>NC_090260.1:47105295-47155295 GCF_037325665.1 Littorina saxatilis | reverse complement strand
AAAAGTCAAGGACATGCACGAAGGCATGGTTTGAAACGGCTATTGGTGGTATATGGACGAAAGACTTGGCGAACTTCCCCTGCATAAGCGAGGGTGCGTATCGCTAGCGCTACGTGTCATTTGTGCTGAGTGTCATTTGTCCTACGTGTCATTTGTGCTACGTGCCGCTATCGCTACGTTGATTAGTGCTACAAATAATTTGTCGATGAGTCGCTATCATTCGTTCATTATCACTACGTGTCGACAGCACTACATCTTTTAGCGCGACGTGTCATTATCGCTACGTGTCAATACCACTACTTACTGACGACTCTCTCTTTCTCATTTTTTCAGTCTCTCGCTCTCACTCGTTGTTTGTGTGTAGATGTATGTCTGTGTATGTATGTGTGTGCGTGTGTCTGTCTGTTTCAGTGTGTGTGTGTGTGTGTGCCTGTGTGTGTGTGTGTGTGTGTGACTCTCTCTATCTCTCTCTATCTCTCTCTCTTGCTCACTCGCTCGCTCACTCACTCTGTCTCTCTCTCTCTCTCTCTTCTCTCTCTCTCTCTCTCTGCCTCTCTCTCTCTCTCTCTTTCTCTCTCTCTCTCTCTCTCTCTCTCTCTCTCTCTCTCTCTATATCTCTCTCTCGCTCTCTCTGAAGGAATATTTTGTTGTTCCTTTTAATTTGCCAGAGATTTGTAATTTTCGGAAGAAAGTCTCTGGATGATTTTCAGTTGTTTCTTTAGAAAAAAAGGGCTTTGTTTTTGACTAATTGTAAGACAGTGTTATTGCATATATTTGTAAATGGAAATATTGACATAAGGTATAACTGAGGATATTGAAACCTTTTCTTCTCTCCCAAATTCTTTTATGAAATGAGAGGGGGAGAGAGAGAGGGGGGGGATTGACAGACGAAAAAGCGCGTGAAAGCGGAAGAGAGAGAGACAGTTAAAAGGGATGGAGGGTGCTTTTTATTTTATGGTTGGTTGGTTTTAGTTCTTAATGCACTGTTTTTGACAATAGTTTTCATTCGGTAAAAGCCAAATTCAATTACCGCTCTCTCTCTCTCTCTCTCTCTCTCTCTCTCTCTCTCTCTCTCTCTCTCTCTCTCTCTCTCTCTCTCTCTTCATTACACACACACACACACACACACACATACACACACACACACACACACACACACACACCGCACACACACACACACGCACAAACGCATACGTACACACGGTATCGTACACACAAACTCACACACAGAAAAACATCCGTGTATGTATATACGGTATCATGCGAGAGAGAGAGAGAGAGAGAGGTAGAGAGTGGGGAGGGGGAAATCCAAGATTAAGGGTGGGTACGAAGTCAACGTAGTTGGCATCGCTGATAGCCGTGCTATTGCCAGACACGAACTGACTCGAGCAGACTTTTCAATGGCACGACAAACCCCTGTCGTCGGATTGCTTGCACCCATCGCGTACTTCGCTGTTGCGCCTTCGCACTTGCACCCATCGGAAAGCCATACAATGACAAATTCTGTCCACCGTATTTCTCTTTCTTCATTCCACTGTTGCACTTGCAGTTGCAAACACAACAGTTTGCCTCGTCGTCTCCGCACTTGACTTTGCACCAAGCCTCGTTGTCGATTTTTCCTTTTGCCCCCTAGTTCCGGTAGATCTGACAATAAACTTCACAGCGCATGCGCCAAAATTTAAGTGAAAAAGGTCTATTGCAATCCGGGTTGAGTCATTTGTGCATTCAACACGGAGATCGTGTTACTGAAGTTGACTAGACTTGAGCGACTCGCCCATTGTTGGATGGTTTCCCGTTCGAGACGACGTAAATAAATTGGACCTGAAAGAGAGGGCGAGTCCGATTTGAGGTTGAGATACAGCGAAGTAAGTTGTAACACAGGGCAAGCTGTAAGCGAGGGGGTACCCAGCCAGCAACATTATGCGCAGCGAATGCGTCTCGCAGTCGCCAAATAATGCGTTCCAACTGCGAAAGACGCACTCGATACGCGCGCGCGAGATTTTGCAAATCGAAATCAGTGCGTGACGAATTCGTTTTCCCTCAGATAACGAAGACTTGTGCAACATCAAGACTAAGTATGCGCTCTCACGCAGACGTCACGATTGCTTTACGCACTCACGCAGGTGACACAACTACTTTACGCACTCTCCATGCAGATGTTACAATTGCTTTACACACTCTCCATGCAGATGTCACGATTGTTTTACGCACTCCCACGAAGTTGACACGACTACTTTACGCACTCTCACAACTACTTTACGCAATCTCACGCAGTCGACACCTCCACTTTACGAAATCTCACGCAGGCCACAAAATTGCTTTACACACTCTCACGCAGACAACACGATCACTTTGCGCACATCACACAATAATTGTAATGCATTCGAAGAGGCACAGTCTCTTACTTAAACAAACAAAATAATTTGCAGTCCACAACATTTTATTAATGAAAACAAAGGTCAAGTGTTCATTTGATCAAAAATAATATTAACCCTAACAAACTTTCCAATAATTGAAAACAAATATACTGTATAAACAAGTCGCGTAAGGCGAAAATACAATATTTAGTCAAGTAGCTGTCGAACTCACAGAATGAAACTGAACGCAATGCAACGCAGCAAGACCGTATACTCGTAGCATCGTCAGTCCACCGCTCACGGCATAGGCAGTGAAATTGACAAGAAGAGCGGGGTAGTAGTTTCGCTGGGAAGGATAGCACGCTTTTCTGTACCTCTCTTCGTTTTAACTTTCTGAGCGTGTTTTTAATCCAAACATATCATATCTATATGTTTTTGGAATCAGGAACCGACCAAAAATACGATTCAAGTGTTTTTAAATTGATTTGGAAAATTTAATTTTGATAATAATTTGTATATATTTAATTTTCAGAGCTTGTTGTTAATCCAAATATAACATATTTATATGTTATTGGAATCAGTAAATGATGGAGAATAAGATGAACGTAAATTTGGATCGTTTTATAAAAAAAATATTTTTTTTACAATTTTCAGATTTGATGACCAAAGTCATCAATTAATTTTTAAGCCACAACGCTGAAATGCAATACCAACGTCCGGGCTTTGTCGAAGATTACTTGACCAAAATTTCAACCAATTTGGTTGAATATTGAGGGCGTGACAGTGCCGCCTCAACTTTCACGAAAAGGCGGATATGACGTCATCAAAGACATTTATCAAAAAAATGAAAAAAACGTCTGAGGATATCATACCCAGGAACTCTCATGTCAAATTTCATAAAGATCGGTCCAGTAGTTTGGTCTGAATCGCTCTACACGCACGCACACACACACACACACACACACACACACACACATACACCACGACCCTCATCTCGATTCCCCCCTCGATGTTAAAACATTTAGTCATAACTTGACTAAATGTAAAAATGAAGGACATTTGACCCTGACATGGCTGTGAACCTTAGGCACACATATGTAAAAAAAAAAAAAGGAAAACAAGTCGCGTAAGGCGAAAATACAATATTTAGTCAAGTAGCTGTCGAACTCACAGAATGAAACTGAACGCAATGCCATTTTTCAGCAAGACCGTATACTCGTAGCATCGTCAGTCCACCGCTCATGGCAAAGGCAGTGAAATTGACAAGAAGAGCGGGGTAGTAGTTGCGCTAAGAAGGATAGCACGCTTTTCTGTACCTCTCTTTGTTTTAACTTTCTGAGCGTGTTTTTAATCTAAACATATCATATGTATATGTTTTTGGAATCAGGAACCGACAAGGAATAAGATGAAAGTGTTTTTAAATTGATTTGGACAATTTAATTTTGATAATAATTTTTATATATTTAATTTTCAGAGCTTGTTTTTAATCCGAATATAACATATTTATATGTTTTTGGAATCAGCAAATGATGGAGAATAAGGTAAACGTAAATTTGGATCGTTTTATAAATTTTTATTTTTTTTTACAATTTTCCGATTTTTAATGACCAAAGTCATTAATTAATTTTTAAGCCACCAAGCTGAAATGCAATACCGAAGTCCGGGCTTCGTCGAAGATTACTTGACCAAAATTTCAACCAATTTGGTTGAAAAATGAGGGCGTGACAGTGCCGCCTCAACTTTCACGAAAAGCCGGATATGACGTCATCAAAGACATTTATCAAAAAAATGAAAAAAACGTTCGGGGATTTCATACCCAGGAACTCTCATGTCAAATTTCATAAAGATCGGTCCAGTAGTTTAGTCTGAATCGCTCTACACACACACACACACACACACACACACACGCACAGACACACACACATACACCACACCCTCGTTTCGATTCCCCCTCGATGTTAAAATATTTAGTCAAAACTTGACTAAATATAAAAAAGGAAACTTTTGACACTCGAAGATCCTGTTAAAGTCGTAAATAGAAGCAGCAAAAGAGAGTGAGTGAAGTGCCAAGTAGTTGCCTCCTTTGTGCTGAACGCTCATTGTCAATAAGAAGCGACCATTTTAGTTTTTCCTTGTCCGGGTGTCCTGCAGCTAATACAAAAAGATGTAAAAGATCAACTTTTATCACATCTGTTATGGTCGGCCGTGAACTATCGATGGCACATCAACACATGGGAAATACTTGTATCCCGGGAGCAATAAATACTACCAAAAACGTCATCTACGTTACTGTCCGGTGTAAGGAACTCAGATTACCCCAGAACTCATTTTTTTCAACGGCTTTGTTGATCTCGCATAAACTCTACATTGACTATCCTCCCAAGACGGTACACTTATTTGAGGGAGAACAGCATGTCAGAGGCTTGCAAGTGAAGAAAATTCGTGGTCAAAACAAATAGCTTTTACCGCAAAATACGATTATTTTGTTACGTCCCTTGAATGACGGAAGTAAATTTCTAAGTTAGAATAATATTTGTTTGGAACCAATTAGACCCCATGAGTGTTAAGTACAACAGGTCGATCATCAGTTCGTGTGAAAGGGAGGGGCCATAGTCAGTGTCAAGTGTATGCGGATCAACAAGGCCGGTGAGTAAACTGAGTTCAGGAGTCATCTGAGTTCGTTACACCAGGCGTACTTATTAAATTTATGAATTTATTTTAGAAATATAAAAAAAGAACTTTCTGATCATATGCATTATAATTTTAAATGACACGACCATCACTGCTGTTGCTGCAGTCATTATTGTGCAGGAGGAAGTCATTGTGCGTCGACACCATGGCTAACAGTAAATGTTGTGTTGTATTTAGCAAATAATAATTAATGACACTCTTTTGTGTGCTTCGTGTGTCTGCATTGCTGATGAACCAAATACAATAGAATTCAACTCAATTGTTGGTGTCGCTCAAAACGTACATGTTCATTGTGTTCAAGTCTATTGAATACATGGTCATGCCCGATGAGTCAAGAAATACTTTTTAACTAATGAGATAAGAAGGCTATTAAGAGGTATTATCTTAAAAAAAAATTAAACAAAATTAAAGTTTGTTGCGTCAGTTTCTTAATGTAGAGAATTTGCTGTCTTGAGAGATCCGAGGAAGAAGTGAATGTTGCCCGACTAGCCTACTAGCCCAGTGGTTAAGACGTCTGCCTTTCGTGTGGAAGGTTCAGGTTAAGGGTGGACATTTTTCAATCTCCCAGGTCAACTTCTGCGCATACCTGTCAGTACCTTAACCCGCTTCGTATATACACGCAAACACAAGCCCAAATATGCACGGAAAAAATCTTATAATCCGTGTCAGAGTTCGGTGGGTTAGAGAAACACGAAAATACCCAGCAGACATCCCCCCATAAAACGCATAATGGCAACCGAAATGGCAGTGAACACGGTCAACAACGACGTGGGAGTTGCAGCCCATGAACGAAGAAGAAGAATACATATTTTAACCACAATTTTGTTTGCGAATTTGACTACGCTGGTTTCAACATTTCAACTTTTAAAATGGTAGTCATTGACCTCGCATTGTGTTTCACATCACCCACATTATGACCGATGTTATGTAAAACGAATGACCATTTTCATCAGCCATGACTGCATTTAAAAAAAAAATGTACACACCATAAGTATGATAACAAAGAACAAAGCTCATGTTTCTAAGATCATAATCAAATAGGTTGATCTTTTCAGAACCTGATTTGGTGATAAATCTAATTGCCGCAATCAAGAGCAGCGGTCATCTCTCACTGACGTCTCCGTCCATACCTGACACTTCATCACACATGGCAGGCAGCAGTAGACGTGGGGTCCTTGATAAGGAAAATCTCCACACTGGTGAAGTACATGAATCAAATGATGAAGAAACTCTTGCAACAGGAACAGGAACTGAGGAAAACAACAGTGTCAGCAACAAGGATGACATATTGACGTCTCTCATCTCAGCCAGTCGCCATGGGGACCTTGGGACTGTTAAGAAACTTGTTAGTGCCCTTGACGTCAATTGTGTGGACAGTTCTGGTAATTCAGCTCTCCACATGGCCGCCACACACGGTCATGCTGACCTGGCTTTGTTTTTAATTAGCAGGGGAGCACAGGTAGATGTTGAGGACAGGGAAGGGTTTACAGCTTTACACCTTGCTGCTCGTTATGGTCACACTCAGGTAGCTGCGTGTCTGTTAGAGAAGGGGGCTGGGCTGGATGTGAAGACTGGGCTACATGGGTGGACACCGCTATACGTAGCTTGTCATTATAACCAGTTAGACATGGTTGACTTTCTTATTAAACACGGAGCTCTTGTCAGTGCCGAAACCAATGACAAAATGGTGTCTCTCCATGAAGCAACCCTTCAGGGTAATGTGGGGATTTGTAGTCGCCTGATCTCTCATGGTGCTGACGTCAATGCTCTGACAGAACAGGGGAAAACGTCTGTGCACTTGGCGTGTCACAAAGGACATCACAGTGTTCTTTGTGTCCTCCTAAATCATGGTGCCAGTGTGACTATAACAGATACGCTGGGTGCGAGAGCACTGCACTATGCAAGTCTTCAGGGCCATGTAGAGGTGGTGAACACCCTGCTGAAGCATGGTGCTGACATCAACACAACAACCACACAGGGGGTCACAGCACTGCACAATGCAAGTCTTCAGGGCCACGTAGAGGTAGTGAACACTCTGTTGAAGCATAATGCTGAAATCAACATACGAGGCAAAAAGGATGTCACACCACTGCACTATGCGAGTCTAAAAGGCCATGTAGAGGTGGTGAACACTCTGTTGAAGCATGGTGCTGATATCACTACAACAGACACAAGAGGTCTCACAGCACTGCACTTTGCAAGCCTAAATGGAAAAATTGAGGTTGTGAAAACTTTGTTAAAGTGTGGCACTGACATCAACACAACAGACTCATATGGTTTCACAGCACTGTACTATGCGAGTAAAAATGGTTATGTGGAGTTGATGAACATTCTGTTGAAGCATGGTGCTGACACCAACACAACAGGTACTCAAGGTTTCACAACACTGCACTGTGCGTGTCAAAATGATCATTTCGAGGTGGTGAACACTCTGTTGAAGCATGGTGCTGACTTCACCGCAAAAACCACAGTCGGTGGCACAGCACTGCACTTTGCGAGTGCCAAGGGTAATGTAGAGGTGGTGAACACGCTGTTGAAGCATGGTGCTGACATCAACACCACAGACACACATGGTCTCACAGCACTGCACTATGCGAGTCACGAGGGCCATGTAGAGGTGGTGAACTCTCTGTTGAAACATGGTGCTGACATCAACACAACAGACACACAGGGTGTCACAGCACTGCGCATAGCGAGTCAAGAAAGCCATGTAGAGGTGGTGAATACTCTGTTGAAGCATGGTGCTGACATCAACACCACAGACACACAGGGTTTCACAGCACTGCACGTAGCGAGTCAAAATGGCCATGTAGAGGTGGTGAACACTCTGTTGCAGCATGGTGCTGGCATCAACACAACAGACACACAGGTTTTCACAGCACTGCGCATAGCGAGTCAAGAAAGCCATGTAGATGTGGTGATCACTCTGTTAAAGCATGGTGCTGATATCAACACCACAGACACACAGGGTGTCACAGCACTGCAATATGCGAGTCAAGAGGGCCATGTAGAGGTGGTGAACACTCTGTTGAAGCATGGTGCTGACATTAACACCACAGACACACAGGGTGTCACAGCACTGCACTGTGCGAGTCAAGCGGGCCATGTAGATGTGGTGAACACTCTGTTAAAGCATAGTGCTGACATCAACAGAACAGACACACAGGGTTTCACAGCACTGCGCGTAGCGAGTCAAGAGGGCCATGTAGATGTCGTGATCACTCTGTTAAAGCATGGTGCTGACATCAACATAACAGACACAGAGGATTGGACAGCTCTGCACAATGCGAGTCAAAATGGCCATGTAGAGGTGGTCAACACTCTGTTGAAGCATGGTGCTGATATCAACACAAGAACCACACATGGTGTCACAGCACTGCACTTTGCGAGTCAAAATGGCCATGTGGAAGTAGTGAACACTATTTTGAAGCATGGTACTGACATCACCACGGCAACAACACAGGGTGTCAGAGCTTTGTACTCTGCGAGTAAAAATGGCCATGTAGAGGTAGTGAACATTCTTATGAAGCATGGTGCTGACATCACCACAACAACTACACAGGGTGTCACATCACTGCACTATGCGAGTCACAGTGGTCATTTAGATATGGTGGTCACTTTGTTGAAGCGTGGTGCTGACATCAACACAACAGACAGACATTGTTTCACAGCACTGCATTTGGCGAGTCACAAGGGCCACATTGAGGTGGTGAACACTCTGTTGAAGCACGGTGCTGACATCAACACAACAACCACACAGGGTGTCACAGCACTGCACTGTGCGAGTCAAAATGGCCATGTAGAGGTGGTAAACACTTTGTTGAAGCATGATGCAGAAACAAACACAGCAAACACAGACGGAGTGACAGCACTGCACTATGCGAGTCAAAATGCCCATGTAGAGTTGGTGAACACTTTGTTGAAGCATGGTGCTGACATCAACACAACAACCACATATGATGATACCGCATTGCTTTGTGCGAGTCAAAATGGTCATGTAGAAGTGGTGAACTCTCTGTTGAAGCATGGTGCTGACATCAACACAACAAAAAGACAGGGTTTCACAGCACTGCTTTGTGCGAGTCAAAATGGCAATGTAGAAGTGGTGAACTCTCTGTTGGAGCATGGTGTTGACATAAACACGACAACCACACAGGGTGCCACCGCTATGCACATAGCGAGTCAAAATGGCCATGTAGAGGTGGTGAACACTCTGTTGAAGCATGGTGTTGACATCAACACAACAACCACACAGGGAGCCACCGCTTTGCACATTGCGAGTCAAAATGGCCATGTAGAGGTGGTGAACACTCTGTTGGAGCATGGTGCTGACATTTGTTTAAAAACAACCACACAGGGTTTAACAGCACATCACTGTGCGAGTCAAGAGGGCCATACAGAGGTCGTGACCACTCTGTTGAAGCATGGTGCTGACATCAACACAACAACCACAAAGGGTGCCATAGCATTGCACTATGCGAGTCTTCAGGGCCATGTAGAAGTGGTGAATACTCTGCTGAAGCATGGCGCTGACATTAACACAGCCACCACACAGGGTGCCACAGCACTGCACGCTGCGACCCTTAAGGGCCACGTGAAGGTGGTGAACACTCTGTTAAAGCATGGTGCTGACATTACCATGACAACCGCAAAAGATTTCACAGCACTGCACTGTGCGAGTCGAAAAGGTCATGTAGAAGTGGTGAACACTCTGTTGGAGCATGGTGCCGACATCTCAGGGACTACCAGAAAAGGGAACACAGCAATTAGGTTAGCAAGAGGAAAGGGACATAAAGAAGTAGTGAACACTCTCGCCCAGCATGGCGCCACTGAATAGCAGCGGTCGACGCTTACAAAACACGAAGGTTCGTAGGAACACGAAGGCACTGTGCGTGCCATTAACTCTGCCATTTTGATGTCTGTTGAAGCATGGGTTTAGTTACACATGCTCCTGCTTCACAACCGTCAAAAGCTGCGTCGACGTTCATCATATGAGGTTTCAAAAAACTGCAAACAAACATTTCAGGTTTGTTCCCACAGATGAGTCTGTTTGCTGACACAATTCGATGCAAAATGAGCAAGACTATTTTATTTTTTTTATTTATTTTATTTACGAGAATTTATATCGCGCACATATCTCACCACACAAGGCGACTCAAGGCGCATGTTACCTATTAATGCCGTGTGAGAGGGAATTTGTTACACAATATATCACGCATTCACATCGACCAGCAAACCTCAAGCCTATTAGGGCGAGCATTCACCTTTCACGGCCTTTATTCCAAGTCACACGGGTACTTGATGGACATTTTTATGTAGGCTTTTTTTCCATCGCCTGTATGGCTTTTTATTCGTTTTTTTCCCCAAGGAGGGTTCCTTTGGCACATGTATTACGCCTAATTCTTTTACAGAGATGACAACTGTTTCTGAAATATGTGTCGACTTTGTAATTTCATCCCTTTGATTACATAACTTGTTGTTACGCCATGCTCTTTTTGAGACTGCCCATTGCATCTCCGATACCTCACTGGTATTGTCTGGCTAGAGACGAGGCTGCCTGATTTCCTCACACGGGTCTTAAGTGGTCATAAATGTTATTCTAGGGCAACTTAATTAGGGCTCTCATAATGTACTGCTGTAAAGTTGTCTTTTGTAGTACTGCACTGTTTTGTGACCATGACGGTAGCTTGGTGTCTGAAAATTGTGAATAAGAAAATATTCAGGTTTAACCTATTTAAACCCGGAAAAGTCTCCAAAATGAATTGATTTATGTTTGGTGCAGTCCGCACAGAGTATGTGAACTATAAAAGTGTGAACGATCAAACGATTGTGCTGTATTGACTAAAAGTAATATAAGGTAGGTGGTCTGTGACCCCATTTCATAGTGTCTGGATGTTGATCCACGTTCTCCTGTATGTGCTTGACTGTGAGAATCTTTTAAACAAGGGGATGCTCTCCGAACTTAGTTTGCAAAGACGGGAATGAAAGTTCCCATTCGGAGATCTGGAAATCGGGATTTGGAATAGTTTAACTTTCCTAATTTTGACCTCCCCAAAGTCTGGGGAAACTTTGAAGATGTGTAGATTGTTTCGTATGTCTTTCAATGCAGTGGCTCCAAACTGTGTAAACATTCACAAATACTCTGATAGATTTGTCCCCTGGACCTCTAGGGTTGAGGGACCTGGCTGCCTCTTGAACCCCCGGCTTATTTTTATTATGATTTGCTTTTTAAATTTTTTTTTTATCAAAGTTCTGCTTTGTAAAGAGCACTGGTAATTGTGAAGCAGGCTTGTGTCTGTACAAACCAATGTGAACCAGAGAACAGACTCAAGGGAAGGAGAGTGAAGAGGTTGAATGGGTACTTGTGGACAGAAGCAAGGACATTTGTTGTACTGGTCATCTACCAGCCGTACTGTAGTTTTTATACTGTATAGTGTGGAAAGAATTCCACAACAGTTATCAACTGTTTTTTTCCTCAGTTTTATTCTGTTCTTTGAAAAATGTATTCTGTCATTATGTAATGATATCATGCCTTGCGAAACAGATGCCATTTTCTACGAATCATTCCCATTTGGAGCTATATTTGATGAGATTTGTGTCAGACTGGCAACGTTACTTAAATTATATATTGCTGTTGTACATTGCGTGTTTTGGAAGTAATCCGTGGTACTCCATTGTGTTTAACAATGGTATCGATTGTTAGTGAAGTCGCTTTGATTTATTTTAAAAGCAAAATGCACTCCAGAACTTTACTTGTCATCAAAATGTCGTCTGCAGTGGGCATCATCCACAACACTGTAGTTTGTTTTACGGTGTGTAATACTGGAAGAGTTTTGTTTTAAACACTGAGCACAATTGTTCCCTTTCATTTTAATAAAAACGCTTGTATACTTATTATTGTGTAAATATGTTTTGCCTTGAGAACGATAAACAATTTTATCGCTTAAATGATTTTATGCGGCACAGGATTTAATAAGATCTATGTCAGTCCCGTATTGTTACTCGGATGATATACTGATGTTGTACATTACTTTTTTTATGGACGTTAAACTTTTATATGTTTGGTTTATACAATGTTGAAACATGTGCTATTAGAGTGGGCCATTTGTTATTTATATATTAGGATAAAGCAGTGTTAGCAAAGCTTCCCGCCAATTAATGATGGTGAACTGTAATGACTTTGATAATGTATGTCTTTTACCGTATGTTCTTTATTAACTCAACAAAATGAGATTTCCTTTTGATTTTATTCCATGTGAACCATTGCTTGCGGTTCATTCCTTCAAGATGAAGTTTTATTGGCAGTTTTTCGCTTGGGTTTGAAGCTAATGTACTGATCTCCCCCGCGTGTTAGGGGGTGTCCCATATTGGGACGAGAAAGAATTTACCCGATGCTCCCCAGCATGTCGTAAGAGGCGACTAACGGATTCTGTTTCTCCTTTTACCCTTGTTAAGTGTTTCTTGTATAGAATATAGTCAATGTTTGTATAGATTTTAGTCAAGCAGTATGTAAGAAATGTTAAGTCCTTTGTACTGGAAACTTGCATTCTCCCAGTAAGGTAATACATTGTACTACGTTGCAAGCCCCTGGAGCAAACTTTTGATTAGTGCTTTTGTGAACAAGAAACAATTGACAAGTGGCTTTATTCCATCTCCCCCCTTCCCCCGTCGCGATATAACCTTCGTGGTTGAAAACGACGTTAAACACCAAAGAAAGAAAGAAAGAAATGTACTGATTATACTGTGCAGTATGGATAGTACGGTATTCGGTTTCAGATGTTTGACATCTTGTTGTTTTTCTTCGCTGTTAAAGGCAAACGTATATTTTGTGTATCATTGTGTTAACCACTTGCTTGAGAACAGCTGACGCTATACAGTATCAAATCATTATCGTGTGGTATGGGATTTGCTCAGATTTCTGTCAGATCCGCTACATTACTTGGTTAATAACCCCCTGAAGTACATACCTAATGTTGGAACATTTAAGTTTTTACGATTGTTTTTCTACAATTTTGATAGAGACTATAGACCTTTTCATCCCCTTTTAACATTTACCAAAAAGTATATTTAGAGAAAGTCCTAATCCCAAATAAGATATTTGGCTTAGCCACCTGTTCTATTCTTCTCACTTGTTTGTTTGTTAGTGAACTCTCAACTCCTCTTAATCATATTAATTTTTTTTGGATTTATTGCGTTGATTGTGTTGTGCTGTGTTGTGCTTTATATATACCATGCTGGCTAATCACCTGCAGCTTTATCGTTCTTTGTGGACGTTGGTATGTTGATTGATTGTTTTTTGTATGGTAGACACGTTGTTTTCTTTAATGTAGGCACAGTCCTTCCCGTGTAAGTGATTCAACACTCCATGTGTGATGTGTCCAGCTGGCTTCAAAACCAGTTGTCGCTATCGGCGTGGGTTCGACCCCCACGTTCGGCGAGGGATTTATTTCCAAGCGTCAACTTTGTGCAGACTTTACTCGGTGTCCGAACACCCCCGTGTGCACGCATGCACACGATAAAGAACCCAAGTTCATAGCGGAAGTCTCAGGGCTTGGAAACATGAATACACGTATGCACGAAAAGACAAAAATGGGTAGCGCTGTACTGTATGGCAGCTTGCTTTCCCCAGTGAAAAAGCAGCCCGAATTTCCTTGAGGACTATATGAAATGTTTCTTATCCTTATCCGTGTTAGCAATACCGATATATATCTATCGCTCCAGGCTTTTACATGACTTAAGGGCATCCTTCAATTTCGGCACAAAACAAAAATCAACTACATGCCTGATTCCTATGCCGAGTTAGAATATTTTGGTGAATTAAAATCGAAGATTTTCATCTTTGTCAGTTACGAACATAACTATTTCAGCCATACACACGAAAATAATCCCAAAATTGTAGATAAAGCAGTCAGGATTTTGGTGCATGTCAAGGATGCTTTTATCTCATGTAAAATCCTGAGCGGATCTATGGTAACTTACGAGATCGTGTACTCGGTGTCATTTTTATGCTTTAGAAAGGTGTGCCTATTTTACCACATTATGTAGTGTTTATACCTTCTATTTTTTTCCACAAGTATTCAAATGTTGATTGTCTTTCTGTGTACCCTTTATCTTTTGCTGCTATGAAGACAAACAAGATTTTAACGCCTTTTCTCTATATTTGTCTAATTGAAAGAAATGTTTACACAAGTGTCTGTAGAAATACAGATTTGTACTGACTTTGGAAGCAGATATGTACTGCTGTAAGTTATCCCTTCTTAACTTGCTCATATAAGACTTTTTATTTGTGCTGCAACCCCGCTTTCTAAATTCTGCTGACACACATTCACCTAACGCTGCAACACAGATCTTTTATTTTCTTATTTGTTCTTGATAAATTGGAGACAAAAAAATGACTAAATTCCAAAACAAATGTCTGTACTGTGATGATACTTTTGATACACATACACAAAACAACGTCTATGAAGGAAAATTGTGGATTATTTCATAAATGTATGCTAGTGAGCAGTGTCTACTTCATGTAGTGTGAACGTGAAATCGTTTCTTTTCAAAACTTCCGAAAACTTTGAACAGGTTAGTGTACTTTTACAAAATTACAATTAATATGGCCTGGAGAGAGTGATGATGTTTTAGTTTGAGTGCCATTTCAATAAATGTGCTTTTCTGTACTGCCACGATTGTGTTTATTGATGCTTCACAGTGAGAATGTGTATGTTAGTGACGGACTACAAATAGAATATTTCAAAGATAATATGGAGTATTTGATGTTTCAAAACACTTGCTGTGACAAAATCAGTGGAGATCTCGTCAGATACACTTTATTAATCTGTTTACTCTCTTTCGGGTTAGAGATCATATCTTTGGGTACGAGCCCCCCCCCCCCCTCTCTCTCTCTCTCTCTCTCTCTCTCTCTCTCTCTCTCTCTCTCACACACACACACACACGTACACACACACACACACACACGGTTCCATGGAGCAACCTATCAGGGCTATACACTGTCGACAGGCTTTGGGCGATACAAGACCAGGTAAGCACGATGAACAGTAACTAATTCATGTAGCTACAGCAGCAGTGCACGCCGAGAGGAGAGAGATGAAGTTGATGTACACACTGAGATTCGGACTACACTGTTGCACCGTCAGCCACGCTGCTGTGATAATGGTGGGCCGTAGACGGTCAGCCAAAGACTGGGAAATGACACTGATTGAAATAGGAAAGATCTCCGATGGCGAAACTATAAATGACGTCATCTGGTCAGCACCTTTCTCGAGAACAAAGCATCGCTCAGAACCAGCGCCCTTCCATAATACTGGTTCTGAACGACGCTTAGTTCTCGAGATAAGTGTGACCACATGACGTCATTCATACTTTCGTCATCAAAGATCTTTGGTATTTCAATCAGTGTCATTTCCCAGTTCTGTGTTCTGAGGTCGTTTTGACTGATTTGACAAGTTGAGAAAACCAATGACATTTTATTTTTGCGAAGCAACTGAATATGACAAGAAAAGAAAGCGTGCAGAAGTATGTTTGGGACCTGCAAGACTTTATGACCATCGATTTCTCCCTTGGAATTAAATGAAGATGTCTGCTTTTCGTCTGCTTTGAAGGTAGGGAGATTTTACAGCGCACACGGTAAATTGCAAGTCGTAATGGACAAGAATGTTGTTATTCTTCTTTCTTCAAAGTACCGTAGATTTGTTCTTGGCCATATTTTCGAGCTGTGCATTGTTATATTATGGGAAAAACACGTTTGAACGCAAATTCACAAAGACATTTTGCTCCGGAACTGCAACATCGATTTGCCATAACAAAAAATTCTGGCTCAATATGCGGAAATTGTGTCATATTTTTTAAATGGATTTGAAGAATTGCTCCTAGTTTACATGGCACTCCGGCCCTGTTCTTTTTTTTGTCACACCCAAAACCGTTATTTGTTTTGGGCGACGCAGCATTATTTTCCGGACTAATCTAATATTACCGAGTGACAATCAACAACTCTAGTCTCTAAGTTACATCCGATCTGTCACCATGAACATTTAGTTGTCCATTGTCCACAAAAAAGAAACACGCATGTGAAGCATACTGTAAGGTATATCAGCAAACCTCCTTGCAAAGAAGAGTAAGCTACAATTACCGTATCTCCTGTTGTGACACACATATGACGCGCCGGTTGATACTGCATTTATGTAGAGTTTCTCCCCAAAATTCTACTTAAGTAGCCTACAAACGGCGCGGTGAAACTCTACTGCAGTACAGTACACGTATAGTAACTCTTCTGCACTTCAGGAGAGTTTCCCCTCGCCGTTTGATACTAACTGCACTGAAGTAGAGTTTTTGGGGAAAGGTGCTATTATTTTGATTTATATTGTTGATGTTTGTTGAGGTCGAGTTGCTGACAGTATCGTGTTTGGTTCTAGAGATTTTTTTCTGGACGATGCTACGGGTGCAACTAATGCAATACAGACAACATGACATTTATTTCGATAGTGACAGTCAGTTATCCTGTTTGTGTGTGTGTGTGTGTGTGTGTGTGTGTGTGTGTGTGTGTGTGTGTGTGTGTGTGTGTGTGTGTGTGTGTGTGTGTGTGTGTGTGTGTGTGTATGTGTGTGTGTCTGGGTCTGTGTGCGTGTGTGCGCGTCTCAGTGTGTGTCACAGTGCGTGTCACTTCTGTTGCAGGGGGGAAATGTTAGCTACTGCATCAGTGAATGTGTGTGTGTGTGTGTATGTGTGTGTGTGTGTGTGTGTGGGTGTTTGCATGTGTGACGGTGAATTCTTTGGATATCCCAATCCAATCCCAGGCCAGTACACAACTCAAGGCATTGACCGAACACGACCATACCCACCTTGGACATCACTAGCTTCATCGGCAGGTACACACTGACGCGTGTCGCTCCACTGGTCAGTGGTCAGCGAACAACGGAATCGTAGTGCAGTCACACTTCCAAAACTCTACATTTATATATAGGTAGAGTTTCTGAAAAACCTGCATGAAGTGCACTTCAGGAGTGTTTCTGGGGAAAGTCGAGTTTCTATACTGTACATAAGTCGAGTTTCTAAACTCTACAAAAGTCGAGTTTCACCGCGCCGTTTGATACTTGCTGTACTGAAGAAGAGTTTCTGAATAAACTGCATAAAGTGCACTTCACGAGAGTTTCTGGGGAAACTCTGCATTAGTTCACAAAGGTGGTAACTTTACCCCCACGTTCAGGAGCCTTTTATAGCGACACACCGTTGACTGGGCATTTAAATGCACTGAACCGACAAGCATTCTCTACACAGGCACACCACAAGTGCATTAGTACACAAGTAATTGTTTGAATGTTTGAATGTTTTGCCTGTGTTAGTATGCTTGCAGCTTGTATTGATGTAGTGTTTCGTTGTTCACTTGTGTGCTGAATGCTGCTGCACATGCATTTTTGCTTTGCTTTGTATGTATTATGTATGTTTGTTTGTTTTTTCATATATGTTTTCATTGTAAAGCGCTTAGAGAACGTAATGCGCTCTATAAATCTCCCATATTATTATTATTATTAATTAAAAAACATTACTTGCAGTCGACACGCTGTGAAACATCTGCCCTTTGGGGTTTCTCCAAAAGTAGATGTTACTAAAAATAGAATGAATAATTCCGTTTAAGGGAAGTAGCTATCTTATCGTACAAACCTTTGATCTTCCATCTGTTATATACTACTCAAAAGATTTGGAATGAAGAAGTATTAAATGAAATAAAGATTTAAGGGGTTACACAAATAAAAGGAAAGTTGAAAGATTAGAAACAAATTATTTGCGTGATGGGCGATTTGAACTAGACAAAATTGAAAGTATGGCCTTGCGCTCTACCGACTGCGCTAACGGGGCTAAATGTCTTTCGAGGCGGAAAAAAGAAGAAAAACCAGTCGCGTAAAGTGATATTACTATATTTAGTCAACCCTTCAAACTAACAGAGTGAAATTGACCGCACCGCAGTTTGTATATACCCAATACAGCTAGGCCGGACATAAGTACACTCTTCAAAAAAAGTTAAGGATCACTTTTTTACTAGCACGCCACACAAAACAGACAAGACCGAATTCTTTCATCTAAAAAAATTATATATTTGAACAACCAAGGAGTAATGACAAACAAAGCAAACATCGAACGCGGCAGCGACAATTTAGCTAGAGTGTGTCAAACGTGACAACCCTCGAAAATGGAATTCACAACAATGTGAATCAGTGTCAATAACGCGTGTGCCCTCCGTTGTGTGCCAGGCATTCAACACATCGTTGGCGCATGGAGCGGATCAGGTTGCATATGAATGCTCTGGGAACTCCATTCCACTCCTGCTTTACAACAGTTGACCCAGATTGGCAGGAGGAGGGTGATGTTGCTGTACCCGACGACAAAGCTCGTCCCACATGTGCTCTATGGGGTTCAGGTTCGGGCTTTTGGCTGGCCACAGCATCCTGTTGACCCTGGCCTGCTGGATGAAGGTGTTTACAGCTGCAGAGCGATGGGGAGGTGCGTTGTCATCCTGAAGAATCGCACGAGGGCCGATCGCTTGGAGGGCTGGAACGACCAGGGGTTGCAGGATCTCATTCTGGTAGCGAACACCGGTCAAGTTGCCAACTACATGGTACAGAGGTGTCCTTAGACGTGTGCTGATCCCTCCCCAGACCATCACAGAGCCTCCGCCAAAACGCTGTCGTTCCAGAACAGCGCCTTCTGCGAAGCGCTCTCCGCGACGTCTCCACACTCGGATGCGACCATCAGCAGGTTCCAAGCAAAAGCGGGACTCATCTGTAAACAACACCTGAGCCCACTGCTGACGTTGCCACCTCACATGTTGAGTGCACCAGGCTCGGCGAGCTGCTCGGTGATTAGCAGTCAGGGTTGTTCCTCGGACTGGACGCCTTGCACGCAAGCCAAAGTTGTGTAAGCGGTTTCGGATCGTCTGACCACTAACAACAGTGTTGGTGGTAGCTTGTAGGCGTTGCCTAATGTTGTTTGCCGTAGCCATTCGTTGTTGCATGAAGCGATCCTCTCTTTATGTGGTGACTCTGGGCCGACCAGAACGTTGTCGCTCCTGCACTCTTCCAGTTGCGTGGAATCTCTGTTTTAGTCTGATGATGACAGAGGGAGCCACTGCAAGCCTCTGGGCCACTTGCCTGGCAGCAACACCGTCGTGTAGCCATCCTATTGCCCTTCCTCTATCCAAATCGCTCAGTTTCCTTCGTGGGGGCATGTTGCTACTGTGCATAATTGTGTCAGCGTGTCAACCTTTAAACACAAGCTGGTGAGCTATGTTCATAGCCAGGACCCTGTTGTAGCACGTGCATCACAACCTTTTGCCTTGGCATGCGTTCCGCAAATTTCATGGGGCTTTAAAAAACACCCCTTTTCTTCCAAAATGCAGAAGCTTTTGAGAAGTCCCACAAAGGGAATTAATTCTGCCTGCCAAACAAAATTCTAGGTCAAGACTCATTGTTCATTTGTTAATTCAAACACATTAATCTTTTAATTATTATGTCGATGTTTAATTTTTTGGCAATTTTTTTTATAATTAGATCCGTTTTTTCAACCGATCCTTAACTTTTTTTGAAGAGTGTATATAAGTGTATTGAAGGAAATAACGCAATATATGTTCATTTTAGGGATTAACGCACTCTCATTTACACGTTTATGCCCTCCACCATTTGAGGTCGGTTTAGCATTAAGATCAAGAGTTCTACGACTTTTTGTGCTTTCTTTAATCCTTTTGACTTGATGTTGAACCTGATTGGATTATACACGCGTGTTGGTTTAAACGTGATTTTATTCAGATGATATAGGGTGGCATGTAATACAAAAGAAAACCTTGGGACCACACAACAAGCTATGCTTAAATTAAGTGCAGATTAGAATTAACAATAAATTATATAGTCTAAGGCCCCGTTCACACAGCTCTAGGTCCTTACCACGATCACGCCGATTGGTGAATGTCTGGATTTTACTGGTGTTGCTCGTTTAGCGTTCATATGTCGGCCATTGGCTAGCTGTTGTCTCTTTCTTTCTCTTTTTTTTTTATCAAGCCTTCCAGTTCTTTGCTAATTCAATTCCTTACATCCGTTTTACAACTGTATAAAACGCACAGTTATGTATGCTCGGCCACATTTCCCCCAAACAACTCTTTTAACCCTGGGTTGGTTCTAATCAGTAAAAGAAAACTTTTGAAAGCAGCATTGATGCAAAACACAACAACTAGAAAGACGCATTGAAACGTCTCCTCTGACCCTCTCCCCCCATTTATCTCATTTTCACTCTCTCTGTCTCTCTGTAGGACTCTCTCTCTCTCTCTCTCTCTCTCTCTCTCTCTCTCTCTCTCTCTAATTATAAGAAACTTATGTCGATGTTTAATTTTTTGGCAATTTTTTATAATTAGATCCGTTTTTTCAACCGATCCTTAACTTTTTTTGAAGAGTGTATGTGTCGTAACGAAATCTGGTAATTGCCGAATTCGTGAAATCGGCAACCATTTTGCCGAATTCGTGAAATCGGCAATCGCTTGCCGAGAACGCGAATTCGGCAGGCTATTGCCGAAATTGTGAAAGGCCTGATTAAAGTTGTCGAATTCGTGAAATCGGCAACTGATTTCACGAAATCGGCATTCGATTTCACGAAATCGACGATTTTGTAGATTTCACGAATTTGGCAACTTTAGAGACAGGAGGACACACACACACACACAGACAGGAGGACACACACACACAGAGAGACAGGAGGACACACACACACACAGAGACAGGAGGACACACACACACACAGACAGGAGGACACACACACACAGAGAGACAGGAGGACACACAGACAGAGAGACAGAGACATGAGGACACACACACACACAGAGACAGGAGGACACACACACACACACACACACACACACAGGAGGACACACACACACACACAGACAGGAGGACACACACACACACAGAGACAGGAGGACACACACACACACAGAGACAGGAGGACACACACACACACACAGACAGGAGGACACACACACACACAGAGACAGGAGGACACACACACACACACAGACAGGAGGACACACACACACACAGAGACAGGAGGACACACACACACAGAGAGACAGGAGGACACACACACACACAGAGACAGGAGGACACACACACACACAGAGACAGGAGGACACACACACACACAGAGACAGGAGGACACACACACACAGACAGGAGGACACACACACACACAGAGACAGGAGGACACACACACACAGAGAGACAGGAGGACACACACACACACAGAGACAGGAGGACACACACACACACAGAGACAGGAGGACACACACACACACAGAGACAGGAGGACACACACACACAGAGAGACAGGAGGACACACACACACACAGAGACAGGAGGACACACACACACACAGAGACAGGAGGACACACACACACAGAGAGACAGGAGGACACACACACACACAGAGACAGGAGGACACACACACACACAGAGACAGGAGGACACACACACACACAGAGACAAGAGGACACACACACACACAGACAGGAGGACACACACACACACAGAGACAGGAGGACACACACACACACAGAGAGACAGGAGGACACACACACACACACAGAGACAGGAGGACACACACACACACAGACAGGAGGACACACACACACACAGAGACAGGAGGACACACACACACACAGAGACAGGAGGACACACACACACACAGAGACAGGAGGACACACACACACACAGACAGGAGGACACACACACACAGAGAGACAGGAGGACACACACACACACAGAGAGACAGGAGGACACACACACACACACACACAGACAGGAGGACACACACACAGAGAGACAGGAGGACACACACACACACAGAGAGACAGGAGGACACACACACACACAGACAGGAGGACACACACACACAGAGAGACAGGAGGACACACACACACACAGAGAGACAGGAGGACACACACACACACAGAGACAGGAGGACACACACACACAGAGAGACAGGAGGACACACACACACACAGAGACAGGAGGACACACACACACACACAGAGACAGGAGGACACACACACACACAGAGAGACAGGAGGACACACACACACACACACAGAGACAGGAGGACACACACACACACACACAGAGACAGGAGGACACACACACACACAGAGACAGGAGGACACACACACACACAGAGACAGGAGGACACACACACACAGAGAGACAGGAGGACACACACACACACAGACAGGAGGACACACACACACACAGAGACAGGAGGACACACACACACACAGAGACAGGAGGACACACACACACACAGAGACAGGAGGACACACACACACACACACACAGACAGGAGGACACACACACACAGAGAGACAGGAGGACACATACACACACAGAGAGACAGGAGGACACACACACACACACACAGACAGGAGGACACACACACACAGAGAGACAGGAGGACACACACACACACAGAGAGACAGGAGGACACACACACACACAGACAGGAGGACACACACACACAGAGAGACAGGAGGACACACACACACACACAGAGAGACAGGAGGACACACACACACACACAGACAGGAGGACACACACACACACAGAGAGACAGGAGGACACACACACACACAGAGAGACAGGAGGACACACACACACACAGAGACAGGAGGACACACACACACACACACAGACAGGAGGACACACACACACACACAGACAGGAGGACACACACACACACACAGAGACAGGAGGACACACACACACACACACAGACAGGAGGACACACACACACAGAGAGACAGGAGGACACACACACACACACAGAGACAGGAGGACACACACACACACAGACAGGAGGACACACACACACAGAGAGACAGGAGGACAAACACACACACACAGAGAGACAGGAGGACACACACACACACACAGACAGGAGGACACACACACACAGAGAGACAGGAGGACACACACACACACAGAGACAGGAGGACACACACACACACACACAGAGACAGGAGGACACACACACACACAGAGAGACAGGAGGACACACACACACACACAGAGACAGGAGGACACACACACACACACAGAGAGACAGGAGGACACACACACACACAGAGACAGGAGGACACACACACACACACAGACAGGAGGACACACACACACAGAGAGACAGGAGGACACACACACACACAGACAGGAGGACACACACACACACAGAGACAGGAGGACACACACACACACAGAGACAGGAGGACACACACACACACAGAGACAGGAGGACACACACACACACACACACAGACAGGAGGACACACACACACAGAGAGACAGGAGGACACATACACACACAGAGAGACAGGAGGACACACACACACACACACAGACAGGAGGACACACACACACAGAGAGACAGGAGGACACACACACACACACAGAGACAGGAGGACACACACACACACAGACAGGAGGACACACACACACAGAGGGACAGGAGGACACACACACACACACACAGAGACAGGAGGACACACACACACACACACAGACAGGAGGACACACACACACACAGAGAGACAGGAGGACACACACACACACAGAGAGACAGGAGGACACACACACACACAGAGACAGGAGGACACACACACACACACAGACAGGAGGACACACACACACACACAGACAGGAGGACACACACACACACACACACACACAGAGACAGGAGGACACACACACACACACACAGACAGGAGGACACACACACACAGAGAGACAGGAGGACACACACACACACACAGAGACAGGAGGACACACACACACACAGACAGGAGGACACACACACACAGAGAGACAGGAGGACACACACACACACACAGAGAGACAGGAGGACACACACACACACACAGACAGGAGGACACACACACACAGAGAGACAGGAGGACACACACACACACAGAGACAGGAGGACACACACACACACACAGAGACAGGAGGACACACACACACACACACAGACAGGAGGACACACACACACAGAGAGACAGGAGGACACACACACACACAGAGACAGGAGGACACACACACACACACACAGAGACAGGAGGACACACACACACACACACAGACAGGAGGACACACACACACACACAGAGACAGGAGGACACACACACACACACACAGACAGGAGGACACACACACACAGAGAGACAGGAGGACACACACACACACAGAGAGACAGGAGGACACACACACACACAGACAGGAGGACACACACACACAGAGAGACAGGAGGACACACACACACACACAGAGAGACAGGAGGACACACACACACACACAGACAGGAGGACACACACACACAGAGAGACAGGAGGACACACACACACACAGAGACAGGAGGACACACACACACACACACAGAGACAGGAGGACACACACACACACACAGAGAGACAGGAGGACACACACACACACACAGAGACAGGAGGACACACACACACACACAGAGAGACAGGAGGACACACACACACACAGAGAGACAGGAGGACACACACACACACAGACAGGAGGACACACACACACAGAGGGACAGGAGGACACACACACACACACAGAGAGACAGGAGGACACACACACACACACACAGACAGGAGGACACACACACACACAGAGAGACAGGAGGACACACACACACACAGAGAGACAGGAGGACACACACACACACAGAGACAGGAGGACACACACACACACACAGACAGGAGGACACACACACACACACACAGACAGGAGGACACACACACACACACAGAGACAGGAGGACACACACACACACACACAGACAGGAGGACACACACACACAGAGAGACAGGAGGACACACACACACACAGAGAGACAGGAGGACACACACACACACAGACAGGAGGACACACACACACAGAGAGACAGGAGGACACACACACACACACAGAGAGACAGGAGGACACACACACACAGACAGACAGGAGGACACACACACACACAGAGAGACAGGAGGACACACACACACACAGAGACAGGAGGACACACACACACACACACAGAGACAGGAGGACACACACACACACAGAGACAGGAAGACACACACATACAGACAGAGACAGGAGGACACACACACAGAGAGAGACAGAGACAGGAGGACACACACATACAGAGAGACAGAGACAGGACACACACACACACACAGACAGGAGGAAACACACACACACACACACACACACAGACAGGAGGACACACACACAGAGAGAGACAGAGACAGGAGGACACACACATACAGAGAGACAGAGACAGGACACACACAGAGGCAAGCAGACAGGTACAAGCCCAATCGTTACATGAATAGTTCTACTCACAAAGCGAAACGCTTTATTGCTTTTAAACTTTATTCAGGCCAGCATGGGACATGACGGGCTGACAAAAGCAGGGTGCTAGCAAGCGCTCAGAGCAATACAGCTGGCTGGCCGAGACTATGTTACTGTGCAGGGCAACCGGGGGGTGTCCGCTGAGTGTTCATGGCTCATGCTTCAGAGCCGTGTACCAGTGGAAACCATGTTACGCGGTTGACAATTGTTTACTTAACTGAGACATTGTAACCATACACATAGATTTCATTAATAAAAAATGGTTCCATATGTTTCCATGGCCTGCAGATAAAGAATTAGAAATACTTGCATTATATTTTGTTTGTTTACGTTCAGTAAATTACAAGGGGTTTGAAGTACGTCAACTTCGTAACATGGGAACCAAAGTTTGTGACGTGGATTAGAACACTAACAATTATAGACAAAGAAGGCACAAATATAATAGGGCCTACTATGTTTTTTGGTGCACGTGTGTATCCTTATCTAACCGGAGTTTTACTGAAAAACGTTTGGAGAATACATTCAAGTTGTCATTTCATATACATTACGATCATTTAAAGAACTGAAAATGCATGTCACAAAATGGCACACCGCTCTGGAGAATAGCCCTCCAACTTGCTGACCGAGACTAGGTTACTGTGCGGGGCAGTCGGGGGTATCCACTGAGTGTTCGGGGTGACACCAGCACGTGTTGATTTCGTTGGTCTCCGTGTCCTTCCAGGCGTCGCTGGTCCCAGACTCTACAAAGGGCTGAAGGGGATAATCGGCGAGGAAGGATTCCATTATACCGAGAACCTTCTGCACTTGATCGGGTTTCTTATTCGCCAGGTTCTTCCTCTCTTCGGGGTCCTGGAGAGTAACGAGTACAGAGTCGAGGGTATAACCAACTGCTTTTAGACAGAGAATATTATCAAGAGAATAAATTAACCTCCCCATTAGTAAATAAGCCTATATAGTGCAAGGCCAGAACAACGCCATCCGTTCATCGGTAGCAAGTACACAATGACAGTGACATCAGAGATTCTCGATTGCTATTACCAAGAGAATAAATTAACCCCCCCATTAGTAATTACAGCCTATGTAGTGCAAGGCCAGAACAACGCCATCCGTTCATCGGTAGCAAGTACACAATGACAGTGACATCAGACATTCTCGATTGCTATTATGAAGAGAATAAATTAACCTCCCCATTAGTAAATACAGCCTATATAGTGCAAGGCCAGAACAACGCCTTCTGTTTATCGGTAGCAAGTACACAATGACAGTGACAGTATAAATTCTCGATTGCTGTTATCAAGAAAATTAATTAAAAAGAAAACTCGCCCAAGAAAGAACAGGAAGGTTCGAGATGCTAAGGGAGGCGACTCTTGCTTTGTTAACTATTACCCGGCAAGGATATTCTGCCATGCTCACAGAGTGAAGGGATGAAGTTAAATCAGCTGCTCAATGTTCTCGAACTTTCTCAAGGAAGGGAGGTAACACGTGTCATATGAACCAACATTGAAAGTCATCATTTTATGATGAGAATATAACAAACACACATCAACAAGAAAAAAATCAATTCTTGATTGCATGTGAATATAATTATTGCAACAAAATTGGTTTGGGGCTCTGCTAAAACACGGATAAATATCTGGACAAGTCTGTCGCCATGGAAACAATTGTTCACAAGGAAAGGAAAGTATATTTTAAACGTTAGATATCGACGTCGTCATGGAATTTTGGCGTAGCTCATTTTAAACAGCTTCACAGTAGAAGTTTTTTTATTTTTTTATTTACAAAGATTTATATCGCGCACGTATCTCACCACACAAGGCGACTCAAGGCGCATGTTACCTATTAATGCCGTGTGAGATGGAATTTTTTACACAATATATCACGCATTCACATCGGCCAGTAGATTGACTGCCTTTAGGCGCTGCATCCACCTTTCACGGCCTATTATTCCAGGTCACACGGGTATTTTGGTGGACATTTTTATCTACGCCTATACAGTTTTGCCAGGAAAGACCCTGTTGTCAATCGTGACATATTTAACGTGCATACCCCAATGTAGTGTACAGGAAGGGACCTCGGTTTATCGTCTCATCCGAAAGACTAGCACTTGAACCCACCACCCAGGTTAGGAAAGGGGGGAGAAAATTGCTAACGCCCTGACCCAGGGTCGAACTCGCAACCTCTCGCTTCCGAGCGCAAGTGCGTTACCACTCGGCCACCCAGAAGTCCCAAACAAATGATTTGTTAATACGAAATATTGTCATCATTTTCACGAGTTTTCATTCACAAACACCTGGTAAATAAATCTCATGTTCCCCATGCAATAACTCGAGGTGGTGAATGGGTTTGAGCTTTCATGTGAAACGTGGATTGTCAAAGTAAAAGCCAATCAGGCTGATTGTTTGATGTGTGGAACCATCGTGGCTTTGGATTTGTGTTTCCGAGGACAACGATTGTAAGCATTCACTCTCAAAGACCCAATCAATGTTGATAATTACCGCGGCGACTCATGGTCAATTTGCAACTTATCTCTGTAATCGCAAAATCCACAACGAAAAGTCATAAACACTTAAAAGAAAAGAAATATGCTCAACACTTACTGAATTCACAGGTATGATCGCAGCTCTGTACATTTTCAGACTGGAAGAAAAGCGTCAACAAGCTACGTTTGACGTCACATACAAGTTTGACGTGTTATCTCGTGCTACTGTGACGATGCTTTGTGGCCCGGAGTTGGATTCTAAAAATTCGTCTCCCTGTGGGTTATTGTGCATTTTGTTGCACAACCAAAATGATGACAAAAACGATGTTTAGTATCTTGTTGTCAGACCAGCACTTTGTTGTTGGTCCTCGGGGAGCTTATCGCCTTTTGTCTCATATTTATCAACCGCGGCCTTCGGCCTTGGTCGATAAAGATGAAACAAAAGACGATATGGTCCCCTTGGACCAACAAAAAAGCTGGTCTGTCAACAAGCTACCAAACAATTCTTATAATGTTTGTGTTTGTACCTGGTATGGATAGAAAGATACAAGAATGTATAATCATGTATTGTCCATCGTATTTTTAGGGAGTATTTTTCATCAAGAATGATTTACTTAGTCTAAAGCACAAACACGCCAAAAATTGAGTTACGCCATATATACTTAAAAATATTAAAAGGTTACGCCAAAATTCCAGGACGCCGACGATATATAAAGTTAAACTTGATGTCAAGGACGCCGACCTTGTCAAGGTTGTAGAGTTCGAAGTAGGAGAAGTTTTGGTTCCCCCTGATGTCCTCTACTGTGGCCACGCCGTCCTCCACCAGGTTGTAAGGGGGGTACCAACCCTGACTCTGACCGGGCCTCCCTCTGAAACCCACAGCGTTATGGCTTGACATAGTGTAAGTTTACATACAGTGGAAAAACACACACACACACACACACACACACGCACAAGCACTTACACACACACACGCACGCACACACACACGCGCGCGCACGCGCACATACACGCACGCACGCACATACGCAAGCACGCACACACGCACGCACGCACACACACACACAAAGACACACACACGAGAACACGCACACGCACACACACGCACGCGCGCAAGCACGCACGCACGCACGCACGCAAACACACACTCTCTCTCTCTCTCTCTCTCTCTCTCTCTCTCTCTCTCTCTCTCTCTCTCTCTCTCTCTCTCTCTCTCTCTCTCTCTTTCTCTCTCTCGCCGCAGATTGCAGGGGGGTACCAGCGCATCTTTTGCCCAGGCATCCCTCTGTAACCCACAGCGTTATAGCTTGGCATAGTGCAATGCGTTGGTTTACATACAGTGGGAACACACACACACACACACACACGCACGCACGCACACACACACACAGACATACGCACACACACACACACACACGTACACACACACACACACACATACACACACACATACTTGTTTTCCCCTCGTTATTGTGACCATTGGCCGGCCCCATCGTTGTTTTGACAGTGCCTGCTGAAGTGACCGTTTGACCAATAGATAAGAAATTCCACATCAAGCTTATTTAAATTGGCCAAAAGTGAATGTGCATAATTACACTCACATACACTCAATATTTCAATAAACTGAAACACCGCCTGCATTGTGTTGACAAAGATGATACACACGATACACACTTGTGTGTGAACGTTGTTTTGACCGGGGTATACATGTTTTCCCCTCGTTATTGTGACCATTGGCCGGTCCCATCGTTGTTTTGACAGTGCCTGCTGAAGTGACCGTTTGACCAATAGATAAGAAATTCCACATCAAGCTTATTTAAATTGGCCAAAAGTGAATGTGCATAATTACACTCACATACACTCAATATTTCAATAAACTGAAACACCGCCTGCATTGTGTTGACAAAGATGATACACACGATACACACTTGTGTGTGAACGTTGTTTTGACCGGGGTATACATGTTTTCCCCTCGTTATTGTGACTATTGGCCAGTTCCATCGTTGTTTTGACAGTGCCGGTTGAAATGACCGTTTGACCAATAGATAACAAAATTCCACATCAAGCTCATTTAAATTGGCCAAAAGTGAATGTGCATAATTACACTCACATACACTCAGTATTTCAATAAACTGAAACACCGCCTGCATTGTGTTGACAAAGATGATACACACTCGTGTGTGAACGTTGTTTTGACCGGGGTATACATGTTTTCCCCTCGTTATTGTGACTATTGGCCAGTTCCATCGTTGTTTTGACAGTGCCGGTTGAAATGACCGTTTGACCAATAGATAACAAAATTCCACATCAAGCTCATTTAAATTGGCCAAAAGTGAATGTGCATAATTACACTCACATACACTCAGTATTTCAATAAACTGAAACACCGCCTGCATTGTGTTGACAAAGATGATACACACGATACACACTCGTGTGTGAACGTTGTTTTGACCTGGGTATGCATTGTATTGACTTTCCGTGGTAGTGTGATATTGTATATATATGATATAAGGTAGTGTGCCTTTACATTTTAACTTGCTCCTTTCAAAACCTTCTATTGGCACTTAGACCAAAGAATCACAAAGTCTTTTTTTATGTGTACGAAACAGCTAAACAAAACGTGTAGCTTACTTTGCAGTGCATAATCATGAAGCTTTTTAAAATGAAGTTTAATTATCATATTTGAAGGTGGTGGATACTATAAGTGTTATCAGGGACCTATATTAGAATCAGTCTGTCAGTTACGTTTTTTTTTTCCTTCTTGTAATGAAAGGTATTTTTATGATGGCGCTCAGTTCCCTTGCGTTTGTTCATCGACATTTTAAGATACCTTCACATTTGAAATTGCATTTTATTTTATTTACTTTGACTTCCATTCATTTAATGATGGGCTTGTTTAGCATAATTGCTTTTGTATACACATGCATTTTACAGTCTGTGTGTTCAGTTGTAGAAACAATTTCTCTTCTTGAGACAATAATAGCTTTTTGTTAACTTTCGGAGTAAGGATTTGAATGATTTTCCCTGTGGCGATTATGTCCATGCAATCTGCAATCCTGTGATCACACATCCACATACAAACACAATCAGTCAAATCATAACAATAAGCATGTTTTGCAAAATAACGTTTGGTAGTTTTTATTCCTTTTCAATGGCATGCAACAAAACGGTGACATTTGCTTTTTGCAGACATTTAAAAAGCAGTGAATTTATACTGTTACAGCTTACAACCAGGCTATAACAGTGATTGAATGTTGCCCCAGTTGACAAAGGAACAGGAAATAGAATGCATGTACAACTTCTCGTCTCAAACTAAAATAAAGAAGAAAAACAAATCTGAATATCTTGTTAAAGAGAACAGAGAAAAAAAGTGTATTTTGTACCTTCAAAACCTCTTAAACAGCGCTTACATTAGATTTAAGAATTCAGTGAACTTAACGTATAACAACGATTGAATAACTCTGCCCAACATGACAAACAAAACAAGTCGCGTAAGGCGAAAATACAATATTTAGTCAAGTAGCTGTCGAACTCACAGAATGAAACTGAACGCAACGCAACGCAGCAAGACCGTATACTCGTAGCATCGTCACTCCACCGCCCGTGGCAAAGGCAGTGCACGTGGAATGGACAAGAAGAGCGGGGTATTCGTTGCGCTGAGAAGGATAGCACGCTTTTCTGTACCTCTCTTCGTTTTAACTTTCTGAGCGTGTTTTTAATCCAAACATATCATATCTATATATTTTTGGAATCAGGAACCGACAAGGAATAAGATGAAAGTGTTTTTAAATTGATTTCGGGGAAAAAAATTTGATAATAATTTTTATATATTTAATTTTCAGAGCTTGTTTTTAATCCGAATATAACATATTTATATGTTTTTGGAATCGGCAAGTGATGGAGAATAAGATAAACGTAAATTTGGATCGTTTTATAAATTTTTATTTTTTTTTACAATTTTCAGATTTTTAATGACCAAAGTCATTAATTAATTTTTAAGCCACCAAGCTGAAATGCAATACCGAACCCCGGGCTTCGTCGAAGAGTACTTGACGAAAATTTCAACCAATTTGGTTGAAAAATGAGGGCGTGACAGTGCCGCCTCAACTTTCACGAAAAGCCGGATATGACGTCATCAAAGACATTTATCAAAAAAATGAAAAAAACGTTCGGGGATTTCATACCCAGGAACTCTCATGTCAAATTTCATAAAGATCGGTCCAGTAGTTTAGTCTGAATCGCTCTACACACACACACAGACAGACGCACATACACCATACCCTCGTTTCGATTCCCCCTCGATGTTAAAATATTTAGTCAAAACTTGACTAAATATAAAAAGACAGATTTATTTCTCTCAAACAAAACCTTCAAACCTGTTGAAAAATAGGCTATTGCCTCCACCATCATTGTTCTGACCGCGCATAATAAACTGAACTTTTGACCAATGTCCAACAAAATTCAAATTAAGCTAAATCAAACACACTCTAAATAAATAATTAAATATGAAACTGCTCATGATTAAAAATAATGAAAACACATAATGCACACCCGGTGTATAACATTGTTCTGAAAGGAACAATACACGGCTTTGACTTTCTTTAAACTTATAAGTGGGCCTAATGCGTTCATGATAATAATGCAATATAACACAGTAAGGTAGTCTCGAGTCATATGATTACATATTTGTAACATGGAAAATAAACCAATGTTAAAATACTGTGAGGCATGAGAATTGGCATATAGATATATATATATATATATATATATATATATATACAGATTATTTAAAACACTCCACTGAATAGTCCACACAATCAAAACAACTAGCAGCATCTTTAGTAAGGTCTATGCTTTTTCAATTGCAACAAATGAAAAATATACTTTTGTTTCTAACAGAAAGTAAGAAAACTGCCAATTTATCCTTTGTATTATAGCTTCCAACAAACGTATAGCGACGATTGAATAATTTTGCCCCAGGTGACAAAGAAACATACAATAAAACTATTTTCCAACTTCTTGTCTCTCAAACAAAATTGAAAAAGCAAATCTTCAAACATCCTGTTAAAATAGGCCATTTGCCTCCACCATCGTTGTTTTGACAGCACATGCTGAAGTGACCTTTTGACCGATGCCCATGAAATACCAAATTAAGCTGATCTAAAGAGCCAAAAGTAAATGTACCATAAATACACTTTATATACACTCAAAATCTTTCTTTATTCTTTATTTCTTTATTTGGTGTTTAACGTCGTTTTCAACCACGCAGGTTATATCGCGACGGGGAAAGGGGGGGAGAAGGGATAGAGCACTTAAAATCGAAATCAATCATTACATGTGAAACACCACTATCATTGTGTTGACATTGAAATGTCACACACGATGACCCAGTGTTTATGATACGTTATGATTGTTTTGACTTTCCTACTAGCGGACCGTATGGTAGTTTGTGGTCACGATAATAAATAATAATGATCACACGATGACCCAGTGTTTATGATACGTTATGATTGTTTTGACTTTCCTACTAGCGGACCTTATGGTAGTTTGTGGTCACGATAATAAATAATAATGATAATAAAGTTAAAACGGCTATGCCTACGATGCCTTCGGGCCTTGTTTTTGGCCGATTTGAGCGAAATTGCTGTTATATATTGTTCAGCCAACCTTAATTAGAGCAATCCTTACCCTTGTTATCCCAAAGAAGTACTGTACGCCCCCCGCGGGTTAGGGGGAAGAATTTACCCGATGCTCCCCAGCATGTCGTAAGAGGCGACTAACGGATTCTGTTTCTCTCTCAATAAAATGTCACACACGATGACAAAGTGCATATGACACTTTGATTGTTTTGACTTTCCTAATAGCGGACCTTATCTTTACTTTATTTGGTGTTTAACGTCGTTTTCAACCGTTCAACGTTATATCGCGACGGGGAAAGGGGGGGGGGGGGGGGGATGATGGGATGATGGGATAGAGCCACTTGTTAATTGTTTCTTGTTCACAAAAGCACTACCAGAGCTGGACTCCAAGTTTAACATTGGCGAACGACAAGAAGAAGAAGACAAAAGCACTAATAAAAAAATTGCTCCAGGGGCTAGCAACGTAGTACAATATATGACCTTACTGGGAGAATGCAAGTTTCTAGTACAAAGGACTTAACATTTCTTACATACTGCTTGACTAAAATCTTTACAAACATTGACTATATTCTATACAAGAAACACTTAACAAGGGTAAAAGGAGAAACAGAATCCGTTAGTTGCCTCTTACGACATGCTGGGGAGCATCGGGTAAATTCTTCCCCCTAACCCGCGGGGGGGGGGGGGGGGGGGGGGGGGGGGGGGGGGGGGGGGGGGGGGGGGGGGGGGGGGGGGGGGGGGGGGGGGTAGCGGACCTTATGGTAGTCTGTGTTCATGATAATAAATAATGATAATACAGTTAAACAAGGGCAAAGCCACAAAGAATATGACTCACTTGCTTATATTTTGTTTTGTTTTGCTGATGTAATCACATGCATTTTATAAGTGTTCATAGGTTTCATAACCAAGACAAGTTTTTATCATGAAAGCTTCCATTATTTGAAAAGTTTTGAGTGTTCAATAGGTGGTCAGTTGTCAATACATATATAGCCTCGTTTTTGCTATGCAAATGAATTAAAAATAGCCAACTGCCTCCACCATCATTGTTTTGACCGCATATTAAACTGACCTTTGGATCAGTGCTAAGAAAGGTCACATCTAGCTTATTCAAAATGCCAAAAATGATTTGCATAAACACATACTAAATAAATCATTTAACATAAAACACAACCACCAGTGTGCTCATAGTCAAAATTAATAAAAACAAATAAAGATAAATGTGTAAATCATTGTCCAGTACAGCTCAAGACACAAACCTGCACTAGATATATATCCACTTAGTGGTAGTGATCAGCAACAACATTGGAAAGATGATCAGTAGCTGAAAAGCTGAACATTATTTAGTTTCGCTGATTTCTTTGCAAAGCAGTAATCCTGTTTCGTACATGTATAGTTCTTGACGTGTAGCCAGGTACGAATTATCAGAGTCTCTTCAGCCTGAAGGCACTTCTGGATATCCTCTTTTCTTGGCAGCACTTGCGTGGCGATATATTTTAACAAATGAGCCTCCACTGCCTTCACCTCCTCCTCCAACCACAGTCGACGTGGCTGGCTTGAACCTTTGTGGACACAGATATCACAAGACCTATTACCGGAGATACAAAGGTTAAATATGTTATCGGATTAAAACTTTATAAGGAACAATCATGCCAACTCAATATGAGCGCCGGGTAGTCTGGTGGTCTAGGCCGACAACTCGTGATCTCAGTGTCTCTATTTCGAATCTTGATTGGGCATGGACATTTATTTTCCCGAGTCAACATTTGTTCTGATTCTTCTTCGTGGCACTAAAGCTAGTACACTAAAACTGTCACATTTTCACTGTCAATCTTAGTGCTGCTTACATTTTGGTTGTTCAATGTAAGTTAGATATAGTACCTCCTCTTTTTTCCAATTCCTGGGACTCCCGTCCCCGCCTCTAATACACGGAAGTGTATGTGGGCGTAATCCATCAATTACAAAAGATTTCAAATCTAAATTAAAACCGGAATTACAGACCCTGTACACATTCATTTTCAAAGCATGGGACAGAAGCCACGAATGGGCATGAGAAGTGGCAGGTCAGTTAGCCATTGCACTTGTTAACTGATCCACTTATTTATTCATTTTTAAATAATTATACAATTTACTGCTTAGTTTTGAATCAAGAAAACTGAGCGACAGCAGAAGGCCATTTTGATATGTTAAAGCACGTACGGATTTGAACTGCTCTTTGACAAAATGCCGCTCCTAGTTAGATTAACAGTTAACTCGTTATGAACACAGACCTGTTTACATCCTGCATTAAAACCAGTCATAAAAACACTCTCCAGAAGCTACCTTTTTTTTTTGTGGACCGGCTCGTTCATTTTATTTAAAGATTTTCTTTAAAGTTTTTCAATTCAAAGAACTGTGATCTTTGCTATATTGGAGAAAGATTAATGGAGATCACTTTTAGACTCAAAAAGACTTTCAAATTCCGGCAACAGCACAAGTCACTGACCGTAGCAAGAGATAATGTCGAAGCACAGACATACTGGTCAAATAAACTCGATGCGAAGCAGGCTCATGTTTTGCCAAACACAATTTGTTTGTTTCCATGTTCATTTGTGTACTGCATTTTGTAAATAAACTAATGCTGCGTCTAACCTCGGGACACGTTCGCTTGGTTCGCGGACGAACGACTGCAGTGACTCATGACTGACTAGCTTTGTTGTTGCACTGATCTCAATTCGATCACCAAAATGCAAGTGATTCGCTCTTCTTAGACTTCGCCAGACACTGCCACTTGACTTGATAGTTTTGCCGATATTCCTGTACAACTTGAGCTTTTTTGGTTGGCATTTTGTCCCCAGAGAGATCGGCCTTACGCTTACGACCCATGTCGATCGGACCGAATGCACAAAAACCACGCGTTGACCGACAAATACCTTGTTTTTGCACATGCGCAGACAAGGCTGTTCCGGTCGGCCTTGAGCTAAAAGGGTTTCCGGGAAATCAAAATCCCGGTGACTACTAGTACTACAATTTCGACTTTAAATTTTCACACACGGAAATGGTTCTCGTGACCGGAATTTCCGGTAGATTTCCGTAATACCGGAATTTAGACCCTAAATCCGTAATAATTCCGGGAGGGTAAACAGGTCTGTGAACATACTCTATGTTTCCTTCCAAGTGCTTTAGAGAAGGGTATTACCGTACTCAAAAACACAATAACTATACGCTCCTAGTTAGATTAACAGTTAACACGTTATGAACAGGCTCTATTTTTCCTTCCAAGTGCTTCAGAGAAGGATATTACCTTACTCAAAAACACAATAACTATCTAGTTTACTGGTTTTGTTCTACTTTAAAGGAATAACTTTTGTGTGGATTGAGTCAGCTCCTTAAAGCTCAGTTCACAAAGAGAAAGAAGAGGTATAAATACAATGATTATGTTTCCACTCACTGTTGCGCGTTGCCTTTGATTTGAGCTTCTTTGGTTTGGAATGGCTCCACTGTTCAGGTAGGTACTCATTGTCAGTTGAACCTTGGGGAAAAAAAAAGATGATAGATTTTCTCAGCTGGCTTATCTTTATTTCAAATCATTTGATAGATTATGCAAAATAGCAAAAAAAGAACAACAGCTAAAAGACATATGCTTTTAAATATCAATTTCGTTGTCAAATAACTAAACACAAGAGTTTCCACTATGGAATGCGGCCATTCAACAACTAGGTAATGGGCGCTTAGTTAATCGTCCGTACATGACGCCAGCATTTCTTTCTTTCTTTATTTGGTGTTTAACGTCGTTTTCAACCACGAAGGTTATATCGCGACGAGGGAAAGGGGGAGATGAGATAGGGGAAAGGGTGGAGATGGGAGGGAGCCACTTGTTAAGTGTTTCTTGTTCACAAAAGCACTAATCAAAAAATTGCTCCAGGGGCTTGCAACGTAGTACAATATATGACCTTACTGGGAGAATGCAAGTTTCCAGTACAAAGGACTAAACATTTCTTACATACTGCTTGACTAAAATCTTTACAAACATTGACTATATTCTATACAAGAACCACTTAACAAGGGTTAAAGGAGAAACAGAATCCGTTAGTCGCCTCATACGACATGCGGGGTGCAGAGAAATAAGGATGTGGAAAAGAAGACTTTTGGTAAGTGAAATAAAGGTGATGGATCCAGTCAGGTAGAAATAAGACAACAAGAAAAGAATTGGAAAACTGCAGGGAATAGTAGGGAGAGTTTTCTTGGAAGGAAATATAGGTGAAAGGACTGGTAAGGCAGAAATAAGACAAAAGAAGAGAAGAAACAGAACCGTTAGTCGCCTCTTACGACATGCTGGGTAGCATCGGGTAAATTCTTTCTAGTCCCAACCAATATGGGACTCCCCCTAACCCGCGGGGGGGTGACGCCAGCATGTTTCTAAATTAATTTATATGCAATAAAGCTTACTTTCGTTAGATGACGCTGAAGGAGAAGTGATCTGTGTGAATACACTGCATCTTGTGTTCATCATTGCCACACCAACAGGAGAGAATGTCCAGGAGGAAGGGGGCTCGCCTGGGGACATAATAAAATTATAATTAATTATTTATTGTATTAATTATGTTATGTTCAAAATAAATAAACGTGTGTTCGGTGTTATGAGTGTACAGGAATGAACTATTCTTCAAAGGTACAAATACATTTCAGATGTAAGACAATCAAAATGCATCAACGAATGCAGTTCTACCCCTCATCCTTAACCCCCACCCACCCCCCAACATTGACGCCGTAAAAAAACACCTCCGACAAGCGTGTTGGACACAAACAACTCTGTGAGTTAAATTCAAGCTGTTCCCACTCAAACACAGGAACCCCCTGACCTTCATCCATCTCCAGTCGCGCCCCCATGGAAAATTGGTTGACTAAGGAGAAAGATATATACTGAACTGTTTGAGCATGCACTGCTGTCAGCAGCACACCGTTGAAACTTCCTTTGGATTTCTGGTGCTTCCTCATCATCAGCAGAATCTGACAAATACAAAAACATGAATAACCCTTGTGATATTACCTCATTTTTTGTTTGTTTGTTTGCTTAACGCCCAGCCGACCATGAAGGGCCATATCAGGGCGGTGCTGCTTTGACATATAACGTGCGCCACACACAAGACAGAAGTCGCAGCACAGGCTTCATGTCTCACCCAGTCACATTATTCTGACACCGGACCAACCAGTCCTAGCACTAACCCCATAATGCCAGACGCCAGGCGGAGCAGCCACTAGATTGCCAATTTTAAAGTCTTAGGTATGACCCGGCCGGGGTTCGAACCCACAACCTCCCGATCAAGGGGCGGACGCCTTACCACTAGGCCAACCGTGCCGGTCATATTACCTCATGCCAGGGTGACAAGTTTACACTAAATAAGTAAATGTATTCACTTTTACATGGAATGGCAGCTACAAATAAGAAATTAAATCTACTATGTTACTTTGTGGGAGTGAGGAGGGGGGGGGGGGGGGGGAGAGAGAAAGAAAAGTCATGTTTGCAACTACAAACTTAAGAGACTTTCAGACACTGAACAGCGACATCGCCATTCAAATATGTCCTGTCCCCACTCCAACACCATGTAGATGGGATGGATTCAGCCCATATTGTCCCTTACTGTCACCTACTGCAGTGGAGCGCTGCGGACTTAAATTAAGGGCCCCTCCTGTTTTTGAACACCAGGAGCTATCTAGTTTGCTGTTAGGTAGGCACCGGCTCATCTTTCCTGCTTCCTTACTTTCTTTTACTATCAACATTCTGTTCACAGTTGTTATTTCTGCCAAAGTGACCAATCGCATTTGTTTTTATCCGAAACTGGGAGTGCTTGCAGTACTGTAGTTGATAGCATGCGTACACAGAAGAAGAAGACTTACTGTCAGGTGCAGCTGTAGCAGGACAAGGTTGATGCATAGGCGGAGAGGGCTGGTTATGTGGCGGTGCCAAAGAGTCTTTTGTTGCGAACCTTCCTGATGCAGATCGTTCTGGAATAGGGCTGTGACCCTTTTCAACAAATTCTGTAAATAATAGTTACAATATGATAGAATAGATAAAATCCTAGATCGCAAGTACAAAAGTTTATGTAGTAAGTACCGTAGTATTAATGTTTGCTTTATTGTGTAATGCAAATTAATGTTTGCACAATATATCACATTGTAGTGTGCATTGAAGTATGAACGTTCTCAATTTAGATTTAAAACAAATACACTTAGTGTACACTACATTGGGGTGTGCACGTAAAAGATCCCACGATTGACAAAAGGGTCTTTCCTGGCAAAATTGTATAGGCATAGATAAAAATGTCCACCAAAATACCCGTGTGACTTGGAATAATAGGCCGTGAAAAGTAGGATATGCGCCGAAATGGCTGCGATCTGCTGGCCGATGTGAATGCGTGATGTATTGTGTAAAAAAATTCCATCTCACACGGCATAAATAAATCCCTGCGCCTTGAATAAAAATTGAAAAGAAAAAAAATCCCTGCGCTTAGAACTGTACCCACGGAATACGCGCGATATAAGCCTCATATTGATTGATTGAAATAAAATTGTATTGGTGGTTCAATGTCACTAGCCACAACAAAGGCGATACCAGAGAGAGGGAGACCGGGATTCAAACCTGTGACTATGAGAGTCAGAGGAACTATATGTAGTCCACGCTGTGTACCGAATGAGCCATCCCAGCCCCCCAATTTAGAAGAAGAAGAAGAGGCAGAAGAAGCAGAAGGAGAAGAAGATGAATTTAAGAATACAAAAAAAAGGTTATTACAATACTAGATTTAGAGATAGTCTAGCTGTGTTCATTTTGTGCAAAAAGAGCAAAGGAATTCATGTTTGTTTGTTTATTTGTTGCTTAACGTCCAGCCGACTACGCAGAGCCATATCAGGACGAGGAAGGGGGGGATGAAGGGGGCCACTTGTCAAGCGATTCCTGTTTACAAATGCACTAACCCATTACTTGTGTCCCAGCAGGCTTTAGTAAAACTAAATTAATACCTACTGGAAGATTACCAGTTTCCAGTATGTTAAAATAGGCTTAACCTATCTACTGCTGGACTTACATCAGAACACTAACAGATTAAACTATACATGAATCGCGAGACAAGCGGCAAGAGAAGAGATTTTTGGAAAAAATACAGGTGAATGAGCAAGAAGGCAGAAAAAAGAAAAGAATTCATGAAGAAAAAGAGAGCATGACAGGAAAGAGGAACCAAAAATCTACCTAACAGCAAACTAGAAAGCTCCTGCGGTTCCAAAAACAGGAGGGGCCTTTAATTTCATAACCGCAGTGCCCCACTGCGGGAAAAGGAATTCATGTTCAAAATGTCACACATACCTGCCTCCTCATCCGAGGTGATGGCTTCATCTTCAGCCACTTCCATCTCATCCAGGGTGCAGCGCTGGTGGTCTTGCAGCTTCCCCTTTTCAAGGGCAAGGAGTAATTTGCTGACTTTGGCCAACTGCATCATGTCTGATGGGAGGCGGTAGTACTCGCGGTGTCCCATAAACTGAGCAAGGGCATCCAGCTCGTTGTCCTTCAAACTGACTATCTGGGACAGAGTAGCAACCTGCTTTCGAAGTGAAGTAGATGTGATGAACTGTGGCTCTGCCAACTGCGCTGATGTCACAAACTTTCGAAGCGTGTCAGATCCCCGAATGTGCCCCTCCGACTGAAAGAATGAGCAAGAAAACACAAATTTGTTGGAGCCGCTGACACCAGCATCATCCCTTTTTTGCACAAGCAGTTCCACAGCTGCTTTCACCTGTGCAGTCATGAGAATTGGGACAATTCGGCCACGTTTTCCGATTATCTCAATCCTGGTCAGCTTGTTACATAGGATTTTTTCAAATGTGCTAAGTGATTTGAAGACATCTTTCACACAGTCACAGCACCGTCGGAGGATGCCATTTTGGATGCGTCGTAAGCGAGACTGAGCTTCGACAACATTATTATGCAGTCCGCCGATACCGACAAATAGCCTACCTGGAAGCTTTCGTGGGCACAGAAAATGAGCCAGAGGACTTCGCTGATACTGCCTGGCGCACTTCAGTTCCTGCCATCATTCAGAATTGCCAAATCGAACAATCAAAAAGAGTACGACTGAGGAAGTAACTGGGACATTCTTCGCTGTTCCTTCCAACTGGCAACTCAACTGAACTTGTTAGCCTTTGTTGGTGATCTGTTTCGACCGTATATTTTTGTTCTTTTTTCATTATAAATGCCTTATTTTGTCTGAGAAAAAGAACCAGTTGCTGAAAAAGAATGCACAACTCTGATGCATGTTTTTCAGAGGCAAAAGAACATAGACTGCAGATAGCAAACATATTTCATTGCCTTGGTCATCACAGGAAACTCACAAGTAATGCAGGTCAAACATTTAACAAATCAAATCGCAAAAACAAAATATCTTCAGACAGGGCAACAAATAATCTACTCTATAAAAACTCACCATTTGGGAGTCAACTGAGTGATGGCTGCTTATAGAGTCCTCTGTCACAAGCGCCTGTGGTTCGAAGCTGCAGTCAACTGTAGGAAAGACAGACAGAAAGCGCCTGTGGTTGCATGATGCTTGGGACTTAACCTGTTTTTGAGCTTCATATTTCCCCTTTACGTTGGTTTACAGTTAGAACAGTCTAGTTAACTGTTTTCATATTTGTGTATAATAAATTTGATATGGGAGATTTTACTTCATTCGTACTGAAGCTTGCGTAGAGTCCAGCTAGATCAGCTGTAAGTCCTATTTCATAGACTGGACTGGAGAAAGGCATTATGGTTTGTCTATACATGCGACTCAGTTGCAGTCGCCCTCTTGTTCCTGAATCAAGCTGAAGCCAAATACTGGTTGAACGTCCGTATATATATGTATCGTCTATCGTCAGACTACATCGTCTGTCTTCCGTCTATCTTCCATCTACCGTCTGTCTTCCGTCTATTGTATGTCTTCCGTCTGTCTTCCATCTATTGTCTGTCTTCCGTCTATTGTCTGTCTTCCATCTATTGTCTGTCTTCTGTCTATTGTCTGTCTTCCGTCTATCTTCTATCTATCGTCTGTCTTCCATCTATCGTCTGTCTTCCGTCTATTGTCTGTCTTCCGTCTATCTTCCGTCTATTGTCTGTCTTCCATCTATCGTCTGTCTTCCGTCTATCGTCTGTCTTCCGTCTATTGTCTGTCTTCGATCTACCATCTGTCTTCCAACTATTGTCTGTCTTCCATCTATCTTCTGTCTATTGTCTGTCTTCCGTCTATTGTCTGTCTTCCGTCTATCATCAGACTACATCCCAAGAATTCAGCATTTTCTCTAGTGGGTCCTCTATTTTCTCTGTTAACTGTGGGTCAGTCCATTCATCAGATTGGGATCTGCATATATATGAGCGTTGCATAGGCAAAGGCAATATTGCCGATTCATTACAAAGCACTGGAAAGACCGTCTGCTAGACTGCAGCTACTAGTTTTGCAAGGTGTGTTGCAGGAATTGAATTTTTACCAGGGATGTATTTCATAGACGGCAAGAATTTAGTTTTTGTACAAACTATATCGTCTGTCGACCAGTAACAGAAGCAAACCTGACCAGGTATGTGCATGCAAGCACTTAATTCATCCACGGTGATGAAACAGGAAGCATGCTTTATTGTTGTAAATATATATATAGGATATTGAGCAGCTTCCGTTGACATATATGGCCTTATGACCGAAATAGGTCCATGTACATGTGAGACTATCAAATCATAACCCTGAATTCTCCAATGTGTATCAGAATAGCAATTTAACTACATATCTTAGTCATAACTAAACTGTGTTAACTGTAGTGTGATCACCCCTCCAGAAGTATTGCATAACAGTTAGTTAGTCAGGGGTTCCACTGGGTTTTTGCTTTTTGCGTTTGCATACACAACATGACTGAAAAAATGCGTATGAGCCGGGGAAAACGCGTACCATTACAAACTTAATTGGGGGAAAAAACGCGAAGGAGAAGTGTGTTTTTCTCACTACGATTGAGAAGACATGCAGTGTTGGCGTTAACCGGTAATTACCGGTATTTTACCGGTTGAAACGAAAAAATCCCGGAACAAAATTGGCTGCCGTTGATTTTTAGAACTACCGGTCTTTTTTCGCTGGCAAAACTATAAAACCAGTACTCTGAGCTGGATTCTAACTGGTTCCAATGACCAGCCTACCGTTTTTTTCTGGACTGTTTGCTTCATAAAAGTTTGCGTACCGGTTTGAAAAAAGTACTAGCGCCATCACTGGACATGATGATGATAGGTAACTAAAAGAAGTCCCTTCATCAGATTCTGTTCTTTCACTTTCCGACGACAGATCGGTCTGTTTGCGTTTTGCAGTGGCTCTGTACAGGTAATAGGCCTCTAAGCGAGGAACTGAACTATTTGCATGGCGCTAAATGGAAGATATTTCAGCCTGAAAAACAATCACTGTGGGTCAGTCCGATGTAATCAGAGTAGACCCGGACACCCCTGGCCTGTAAACTGAATCGGCAGTGCACCAAACTAATGGCATGTGTGATAAGGCAGACCATTGTTTTGCTGAACACAGCAGGATCAATTATTTATTCTGTGACTCATGACCCCCCCCCCCCCCCCCCCCCCAAAGAAATGTAATGCAATCTTCCTCTTCGGTAGAGCTGGTCATTCATAAGGCTATCGCCGGTGGCAGTGACCTAAGGAATAAAGATTCAATTCGGTAGAGCACTGGTACTATGGCCTCTGGCGATAAGTACACGAGTGTTAACAGTGATGAACAAGGCGGGTGGGGAGAATCAGAGGTGGGAGTTCAGGTGCTCTCTTCGTGGCTATTTAGTGTTTTGAGTGCAATTGTAATTTTGCGTGACAAAATGCAACATGTCGGTGAAAATGTGTACGGAGGCTGAAAACTGCGTATACTTTTGTGTGTGCAATAAGTGGAACCCCTGAGTTAGTTCCTTACTTTCTGGTTAAATCTTGCCTTTCAACAAAATAAAAATGGGATTACATTGTACCTGGATGATTGCTGGTGTCATCTGGCAATGGTATGGCAGGTAGACTCTTAGCCAGTGCAGCCTGCACCATTCTTTGGCCGTATGAGAAATGTGGGAAGTACTCCCTTGTTTTAAATCTCTGGCCTCGGCCTCCTGGTTCCACTAGTGACATAATAGAACATTTTATTAGTAAATTTTCATTTGATTAATAATATCATCCTACATGTATACGTGAGAGAGACACTCGTGAGATAATAATCGTTCAAATCACACGTGTGTATATCATGTAAATGAGGTCATGTCAAGCAAGTCTGGCAGGGACCTGTTTTTCCACTGCTTATGATGCCAAAGTCACCGAGACAAACGTCATTATAGAAGAAAAAAGATTGCGCTCGCTAATTACCTTCGATGAATTTTTAGAACTAACACGTCAAGCCACACTTTCAGAGTGACGTTTCTTTGCTTTGACGTAATAGATTGCACGAGGCTTTAGAAGAGATCGAGGTTCCAAAACAAGCGTCTTCAATTTAGCTGCCTCGACTGCAGGACATTTTCAGTAAAATACACGTAAGTACAGTATGTAGGATAAACAGAATACTACATGGCTTGCTGTTTTGTACCAGATTTACACTCGTTGCTTTTTAAAATAGTGAATAGCTCGCTTTCGCTCGCAGTTCAATATTTAAAAAAACAACTCATGAAAATCTGGTACGACACAGCAAGCCATACATAGTATTCTCTATTTATACTTCCCTAACTCACATAAAAGCATGTGTACATTTTTAATTGAGAAGCATTGTCATTCAGGTGTGTCTGATCCAAAGGAGTTGGACTTGGAGTATGATGAGAATGCATTATGTCTTACCACTGACGAGTCTCTGTCAGATGATGAATTGTATGATGCCGAAGAAGGCAGTGAGTTTTCTGACACTGTGACAGTGACATTGCGTCAAAGATGGTAGTGGTCGAGGGGGACCATGGGTTGAATGTCGAGGAGAGAAAAGAAAAAGAGAGCCTATACACTGTTCAATTAGCGGCTATGCTAATTATTTTGTCTGTAATGAACTTAAGTTGATGAGTTTGGAGGAGATACAAAGTACCCGAGCTACTGTAACCGGACTGCCTGGTCTCTGGGAAGAGACAGGGATAAACCATGCACGGAAAAAGTACATCATAGGTTTGAGGGGAAGCAGTAATGTCGTGGACAGGAGAAGAAAACAGAACAAAAAGAGGATGAAGAGAAAAAAAGAGGAACAAAAACGTGTGCGTGTGTATGGGTAAAGTAAAACACAAACAGTAGTTGGTTTTTTTTCAACAGACGGATTTCGTCCCCAGAACGGAAGAATGGCTCCAATACATGATAAGTCCAAAGTCAGTCCAGCTTCGCCCGGTCAAATAACTCTTCACGTCCTGAACACATTTCCCTATTGCTAAGCCTCAGTACCGTAAGGATTTGATGAAAATGACCAGAAAGTGGGTATCTGTGTGTGTCAGACATGACATTTATGGGTTTTATGTTATAAAACATGTATGTAAAGTATACACGTATAATACATGTATGTATTATCATTATGAGTAGTTAATTAATGAAGAAATCATACTGTCATTTTAATTTGTAACTAGTATGCATTAAATTGACAGAAGAAGACTCATCGTGTAAAAAGCAGAATTAATGATTCGCATGCCTGTTGGACCATGATTATGGGGGAGCCGAGTCTCCACTCACTCACGTGCAACAGGTGAAAAGCATGAACATATTTGACGATGCACAGAGCAGAGAGCGACGTGATCGAGTAACCGGACTTTACGGCCACGCCAGGAAGTCGCCGCGTCGGCTGGGTGATGGTGGAACAAAGAGATGAAACTTTCTTTCTTTATTTGGTGTTTAACGTCGTTTTCAACCACGAAGGTTATATCGCGACGGGGGAGATGAAACTAAACTACATTAAGCTTACAATTTCAATGTCAAGCGATTGTCTGCTTCGAGTCCCAGCACTTGTTCTGCCCCTAATTCGTCGATAATATCCCCAAATTTGTCTTTACTGACTGTATCAGCATCACCAGAGATGGTCCCAAAATCTCCGTGAAAAAAAAATCAATACAAATCCATTGCAAACTACCAAAACGTTCACCAAACGAACGAACCGCGGAGCAGCTATGTGCTTGTTTACAAAGGAAGTGACCTAAATGTGGTTTTCAAGCACAGAGAGCGCTTCCGTCCTGTGAGGTCATTCCTAAGTATAGTAACAAAGTCGTGCGGTACAGGACGTGAAGAGTTTTTAATTAAATAAATCGAATTAAAAAAAAAATATAGTCGCACCGTGACTGACTTATTCGGTCTCCCTAATTCAACAGCTACTAGGCCTAAGGCGAGATTGAAATTTGAACATTGGAGCTAGATCTCAACCCGCCTCAGGCTCCTACACATAAATTCAGCAAACAAGCACAGACTGACACAAACAAAACATAGTTATATAAATACTGATAAAATCAGTGCTATTCGATCGCTTGTACGCACAGCTAATCTCAGAATCTTTCGGAAGTTAAAAAACCAACATGCATCGTGCCTTCTCAGTATAAGAGTATTTAGATCTGTGCACCACTCACCATAATTTGTTTTAATGTATAAGACTCTTGCATAGTAACCTGTACCAACAACTTGATAAGCCATTGATAATTAATGACTGATCAAGTTCTTGTTAATGTCACTGTCACTGGATTGTGAGCTCTAAATTCCAAAAAACGAGGTTAGCCATTTTGGAATGTCAGAGCCATGTGGCAACAGACCTGAAAGATAAAGTTGAAGGCGCGTCACTATTTCAAAAACAACTCAGTCAACTGTCTTTTCGTCTAAAATGGACAACAAAGTACTATAAATATAATACACACCTGTGTCTGTGGTAATGTAGCGGCTGCGGCGTTCACCCCGCGTGTCGGCGTCAGCCATCGTGTCAAATCACGGTTTCACGCGGCAATCCGCTCTCTCTCGCTCTCTCTCTCAATGTTGTCGCCAGGGGAACCCAAAAAACTACAGTTCTTGTTTTGACCGCAAAACACTAGCCCAACACACTCGCCACACACTCAACCCTGACAAAATTATCATAGTTTGGACAGAACCAATAAAATCAAATCCTTGTGTCACATGGTATATCTTAGGGCGGGAAGCTCGAAAATCGAGGCATCCGTTGTTGTGACGTCAAAACAACGGGGTGCGTCAAAACAATTCGGCTCCATTTTCGGGCCAAAGTCAAAACGACGCGGTCTTAACAAGAACACACACACACACACACACACACACACACGCAAAACACACACACTCTCTATCTCTCTCTCTCTCTCTCTCTCTCTCTCTCTCTCTCTCTCTCTCTCTCTCTCTCTCGCCGCATGGTGTAAAAGGGTACCAGCCCATCTTTTGCCCGGGCTTCCCCCTGTAACCCACAGCGTTACGGCTTGTCATAGTGCACACACATTCCCCCCTCCCCCTCCCCACACACACACACACACTCTCTCTCTCTATCTCTCTCGTCCTTGTTCTCACTTCTCTTAGCTCTCCCCCTATATCTTTCTCCCCCTCTCTGTCTGTCTGTCCGTCATTCTGTCTGTCTATCTCTCTCTCCTATCGCTTGATCTTTGTCGATCTGTCCGTCATTCTGTCTGTCTATCTCTCTCTCCTATCGCTTGATCTTTGTCGATCTGTCCGTCATTCTGTCTGTCTGTCTATCTCTCTCTCCTATCGCTTGATCTTTGTCGATCTGTCCGTCATTCTGTCTGTCTATCTCTCTCTCTCTCCTATCGCTTGATCTTTGTCGATCTGTCCGTCATTCTGTCTGTCTATCTCTCTCTCTCTCCTATCGCTTGATCTTTGTCGATCTGTCCGTCATTCTGTCTGTCTATCTCTCTCTCTCTCCTATCGCTTGATCTTTGTCGATCTGTCCGTCATTCTGTCTGTCTATCTCTCTCTCTCTCCTATCGCTTGATCTTTGTCGATCTGTCCGTCATTCTGTCTGTCTATCTCTCTCTCTCTCCTATCGCTTGATCTTTGTCGATCTGTCCGTCATTCTGTCTGTCTATCTCTCTCTCTCTCCTATCGCTTGATCTTTGTCGATCTGTCCGTCATTCTGTCTGTCTATCTCTCTCTCCTATCGCTTGATCTTTGTCGATCTGTCCGTCATTCTGTCTGTCTATCTCTCTCTCCTATCGCTTGATCTTTGTCGATCTGTCCGTCATTCTGTCTGTCTATCTCTCTCTCTCTCCTATCGCTTGATCTTTGTCGATCTGTCCGTCATTCTGTCTGTCTATCTCTCTCTCCTATCGCTTGATCTTTGTCGATCTGTCCGTCATTCTGTCTGTCTCTCTCTCTCTCCTATCGCTTGATCTTTGTCGATCTGTCCGTCATTCTGTCTGTCTATCTCTCTCTCTCTCCTATCGCTTGATCTTTGTCGATCTGTCCGTCATTCTGTCTGTCTATCTCTCTCTCTCTCCTATCGCTTGATCTTTGTCGATCTGTCCGTCATTCTGTCTGTCTATCTCTCTCTCTCTCCTATCGCTTGATCTTTGTCGATCTGTCCGTCATTCTGTCTGTCTATCTCTCTCTCTCTCCTATCGCTTGATCTTTGTCGATCTGTCCGTCATTCTGTCTGTCTATCTCTCTCTCCTATCGCTTGATCTTTGTCGATCTGTCCGTCATTCTGTCTGTCTATCTCTCTCTCCTATCGCTTGATCTTTGTCGATCTGTCCGTCATTCTGTCTGTCTATCTCTCTCTCTCTCCTATCGCTTGATCTTTGTCGATCTGTCCGTCATTCTGTCTGTCTATCTCTCTCTCCTATCGCTTGATTTTTGTCGATCTGTCCGTCATTCTGTCTGTCTATCTCTCTCTCCTATCGCTTGATCTTTGTCGATCTGTCCGTCATTCTGTCTGTCTATCTCTCTCTCCTATCGCTTGATTTTTGTCGATCTGTCCGTCATTCTGTCTGTCTATCTCTCTCTCCTATCGCTTGATCTTTGTCGATCTGTCCGTCATTCTGTCTGTCTATCTCTCTCTCCTATCGCTTGATCTTTGTCGATCTGTCCGTCATTCTGTCTGTCTCTCTCTCTCTCCTATCGCTTGATCTTTGTCGATCTGTCCGTCATTCTGTCTGTCTATCTCTCTCTCCTATCGCTTGATCTTTGTCGATCTGTCCGTCTGTATAATTATGTGAAAAATGCTCGTTTGTATTGCTTATGCCACTACCCTCGTGAAACAAAATGGTTTGGTTTGATTTGATTTGATTTGATTTGATTTGATTTATTTTGAATTGAATTGATTTGTGTGTGAATGCACTCACTGGATGAGTTTCCATTGCTTGAAGCGGTAGGCACGGTGGTTGAACTTGTAGTAGTCGTCGTACGTGTAGAGGAATTCATTGCGGCGACTGTCCTCAAAGT
>NC_090260.1:47075295-47095295 GCF_037325665.1 Littorina saxatilis | reverse complement strand
GGCGTAGTGGATAAGACATCTGTCTCCTAATCGGAAGGTCATGGGTTTAAATCCCGGCCGCGGCCGCCTGGTGGGTTAAGGGTGGAGATTTTCCGATCTCCCAGGTCAACTTATGTGTAGACCTGCTAGTGCCTTTATCCCTCTTCGTGTGTACACGCAAGCACAAGACCGAGTGCGCACGTAAACGATCCTGTTATCCATGTCATAGTTTGGTGGGTTATTGAAACACAGAAATACCCAGTATGCGTCCCCCGTAATGGGCGTATGGCTGCTTGAATGGTGGGGTAAAAACGGTAAATACGCGTCAAAATCCACTCGTGCAAAAAAATGAGTGAACGTGGGAGTTTCAGCCCATGAACAAAGAAGAAGAAGAAAAAGATAGTCGACGGCGTGGACCATACCCGAGTACATATTGTATACATTCCATCAAATATTGACAAAATGGGGGAAAAAGTTATCACTATACTTACGCCTTTCCTCCGCCCATGTGAACCAGGGTAGGTACCCAGTCGACGGCGTGGACCATACCCGAGTACGTGGTGTTGGTGACGCTCAGCTTGGGAGCCTTGAGCACGGTGTAGACCCGGGTGCCTCCCTCGTACACTGTCTTCTTGCCCCCTCTCTGCGGGTAGTTGGACGATCCGTGACCGATGGCACCACCGTTGTCCGACATGACGATAAAGGCTGTGTCGTCGTAAGTCCTCTGGTGGTGACGGAGAGATAATAATAATCATGATAATACATGTAATAATAATAATTGTCAGTAAGTACTGGTGTCACATGACTGATGTGAAACAGTTGATTGGCTAATGGAAGTGCGCTTAAAACTGTTAGTGTACTCTTTGAGTGCGCTAACAAACCAAGAGAGCGTATATATTCATGCGCCTGTGCTCCTTCTTTCCATTTGAGAGGAGTCTTCTCATCCTCCGTGTTAGTTACATGTAGCTTATCGTCTCAACATTACCAAACAATGATGCTTGACCCTAAAATTCCCCACGGCTAAAAGCAGAATTTTTTCTTGACAGATTTCGAGCTATACCATGCAGCATTTGGAAGTCGGCTAACACACACACAAGTGAAAAACCTGAAAGGCCATGGTCCGGCGACCCGTGGTTGGGTGCAGGGCCAACGGCGCGCTAGGGGGTGGAGGGGGGGAGGGCAACCACCCCACCCCCCCTCTGAAGTTGAAGTCTTTTTTGTTCTGTAGAGGCCATTGACAGCCTCTGATCAATAATAATAGTGTGATGAAAAGTTAATATATAGCACGATTTATCTTTTTTGTAGCAATGACACATAGCCCACACAATCTCACCTTTTCCTTTAGAGCAGCAATGACACATAGCCCACACAATCTCACCTTTTCCTTTAGAGCAGCAATGACACATAGCCCACACAATCTCACCTTTTCCGTTAGAGCAGCAATGACACATAGCCCACACAATCTCACTGTTTCCTTCATAGCAACAATGACACATAGCCCACACAAGCTCACCTTTTCCATTAGAGTACCAATGACACATAGCCCACACAATCTCACTGTTTCCTTCATAACAGCAATGACACATACCCCACACAAGCTCACCTTTTCCATTAGAGCAGCAATGACACATAGCCCACACAATCTCACTGTTTCCTTCATAGCAACAATGACACATAGCCCACACAAGCTCACCTTTTCCGTTAGAGCAGCAATGACACATAGCCCACACAATCTCACTGTTTCCTTCATAGCAGCAGGAACACATACCCCACACAATCTCACCTTTTCCCTTTAGTCCAGCAATGACACATACCTCACACAATATCACCATTTTCCTTTAGACCAGCAAGGACACATACCCCACACAATCTCACCTTTTCCTTTAGAGCAGCAATGACACATAGCCCACATAATCTCACCTTTTCTTTCAGAGCAGCAATGACACATAGCCCACACAATCTCACCTTTTCCTTTAGAGCAGCAATGACACATAGCCCACACAGTCTCACCTTTTCCTTTAGAGCAGCAATGACACATAGCCCACACAATCTCACCTTTTCCTTTAGAGCAGCAATGACACATAGCCCACACAATCTCACCATTTTTCTTTAGACCAGCAAGGACACATACCCCACACAATATCACCATTTTTCTTTAGACCAGCAAGGACACATACCCCACACAATATCACCTTTTCCTTTAGAGTAGCAATGACACATAGCCCACACAATTACATCTTTTCTTTCAGAGCAGCAATGACACATAGCCCACACAATCTCACCTTTTCCTTTAGAGCAGCAATGACACATACCCCACACAAGCTCACCTTTTCCTTTAGAGCAGCAATCATCCTTCATAGCCCACACAATCTCACCTTTTCTTTCAGAGCAGCAATGACACATAGCCCACACAATCTCACCTTTTCTTTCATAGCAGCAATGACACATAGCCCACACAATCTCACTGTTTCCTTCATAGCAACAATGACACATAGCCCACACAAGCTCACCTTTTCCTTCAGAGCAGCAATCATCCTTCATAGCCCACACAATCTCACCTTTTCCTTCAGAGCAGCAATCATCTTCCCGATGCCCTCGTCGACCGCAGCCACCATAGCGCAGTGGATACGCCTGGCGTCCTCCGTGAAGTGAGAGCAGTAGGTGTTTATGTAGCGCTGGGGGGCCTCTTTGGGGCCGTGGGGGGCGGGGTAGGCCAGGTAGACAAAGAACGGTTGGTCAGCCTTGGACGTCTGGATGATGTTCAACATGGCGTCGTTCAACAGCTCCGTGTTGTACGTGCCCTGAAATGTAGGTCAACTCTGTCAAACGGCCTTCCCTGAAATGTAGGTCAACTCTGTCAAACTGCCTTCCCTGAAATGTAGGTCAACTCTGTCAAACAGCCTTCCCTGAAATGTAGGTCAACTGTCAAACAGCCTTCCCTGAAATATAGGTCAACTCTGTCAAACAGCCTTCCCTGAAATGTCCCGCGGTTTATTCTCACCTGGCTGAGTGGCACCCACTTTTGCATTGTGCACCTCAGCCCAGCCTACCATGAAATGTAGGTCAACTCAGTCAGACAGCCTGCCATGAAATGTAGGTCAGCTCAGTCAGACAGCCTACCATGAAATGTAGGTCAGCTCAGTCAGACAGCCTACCCTGAAATGTAGGTCAGCTCAGTCAGACAGCCTACCATGAAATGTAGGTCAGCTCAGACAGCCTACCATGAAATGTAGGTCAGATCAGGCAGACAGCCTACCATGAAATGTAGGTCAGCTCAGTCAGACAGCCTACCCTGAAATGTAGGTCAGCTCAGTCAAACAGTGTCATCCATTTATGGTAGTCCCAGGATGAAAACAAAAGGTGATTAATCTGTAAGACATTCACCTGTATCTTTCGAGGTGCATATAAAGACACAGCTTGCTTCGTGTGGGGAATGGACAATGTGTAGCTTTACTCGGAAATCCTCGGATCCGAGGTGAATTCTCATGCCTACAAACGAATAACGCGTGAGGATCATTAAATGAAAAAGTGACCATCAAAGTCCAGATTGCCAGTACAAGTAATAAAGCAGCTGACCTTGGAGGACCAGTCGATGTCCGTGTTGTTCCACCAGTCGTACGGCCCATTCTTACTCTTGAAGTGAGTGTAGTAGGAGCTGTGTGCTCCCAACAGGAAGCCGTGAAAGGTGTCGAAGCCTCTGTAGAGAGGGGTGAGAGTCGGGTGGCAGAAACCCATGTGCCACTTGCCCAGCATGTGAGTCTGATAGCCGAGTTCCTTCATCTCGTCTGACATCAGCTTGAACGTCTCTGGCACCCAGAACAGCTTGTCCGTGCCTGCTGCCTTGCCGTTCTGAGCTCCGAAAGTGTGGGGGTATCTGTGAGAGAAAGTGTGTTAGCTCAAAGTGTGTGGATATCTGCATGAAAATGTTTGTTAGCTGAAAGAGTGGAGGTATCTGTGAGAGAATGTTTGATAACTTAAAGGCACAGTACGCCTCCCGTAAACCATCACAGATACTGTCAGGCTATTACACACAGTACAAACACCCTTCCATTTGAACGCTCACCGAACGGGAACATCCTAGGTGCCCTACGTAAAGAGCGAGCAATTTTCAAAGAATTAATTTTGCGGATTGTCTTCTCTCAAAATTGGACCGTGGTGCGTTTGGGCGCTAGACGTAACTTTTAAAATCTAAATAATAAATTGACAGCTTGTTACACAAACATTCTTAAATCATAAAAGAATTCTTTTTTCATCAAGACAAGATCAGTACAATTCGAAGTTTTGAAAGTTTGAAAAAAGAAAAGCCCGGAAGCAGGGTCACGCAAGGTCGTGGTTCTCGTAGCAGACGACGGTTTATGCCTATCGCCAGTTCCTCTGAACAGTCAAAAACCATCGCTAGAGTTCTTGTGAATCACAGCCGTTTGTTTCGTATAGATTCAGAGGTACATAATAACGTGCTATTGCAGATAAGCTTACAGCGAGTCGCATTCAAATTACAAACTGACGACTACATTGTTGGGTGTTTTTTTTTTTTTTTTTTTTTTTTTTTTTTCTTTTCTTCTTCTCTTTTTTTTTTTCTTCTTTCTCTTTTCTTTTTTCTTCTTTCTCTTTTTTGAACCTCAGTTACAACATGACTCGCTATGAGTATGATACTGTGAGCGATGCTGAACAGTTTAAACACAAACAGATTGGGTTATAAATAGCAATAATATCATTCTTTCGTTTAACATGGACAATCTTCGAAAATCTCCCTCTCTTGCTCTCTCGCCCCCACCCCTCCTTCCGCTCTTTCTCTCCCTCTCTCTCTCTCTCGCACTCTCTCTCTCTCTCTCTCTCTCTCTCTCTCTCTCTCTCTCTCTCTCTCTCACTTCTCTCTCTCTCTCTCTCGACTCTCTCTCTCTCTCACTCTCCCTCTCTCTCTCTCTCCCTCCCTCTCCCCCTCTCTCTCACTCTCCCTCCCTCCCTCTCCCCCTCTCTCTCTCTCTCTCCCTCTCTCTCAATCTCTCTCTCTCTCTCTCTCCCTCTCTCTCTCTCTCTTCCTCACTCTCCCTCCCTCACTCTCTCTCTCTCTCTATTACCATGGTTGTATTTAAATGAATTAATAATAATGATATATTTTGCTGTTCGTCATAATTGTTTTCATCATTGGTTCACCTTAGTTAATACATTGACATTTTCAACAAGTCATTTACAATAGCATGATAGTACTGGGTTTCTCAGTCAAAAAGCCGAATGAAGAGCTCTCTTTCAAATATACAATTTGGGTCAACGCCTTCTCCATATTTGTATATACTTATTGACATTTTTGCAACAAGCAGAATAAAGTTAATATTTCTTATAGTTTGGTCCTGTTGCTTGTTCGGTTGAAAACCAAATAATACGTCAGTTTCTTTTAATTTTATCTGTGAACCTGTTTTTATATAAATTTGCTTTTCTACGTTCTTCCAAAAAATTGATATTCTTGGGCATTTAAAGAAAAAATGTTCAATAAAATCAATATCTCCACACAGACTACAGCGATTGTTTTCACGTTTTTTCATTTTGTGTAGTAAGATATTAGTGGGGTAGATATTATGCAATATCTTCCAGTGAAGTGGCCTTAATCGCTCTTCCTTGGTGCAATTGTTTGCTATCATCCAATGATTTCTTTCTAATTTATAGTTATATTTATTCATCCAAAAATGTATTGAGCAAGGAGTGCTTGCTTTTTGTTTGGTAAGTAGTGATCTAAATTTTTTGGGAGTCCAGTTTTTAAGAGATTGAGGTTCTAGAGAGACAGTCGCTTCTTGAGTTTGGTTATTGTCAGCTCGCAATGATTGCGCAATGAGCGCGGTTCGCATTGCATGACGACTACATTGTGAAAAAAGGAAACTGAATCAAAGGGTTAAAGATGGCTCAGGGGTAAGATAAATCACGCAAAAATAAATTCTTTGAAAATTGCTCGCTCTTTACGGAGGGCACCTAGGATGTTCTCAAGCGGTGAGTGTTTTAATGAGTGTTTGTACCTGCCCCTCAATACTCTCACCTGCCCCTCAATACTCTCACCTGCCCCTCAATTCTCTCACCTGCCCCTCAATTCTCTCACCTGCCCCTCAATACTCTCACCTTCCCCTCAATACTCTCACATATGCCCCTCAATTTTCTCACCTGCCGGTAAGAATGGCGGATCGTGTGGGGGCACACATGGGCAGCACGTAGGACTGGTTGAGGAACAGCCCCTCCTGTCTCAGCCGGTCAATGTTGGGGGTGGCCATCAGAGGGTCGTGGGACTGGAAGTCGTACCAGCCAGCGTCGTCCAGTAAGATGAAGATGATGTTGGGCTTGCCAGCACTGGTCAGCCCAGCACAGCATAACGCCAGCAACGTCAGCACTGTCCACGTCATAACGTTCGTGTCTGCAGAGTTATAGTTTAGGTCTATGAAAATGTTATTCTCAAAAGAACCGCAGCGATTCCTCTTCTTCTTCTTCTTCTTCTTCTTCTTCTTCTTTTTCTTCGTTCATGTGCTAAAACTCCCACGTTCACTCATGTTTTTGCACAAGTGGATGTGTATGTGTATGACCGTTTCTGACCCGCCATTTAGACAGCATACGCCGATTTCGGGGGAAGCATGCTGTTTTTTTTCGTGTTTCTATAACCAACCGAACTCTGACATGGATTACATGATCTTTTTCGGGCGCACTTGGTCTTGTGCTTGCGTGTACACACGAAGGGGGATAATGCACTAGCAGGTCTGCACATAAGTTGACCTGGGAGATCAGAAAAATCTCTACCCTAAACCCACCAGGCAGCCGCGGCCGGGATTTGAACTCACGACCTTCCGATTAGGAGGCCGGTGTCGTATCCACTACGCCACTGCGCCCGTATGGGTCCGATACACAAAACGCAGGGTGTTGCGAAGAAGAGAGGACGTGGAAGATGTCGATACATAAGTAAGATTAAATTTTAGTCCACGCGTGGAAAACCAAATGATGAATAACACAGTTCTTTTGCCCAGATGAATTGGACTCTTGCGATAATATTTAAACAAAATAGACGCATCAGTAACCAGGTTAGATTTGTCTTTGTCAATATTTTGGCAAACTACCTTCTTCGGGATGTTATTATGATGTTATTATGATGTTATTATTATCTTGCCATAATGCGGAAAAAGTTGTATGCGTCGTTGGGCGACAGGGTTTCTACACTACTCGTCATAAAAAAAAGTACACACATACATTAAGCTGTAGATCTTTGTGATGCGGCAAGTTGTACTAAAACCAAGTATATTGCCCGATCTAATGTATGAAAGAACACATTGTTATTCAGCAAATAAAGACATGTTCCCAATTATAGTGGTTCAGTTGTTTGTAAACCACTTGATGAACATTGTTGCGAAAACAAATGCGAACATCTTTTGACTTCATGAGTTTACGTCATTTTGATAATCCTCGCTCCACGGCTATCGCCAGTTGTCTCTCTGACCGGACGCGAAAGTCCTACGCGAATCTATCAAAACCAGAGGATACAGAGTGATCTCCCATATGTTGTTCACGAGCAGTGTTCGCGAGACGAAAATGATTGCAGATTGGCCGACTTCGACAGTGATCTCCGTTCTGTTCTTCACAGTTATGATAAAGACATCGTTCTAAGGTCAAAACAAGTCGACATTTTGGGACTGCTGCCGGAAGGAGACCGTAATATATGGTTGCATCACTGTCAAAAAAATCGTCTGCTCCAGCCAGCGCCGAAACCAAACGGTTGATTATCACGTGACACTTATGCCATATTTAGAGTTGTTTGCACAGTAAATACATCCGCGAAAAATAGCTCGCTTGAAACTGTCTTAAATAAAAATCCTCTGTAATTTAAATATTACAAAACACCATGAAAAATCATTATCGACGATCGCGAATCTGCTTACATCCATAACACATTACAAAAAGCTCTAAATATGTTAAAACAAGAGGCGAAGCCATCAAGGCTCACGTAAGAAATCGACAAACAGTAACACAAACTCAATCACTCCGTCACACACACACACACACACACACACACACACACACACACACACACACACACACACACACACACACACACACACACACACACACACACAGTAAGCATAGGTGAAACTGTGCAAGAAAGCGAGACACTAGATCTGCCAACTAGTCTCGGCCCGCTCACAATAACAATGACCGAGACTTTAAGTAATTCCTTCGCGTGACGTCTAACCCTCTTACGTCATAATGTGACGTCTTCAAATGTTAAAGTTTCTATCACACACGTCAAACACTTTTGACCGAGACGTAATCTTCTTATGCGAGCTTTATCCATAGACTCGGAAATGTTAAAGTTTCTATCACACACACACGCACGCACGCACAGACAGACAAAAGTTAGCATCGCATAGGCTACACTTACGTGAGCCAAAAAAATCGGTTTCCTTGCCAGACAAGGAAACTCAAGGCATCCTGTCAGGGAGAGAATGAGCCGAACTCATTTTGACCTGAGGTCAGGATGGAGTTTACGTGAGCATTTGATCAAATAATAGATGGTGACTGACATTGCTCAAAATGGCGTCGGAAATAGCGAGGTGCGTGTGCTTTATCTGGATTTTGGAGCCTTTCGCACATTCTGGTGCTAATTTAAGTGATCAGGAGGGTAAGATTAACGAACGAACCACCAAGAAATCGTATTTTGAGCAGGGCGCACTGTATTTTTCAAGTCTTGAGGATTTTCACTATTTTTTGCAGACAAAATGTTCAATACAAAAAAGCTACCATTTCTTCAAAATTGCGGTGCTCCTCGAGGCCGATGTCTGCTCTTTAATCGTAGGTCAGTTTTTAACACCATAAAAACCGCAAAAGACACGTTCGAACTGCCTAACGGCACAAGGTGAAAGGTGTTAATTTGTCTCCCTGTTTTGTGGACTTACGATTTTCCGCCAGAGTGACCTTTTCTTAGCTTGGTTATATCGACATATAGGCAGCAGCAGCAACCGCAACATGACATTGTTTGTCTTTATGGTACATGCACCACCACTGGAATTTCTCCATGTGATATAATAAACTTGACTCAGGAGATTTGATATGATTGTGATTTGATCACATAATTTATATATGCATTACAAAAAAAGGCTTCACAAGCTTCCTTCAAGCCCTCTGTTTGTCCTCGGGCTGATCGGGGACTTTAAGAACTAACAAACAACTGACTCAACCACACACGATGGTTATTATGAAAAACCGCACAGACACAACAGGCAAAAAAGCGCAAAACAGATCGGTAAGCTTCGACATAATTATTGTGCACATGCAGAATAAGTAAAAGTAAATTTTAACAAGAATCCCGAAGAGTGATTAGCCATTCAGTATACCACAGAGGTCGAAGACAACGACGGCGAAGCGATAATAGTCGAACACACACACACACACACACACACGCACGCACGCACGCACGCACGCACGCACGCACGCACGCACGCACACACACACACACACACACACACACACACACACACACACACACACACACACACACACACACACACGCCAAGTTACAGATAAGTTCGCTTACACAGTGAAGTCAGATACGGTCCGCACAGTCAAGATGCAAGTGACGTCATGCAATATGGCGGACCAATTTGTAAAACAGCAGCCCCTCCTATATGTGACTCCATCATCATTTATATAGCTGCCAGAGTTCTCCCTTCTAACGGATATTACTTGCATATTGCGAACTAAAATAAAAATCATAAACATTAAAAAAACATAACGCGTGAAGCGAAATCAATACATTGAGTTGACCTGTCGACAAACTCACATAATGAAACTGAACGCACTGCATTTCACGAAGTCAATATCTTTGTCAATACCCCTCGGCCTAGAAAAACACGGCCTGCTGATCGCTTTCAGTGACAAGCCAGTAAAACACAGTAGCATATAACGCTTTAGAGGAAAGCGCGCTTTTCTTTATTCCTTTTAACTTTCTGAGCTTGTTTTTAAATCAATTATAACGTATCATAATCAAATGTTTTTGAATTAAGGAAATGATAAAGAATAAGATGAAATTTTGGAATCAATTCCTAATATTTTTATTTTTATTAGAATTTTGACATTTTTAATGACAAAATTCACTAATTGAATTTTTACCTTCCAAGCTGAAATGCAATCCCGTAGTTAGGCTTCGTCGAAGATCGCTTGATTAACATTTTAATCAATTCGATCGAACAAATAAGGGAATGACAGCACCGCCTCAACTTTCACTAAAAACCGGATATGAAGTCATCAAAGACATTTATCTAATAAAAGGAAAAGACGTGTATGGGGATATCATTGGGAAGAATTTTAATTTGAATTTTCATGAAGATCGGTCCAGTAGTTTCCTTGGAATCGCTCTACACGCAATCACACACACACACACACACACACACACACACACACACACACACACCACTCTCGATTTTCCCCTCGATGTGAAAATATTTAGTCAAAAGAAGTGAGATAAAAACCAACATCTGTTTCCTCGCTCTCGTTTTACTTTGTTAGTGTTGTATCACGTGAGCAATTCCAAGTGTGTGGTTTCGTCGTCGATCCATACAGGCAGTTAAAGCTTTCTCGCAGCCCCCCCCCCCCCCCCCCCCCCCCCCCCCGTATATTGTTTTTGGTTTGGGTGTGTTGATGCTGTGTGGTTTCCAACGCGTGGAGGCATTTTTTTTCCGATACATACGTTGCGGCGGTGCGCTACCACAATGTTTTGACTTGATATCTGTTGCTTTTTGGGTCCAGCGGACCATGTAGGCCAAATCAGGACCCCAATGTTTTGACTGCTTCATTTCTTTTTGAATATTTGCACAATACAGACCGTTTTGAATGGTGATATTTCACAATGCAGGACACTTCAATAAACACAATAGTTGGCTTGCCAGTCCATTTATCGACAAAGAGGCTTGCAGGATGAGATGACAAGTGGGCGAATATGCCTGAATGAGGACAGATTTACAGCAAATCGGTTCGTATTGTTCGTTTACGTGTATATTTCTCGTTGAAAACCACACAAGTCATGTACTTGATACAAACCTAACTCATTCCCACAACCATAAATGTAAGCTGTACGTGGTTTCTAAGAGACACAGTTTGTTTCAAATGGGGGACACTTGCTGTGAAGTTGGTGACAACGCTTTGTTTATACTGGCTGGCGTCAGCGCGCTCTCGGTATAGCCGAATATACAGCCTGTAATAGATCGAGCAACTGAGCTCTTTGCCCACACATTGTATTGTGTGTCTTAATGGTTCATATGGCCTCGTGGATTTAATATTGACAGTTATAGTAATGTCATTCTCGTGTTTGTTTGCTTTTCTTATCAATACAACCAGGAAGTAATATAACACCCAACATTTATTTTTTCAGGCGTGGTTGGAGCCTCACAAACAACAAAAAATAAGAACAGTCAGAGCGTGTCAAACCGTAAAGCTAGTCAACTTTCAAATGGTAAGAGTGTGTCAAACCCTAAAGCTATAGTCAACCTTCAAACGGTGAGACCGTGTCAAACCGTAAAGCTAGTCAACCTTCAAATGGTAAGAGTGTGTCAAACCGTAAAGCTATAGTCAACCTTCAAACGGTGAGAGCGTGTCAAACCGTAAAGCTATAGTCAACCTTCAAACGGTGAGAGCGTGTCAAACCGTAAAGCTATAGTCAACCTTCAAACGGTGAGACCGTGTCAAACCGTAAAGCTAGTCAACCTTCAAATGGTAAGAGTGTGTCAAACCTTAAAGCTATAGTCAACCTTCAAACGATGAGAGCGTGTCACACCGTAAAGCTATAGTCAACCTTCAAACGATGAGAGCGTGTCACACCGTAAAGCTATAGTCAACCTTCAAACGGTGAGAGTGTGTCAAACCGTAAAGCTATAGTCAACCTTCACACGATGAGAGCGTGTCACACCGTAAAGCTATAGTCAACCTTCACACGATGAGAGCGTGTCAAACCGTAAAGCTATAGTCAACCTTCAAAATGTGGGACTGATGAATTTATCATTGCTCTGCCTTGATGGAGAATATGACAATACTAACCTAGAAGAACAAAATGTGGGACTGATGAATTTATCATTGCTCTGCCTAGATGGAGAATATGACCATACTAACCCGGAAGAAAAAAATGTGGGACTGATGAATTTATCATTGCTCTGCCTTGACGGAGAATATGATGGCGATGGCTTTTGACTGTTCAGAGGAACTGGGGATAGGCATTACCGTCGTCTGCTACGAGAACCACGACCTTGCGTGACCCTGCTTCCGGGCTTTTCTTTATTTAAACTTTCAAAACTTTGAATTGTACTGATCTTGTCTTGATGAAAAAATAATTCTTTTATGATTTAAGAATGTTTGTGTAACAAGCTGTCAATTTATTATTTAGATTTTAAAAGTTAGGTCTAGCGCCAAAACGCACCGTCCGATTGTCTGATCAGACAATCCGCAAAATTATTTCTTTGAAAATTGCTCACTCTTTACGTAGGGCACCTAAGATGTTCAAAAGCGGTGAGTGTGCAAATTAAAGGGTGTTTGTACTGTGTGTAAAAGCCTGACAGTATCTGTGATGGTTTACGGGAGGTGTAGTGTGCCTTTAATGTTACTTCAATTGTAAGGACGATCGACCTAGGTTACACTTACACTGTACATACACTTACACTGTACTTACACTGGAGCTACACTTACACTGTACTTACACTTACACCGTAGTTACACTTACACTGTAGTTACACTTACTCTGTACTTACACTGTACTTACACTTACACTTACACTGTAGTTACACTTACACTGTAGTTACACTTAAACTGTAGTTACACTTACACTGTACTTACACTTGCACTGTAGTTACACTTACACTGTACTTACACTTACACTTACACTGTAGTTACACTTACACTTACACTGTACTTACACTTACACTGTAGTTAGACTTACACTTACACTGTACTTACACTTACACTGTAGTTACACTTACACTGTAGTTACACTTACACTGTACTTACACTTACACTGTACTTACACTTACACTGTACTTACACAGTACTTTCATTTACACTGTAATTATACTTACACTGTACTTACACTTACACTGTACTTACACTTACACTGTACGTACACTTACACTTACATTGTACTTACACTTACACTGTACTTACACTTACACTGTACTTACACTTACACTGTACTTACACTTACACTGTACTTACACTGTACTTACACTTACACTGTACTTACACTTACACTGTACTTACACTTACACTGTACTTACACTTACACTATAGTTACACTTACACTGTACTTACACTGTACTTTCACTTACACTTACACTGTACTTACACCTCTTCTTCTTCTTCTTCTGTGTTCGTGGGCTGAAACTCCCACGTACACTCGTGTTTTTGCACGAGTGGAATTTTACGTGTATGACCGTTTTTTACCCTGCCATTTAGGCTGCCATACGCCGCTTTCGGAGGAAGCATGCTGGGTATTTTCGTGTTTCTATAACCCACCGAACTCTGACATGGATTACAGGATCTTTTTCGTGCGCACTTGGTCTTGTGCTTGCGTGTACACACGAAGGGGGATAAGCCACTAGCAGGTCTGCACATAAGTTGACCTGGGAGATCGGAAAAATATCCTCACTTAACCCACTAGGCGGCCGCGGCTCAAACCCTCGACCTTCTGATTAAGAGGCCGACGTCTTACCACCCCGCCACATCGCCCGTCTGTACTTACACTTACACTGTACTTCACTTACACTGTACTTACACTTACACTGTACTTACACTTACACTGTACTTACACTTACACCGTACTTACACTTACACTATAGTTACACTCACACTGTACTTACACTTACACTGTACTTACACTTACACTATAGTTACACTCACACTGTACTTACACTTACACTGTACTTACACTTACACTGTACTTACACTTACACTGTACTTACACTTACACTGTACTTACACTTACACTGTACTTACACTTACACTGTACTTACACTTACACTGTACTTACACTTACACTATAGTTACACTCACACTGTACTTACACTTACACTGTATTTTGTTACGGCTGGTACTTGCGTGTAATTGTATATGTGTATTTTTGCTCCTAACAGAAAAATGCGTGTGCTACTCTGTTTACAAACTCCCGTCTCACACACACACACAACACTCAAACAAGGCACAAAGACTGAACACAATTTCTGCCCTTTGCCCTCGTACCTATATTTAAGCAATCACAAGTATTAACCAGTAATCACAACAAAATATAAATAATATCTCACATCCACTCAAAAGACTCTTTCATTCAATACAACATATTATTATCTCGAGTAGGATGAAATGAAAGCCTCTCCCTCGATGATGTCGTCCCTGCACGGTTGACTCTCAGTTCAAGGATCACACATACTTAATTAATTACTTCACGTGTCGACTCACAATTCAGTGGCCGCACACACTATTCTGGATTCGTCCAATCCTTTTCTACACAACTTAGCTGGTTACCTCACTTGTCAACTCACAGTTCAGTGGTTACAAGTTATTCTGGATTCGCACAATCCTATTCCACATACACAATTTTGTGGGTGCGCACACTCTCCTAGGTCGCACAAATCTGTTTACTCACGAATCAGCGGGTCCGACACTTGCACCATATCACACCCATGACATGTCGACATTCATGGTGATATGGGGTACACACCAGATGCAAGTTCTCCAGCGCTGCTTTACAACCCTGCGCCGACTCTACTGGTCCTGGCCGCAAGGAGGGGACGCTCCTCTTCTCACCTCGTCTACCCTTCGGTCGAGCGCGCCCTGCTCCCACCGGGATGCTGTGTAGAAAGTTTATGCTACCGTAAGTTTCAATTCTAAGATAAACTTCTCCACATAATAATACTTCCATTCTTTCTCAGTATTATTCAATTATCCGTCAACTAACTTATGCTGTTATATTATTTACACCAACTCATTTACAAGTAACTTCATTACAACAGAACATACAACACTCTATTCAAAATGGCTGACAACAGCTCACGCTTTCCACCCATTTCACAAGATGACTCCCACAGTCATTTCACAAGTTAAGGTTACTGAACAAAAATACAATTCAATAAATACCTGTATTCTCACAGCATTTGAATCATACTCAGATTCATTCCACAGTAGTCACTAAACAGTTGACTCACTGCTCCTTGAGAAACATCTTACAACAGTGTTGAGTAAACACACCCTCTCCCGAGAGCGATTTCAGATGTTCTCCCGAATATCAATATGGCCGCTTCAAGGTTGTCATATTTTAGTCATCTTCTCTCTTACTGGCCAATAGTAGCCAATGACACTACAGTTCACAAAAATCAGCTCACTATCTCAACATGTGACACTCCTATCACGCAGTCGAGCCGTGATAACTAAAAGTATGGCAAGCCAATCTGTACACATGTATTAAATACTTTTAATACTGAATTATGTACAAATCCATTTGTCACATACTTACACTTACACTGTACTTACACTTACACTGTACAATTACACTTACACTGTACTTACACTTACACTGTACTTACACTTACACTGTACTTACGCTTACATTGTACTTCCGCCCTGATATGACCCTTCGTGGTCGGCTGGGCGTTAAGCGACAAACAAACAAACAAACTTACATTGTACTTACACTTACACTGTACTTACACTTACACTGTACTTACACTTACACTGAATTGTGGTTTGACGCTGCTACTGCTGAGTTCCATGACAAACAATTTAGAAAGTATATTCATATGTCTTTCATGCCATTCAACTTTTTCGCGGGAGTACTGACTGCCCTGTCGTAAATCTCACCGACTAGTATACAGTGCTCATTCTAGACTTTACATCTCGCTTACCTGTCGCTTCGACGTCAAGTGTGACGTCATCGTTGCAGGTGCAATATTCAAACAATATTCCGCAAGCTCTGCCTACATTCAGTAACCACATGGCATAAATTGTACTTCTTTATTCTATACTGTTCAAAAAAAGAAACGCATAGTTGCTACTTGCCAAATTTGTTTTATTTTTCGAAAAAATTAACAGAAAATCCAATATTTAGATTATTTGTTTGAAATTTGGTATGGACACAGTTGAATGCACACACAGTTCATTTGCATCTTCAAATCAATCAGTCAATCAATACGATTGGGTGCCGAGGCTGTCAAGTCAGTAGGGGGTGTGACTGCCTTGAGCAGCAACAACTGCCCGGCACCTTCTGGGCATGGACTGGATCAGATGCCGGATATCTTGCTGTGGGATGGTGTCCCACTCCTCCTGAAGTGCCTGCAATAGATCGCGGTGATTTGCCGGCGCTTCTTCTCGCCTGCGCACACGTCTGTCCAATTCATCCCAGAGGTGTTCTATCGGGTTCATGTCTGGCGACATGGATGGCCAGGGAAGCACCTGGACATGGTGGTCGGTGAGGAACTGGGTGGTGAGTCGTGCTGTGTGCGGGCGAGCGTTGTCCTGCTGGAATATGGCATCCTGGTCAGCCAGAAGAGGAAGGGCGTGTGGGCGCAGAATTTCCTCCACGTATCGCTGGGCAGTTATGCGCCCTTGGACGTGCACCAGGGTGCTCCTTCCAGCGGTATTGATCGCCCCCCGCACGTAACGTTCGTTTACTCTCCGGTAGACCCTCCTCCGACCATCATGTCGCTGGAGCAGGAAGTAGGACTCGTCGCTGAACCACACGTGTCTCCAGTGATTCCGGACGGTCCAGCGAAGGTGCTGGTTGCCCCACTGCACTCGGTTCTGGCGATGGCGGCGGGTGAGGACAGCTCCTCTGTGAGGTCTGCGAGCTCTCAAACCAGCTTCATGCAGGCGGTTCCGCACGGTCTGGTCCGATAATCGGTGTGGCCCGGGGAGAGCCTGGACAGAAGATGAGGCCGACAGGAAACGATTCCGGAGGTGGCGGAGCCGTATGAAGCGGTCGTGAGCAGCAGTTGTCGCCCTTGGTCTTCCCGCTCGTGGCAAGTCAGCAACCGAGCCAGTGGCTTGAAACCTGACCCACAGTCTACTGATGGTGCTCTGGGACACGTGGAAGTGCCTGGCGATTGCACTTTGACTTTGGCCTGCTTGTAAACGACCCAATGCAATTTGGCGGTCTTCTCTGCTCAATCGGGCCATCTTTCGTCGCTGAATTGTCGTCTGATTTCTTTGTGGCGAACAATCCGCTTTTATGGGTTTTGGAAGACATGGTGAGAGCTCAATATTCCCCGAGTTTCACGAGATTACACTGAAGCATGACGAGTGGTCATGCCAAATGAGTAATTTTGACATTGTAGCCACTGATAACGCATGCGTCACGTGCAGAGCTCACTTGTGGCAATGGACGAAAGGTCGACGACCAGATAAACATTTTCTGCAGTTTGGTGGATATCCTTGTAGCCATATAACTAAATTAACCAAATATTACAAGCTATGCGTTTCTTTTTTTGAACAGTATATGTTAATCATGTTACCCAGAGAGTTTTGTATAACACACTAAATTCAGTTTTTCCTTCAGTGAAACGTAAAACCGCCCAAAAGGGTATGTACCCGATTTTTTCAGTGAATGTTCAATACAAACGGCGCACATTGTCAATCACAGATACATTCGATCTTCTTATTTTATATTGACGGGAATTTGGGTGTTTCCAATGCAATTCTTATAAAAACCAGCACTGCCTGAAAATGTAAGGATACGCAATTAAAGGCGTTATTTGTCTGAATGAGACTCATCACACAGTTATTGTCTCGCACATACATTTCTTCACAGGTATCTTTATAACTTTTGCACCTTCGCTTAGAGCAGGCATTTTTCTATGTATTAACGTGCATGTTAGTTTCATTACACTCCACCCTTACCTGTAATATAGTGCCTCTCTAAAGGCTTTCATGACATAACTTTGACTTACACGCTTAGGGGGTGTACTTCGAAAATGAACTCTCACACTTAGTGTTTATGAGCTATCTCATCAGAGGTACTTGCAACTAAAAGCCCAATGAACGCACTTTCCTCTGATATGTCTGTGAGAAGATGTGACATTATCCAGAAAAGTGAAAATGACGTGACGTAACACAATTTCTGAAATGCAAGGCCTCCTGGTGCTCCTATGTGTTGCACGCAAACAATCTTTTCACTTGCTGTTTAACTCCTTCCAATTACTAGATAGTTCAATCAGAAATATCTACCTTGCTGCCTGCGGTTACGCTGATATTGCCGGTTTTTTTCTGTAGTGCATTTTTCAAAATAACTGGGCTACTTTGCCTTGAAATTACGTATAGCTGCTGTCACTTTTGGGTACCTAGTGTAACCGAGTGCCGAAACACCACAATCACCTTTGGAGGCGAAGTCCAATCAAACAGGATTGAGAATTTTAGAGCTTATTTCTAAGCCCTATAAAAACTGTTATGCATTCGCAGAGGAATCCATGAACATACAGAGAGACAAAAGCCGCCAGACCCCATCACAAACAGAACTCTACAATCCACAGGTGTTGCTTACTTCTAAGGCGAACAACTCTGCAGAGTCTGCTGTGAAGGGCGACGGTAGTCTCCCTGTCACACTAGAAAGGTTGTTTTAAAGTTTATATATATATGTCGTGCCGAATTCACGGAATTGCCGAATTCGCGGAATCTGCAACATTTTTGCCCATTTCGCGTAATCGGCAAAACGCTGCCCATTACGTGAAATCGGCAGCGTTTTGTCGAAAATGCGGAAAGGCTTCTAAAATTTGCCCATTTCGCAAAAGCGACAGCCAGTCTGTTACTTTTTGTGTCACCAGAACATTGCATTAACATTGCTTTACCTCCCTACTATGTTTTGTATGGTCTATTTTGGTCTGTGTCGAGCATAACTCCGGAAATGCACGAAACCTACACTTTCTGCAATAACTTGCCATAACTTATCGATTATTGCGATATCCATCCATTGGGGCATCTAGTTGTCTAAGTGTGATGATATCCCAGGCGTTTGAGAACTTTAAAACCAAAAAGTGGCTGCTGATTTCGCAAAATGGGTAAATTTTAGAAGCCTTTTCGCGATTTCGGCAAAACGCTGCCGATTTCACGTATTGGGCAAGGTTGTGCCGATTACGCGAAATGGGCAAAAATGTTGCCCATTACGCGGAATCGGCAATTACGTGAATTCGGCACGACATATACATTTATCTTTCAAATGATACCAAATTTGCCCGGGAGTACCCCCTGTGCATTAAACTCCTAAACTAAGCGCCTTTTTCCAATTTGGCCGCTCGTCTAATAACAAGCATTGAAATCAACAATCGTCTTTCACCCCTTTGTCTCATTTCGTTTAAGAATATCATATTAAAAACAAGAACGTCAAGGCGTGATTGACCATTCAGTCAATCGAATGCACTGAAATACATCCGGTTCTTTCATACCTTCATTATTAACAAGGGTAGACAAAGAGTAAAAAAAAGAAAGAGAGACAGAGACACAGAGACAGAGAGAGACAGAGAGAGAAAGACAGAGAGAGGGAGACAACGAGAGACAGAGACAGAGTCATAGACACAGAGAGAAAGACAGAGAGAAAGAGAGAGAGAGAGAAAGAGAGACAGAGACAGAGAGAAAGACAGAGAGAGACAGACAGAGAGACAGAAACAGAGAGAGAGAGAGAAAAAGAGACAGAGGCAGAGACAGATAGAGAAAGAGAGAGATAGAGAGACAGACAGACAGACAGACAGACAGACAGACAGACAGACAGACAGACAGACAGACAGACAGACAGACAGAAAGAGACAGAGACAGAGAGAGAACACTGGCGCGTAAAAAAAAGAATACCACCGTCTTCTTTAGATAGCTTCTTATAAATACCCTTCTTTCCTACCTTCATTATAAGGGTATTTATATGGCACAAATCCTAATATAGTTGTAACCGAGTGCCGAAACACTGCGATCACCTCGGGAAGCGAAGTGCAATCAAACAGGATTGAAAATGTTAGGGCTAATTTCTTAGCCCTATAAAAACTGTTATGCAAACC
>NC_090260.1:47057795-47070295 GCF_037325665.1 Littorina saxatilis | reverse complement strand
TGCTAAATTCCAATTCTTTTTCTCAATTTCATATCTAAAGTCAGTGAAATAGTTATCTAATTCTGTAATTAATTTCTTGACACATCCTTTCCTTTCTGAATCCGGGTGATTACCGGTTTGCACTATCAATTAGAGAAAGTTCCATTCTTGAAAGCTCGTCGCGATATAACCTTCGTGGTTGAAAACGACGTTAAACACCAAATAAAGAAAGAAAGAAAGATTCTTGAAAGCAGAGTCAAAAGAAGCAAGTATTACCTTTTTAGGCTTCCCCAAAAGAACTTATAAAACTCCACTTATGCCTCAATTCCAGGCGCAGAACCATTATTCATATATTTAAGGCAGACAAAACTTCTCCTTCTGTCACTTTCCCTTCACAACTTTCTTTCTGCTGATCATTCATTTTTAAAACCTTAGTTCCATCGAAAAATATATCAATTTTCAAACTCATATTTCCTTCATCAATTGTTTTATTTATGCACATTAAAAATATGTTTTTTGCACGAGTAAAGTATCCTCTTGCGTTTTAACCATTCGTCCGTTTCCATCTGTTACATTTTCCATTATATTTGCTTTTTTTTCTAGTACTTTCTAACACCCCCCCTCCCCCCAAAAAGAGGTGTGTTCGTTCCACCCTACTCGATCCCATGAGCTCTTGCACGTACCTGTGCTGCACGAAATTTATGCTGCTCTAACAGTTCCAACTGCAGCTTGACCTTCTGGCGTTTTCCTTGCGTCTGAATACAGTCGGGAGATCCCCAGGGCTTTAACTAACTCATTCAACCCTGTGTACACTTTTGCAAAATTATTTTTTTAATTTCAAAACTGTTAAGTTTACTGAAAATTCTGTGGAAAATCCTTGATTCTCATTTTCAATAATTCCCGAACAATTTGACAATCTCATCTTATGTGTGAATGACATGACACATCTGTTCTCTTTCGTTAAATGTATCTGGTAAAATATTACAATCGACTTGTTTTGTCTTTCTTCCAGCGTAAGTATTTCTTACATGTCCGGGTAAAGTCTATATTGACTCGACTATGAGAATTGTGGGCATGTTACTTTGGGTGCACTGAATAATTCAGTAAGAAGTTATTAATATTTTAACTGCATGTCCAACTCACTTTTTTAGCATTCACTTTTTGATTATGTTAAATTATGAATATATGGTCAGCACTTAGGCATTTAAACGGAAAAGAAACACGCAATGGAATATCGAGAAAAAAATAAAGTCCTGAATTAAAATTCCAAAACTGATTTCGACGTGTCTCAGCCTGATAGAGAGAAGCAAAATACTCACGGACGGAACACTTGCAAAGTAGAAGGCTGGGCTCCAGAAACAGGTTTGATGTTGTCGCTCTGGGCCGGGATATTTATAGAGGTAAATCCCCCTGCACGTGTTGTCCCACGAGCAAACCACGTGCATCGCCAGCACAGCTTGTAGCGTTCACTCTCTTGGCAGGCCACTGGTTGTGCTAAATGCTCACTCAAGTGTTGCTGCAATTACCCTCCACCCCCCCCCCCTCCCAACCCCTAGTAGCCCCACATTCAATCCTCCTTTGAAGTTACTACTGCAGTCTCTGGATAGCCATGCCAAAAGTGAACGACGATTCTCGAGGGAATCGACTGGGTTTTTTTCCAATACGCCTCTGTGTTTGACACATATCTTACCCCAGTTGTGTGTTGTAAAAAACAAAAAAAACAATGTTGTTTCAGGGCCTAGGGGTGTATCACTAAAGGTCCGTGCGGTGTTACGAGTGTGTTCAAGTTGCGGTTCTTGCTCATGTTTATACTCACTGAGTTACTTGCCTTGATTGCGACGGCGTATACGCACGGTCCAGTGTGCATTCGACAGGGGGTGCCGAATATGTACTGCTAGAACTAAGATACTTCTTGATTTCAGTAAATAGTTTCATTACATGTCAACTAGTTTGTTTTTAAATGATTTTTTAGAGATCACCAAATGGTATTGTGTGAATAACATCATTCGATCGAGTGTACGCACGGCGCCGTGCTTCTAGTAGCTCTCAGTCCATTCCTTCTTTCCGGTGTGGAAACAGACGTGTTTCTGGCGAAAGAATCGGCGTTTTCAACTCGCCATATCTTCATATTCATTTGGACTAGAACAACGAAAGTATGACTTTCTTGTAAAAAAAATATCCCGAGCCTTGCGACTCTGGTAGTCCGACATTTTGTTACGCCAGAGACATGTATGTCTCTGGTTACGCGAAGCGGCCTTTGGCAGGTACGACAGTTTTAGTCATCCAAGTAAACGCACGTGGACGATTTTTTCAATGGCGTTTTGAAGTCTGTGAATGTTGTGATTACAAATCATTTCGGGGCACCCCTCAGTCTATACGTACAGACAAACAAATTGCATGGAACGAAAGTTGAGAGGCTGGACTGTACGTTGTTGTTTTGACTTCTACAAATCTCGCAGGTCTTTTATGCAAAACAGACTCAAAATTGCATTTTTCACGCAAGTGTAGATGACGAGACTATCGATGGAATAGAATACACTTACCCAAAGATATAATAGACAGCTACTGTCTATTTATATCTATGACTTACCCTAGCCCATATGTTAGAATAAAGAACATGCTTTGCTCTTTTGAATATAATGATGTATGATTTGGCACTGTACACAGGATTTTAGACCTGCCCCCGAAGTGATTTTTTTTCCATAAACCCGTCAAAAAGGTAACTGTTTTGGCCGTAAAAAGCGCCCAAATGCAGTCAATTTATAACCTGTGTCGTGTGTTCGAAGGAGTACATCTCAGCGATGCCATATATTGCCTTGCAACCTCAAAGAAATATATTTTAATAATCCGCTAAATGAACGATGTTTTAGTGTGAAATAAAAGCCGGGGATTTGCTTCGTTTCTTTGCTGCGACACAAAACCAAAACCAACTATAGATCTGCGGTGACATTATGACGGTTCGTTTTGAACATTGCAGTGAAGTTGTGCGGATCTTCGACGATTCCCGTTCGGTTTAATGTGGATGGAGCTTTGATTGAATGTAACTGCTTTGAAAAGTTACAACATGAGTTCTTGGGATCGATGTTTTTCGGTAAACTTCTTCGTATCCTTGACTTTACTTTTGAATTGAATAGATCCAGATCGGCTGGGGCTGTTGATCGCCTACACAGATCTATATGAAGTTGACTCGACACGGCAAACCGCCGAATCCGTACCCTCTCGTCGGTCCTGCCCCCAAATCCCTTACCAGCCTCAGACCCCATCTCACCGTGGCCGATCTAACCTCACTGGCGCACAATGTGTGATTATCCCTTCCTCATGTGTGTGTGTGTGGGGGGGGGTGTATGTGTGTGTGTGTGTGTGTGTGTGTGTGTGCGTGTGTGTGTGTTGTTTGTTGTGTGAGTGCGTTGCCGGGTCAGGTCGTCATTAATGAAGATTCCGCCAGCTGGCCCCGACACAGCCTCTGCCGCCGAACGGGGACGTGAAGGGGAGAATCCAAGGCTCGTTGCGGTCTTCTTCTTTAACAGCCTGCGTGCTGCCATCAGCGATCTCTTATGACGATAGGACGTAAACTTGACCAGGATCACTCGCTCTTGCTGGTCGGGCCTACCGACCCGATGAGACCGGTCGATCATCACGGATGCCCTTTGATCAGTCTCGGTCTCGGACACTTCGCCACCTCGATTAACACTCTTGAATTCAAAATTCACCCCCCTTACAAACTAACTGATCCGCCCTTGTGTGTGTGTGTGTGTGTGTGTGTGTGTGTGTGTGTGTGTGTGTGTGTGTTGTGTGTGTGTGTCTTGTGTGTGTGTGTGTCTTGTGTGTGTGTGTGTGTCTCCGTGTGTGTGTGTGTCTTGTATGTATGTGTGTCTTGTGTGTCTGTGTCTGTGTGTCTTGTGTGTGTATGTGTGTCTTGTGTGTGTCTGTGTGTGTGTCTGGGTGTGTGTTGTGCAATTCAGAAACATCTACTGGACAGATCTTCATGAAACTTTGCACACAAATGTTCCGACCTCCAACACTCTTCAACGCCATATATGGAACACAAGTCCAGTGCTCTACCAACTGACCTACTGTGTGTGTGTGTGTGTGTGTGTGTGTGTGTGTGTGTGTGCGTGCGTGCGTGCGTGTGTGTGTGTGTGTGTGTCTGTATCTGTCTCTGTCTGTGTGTGTGTCCGTGTGCGTGTGTTTCTGTGTCTGTGTGTGCCTGTGTGCGTGTGTTTGTGTGCGTGTGTGTGGTGTGCGATTCAGAGAAATTTACTGAACAGATCTTCATGAAACTTTGCACACAAATGTTCGGATTCAAACCTATGGATCAAAAGTCCAGTGCTCTACAACATGACCTACTGGGCTCCAAAATGAATTTGTACATCATTTTTGTCAGTCAAGATGTGGGGGTGGGGGTGGTGCGGGGATATTTGTGGAGTAAGCAATAAAGAACCACCTTATGGTTGTCTTAGGTATTGTAACGGTGTATAGTAAAGTTAGCTGTGTTCAAATTTGAATAATTATGACCTGTCGAGCAAAGTTTGTGTTTTTACGTTTTTACCACTAAATGAGTGATAATTGTAGGCCTATGTGTACGCCCTCGCCAATCCTCGATAATTTTCGGCATGCACATTGATAAGTACCGTATTATAATAAAGTGATACTCTCCACTCTTTTATCTACACAAAGTAATGTTTTACTTATCTTTTCTAAAGATAAAAATGTCAGTTAGGATAACGTTACGAATTACAGTGTTTTCTGTAAGGTCATATTTGTCCACCCGGTACCCCCCAAACAAAATTCTTATGAGAAAATGAATAAGAAAACAACGTTTTTGTTTGTCTGCAGTTGTGGACATATAGCTCAGAGAAACATGTGCTCAAAATGTGTAATGGATTTCACGAGCGATTTTTTTTCTTGGGTTGAGGAGGGGGGGGGGGGGGGCGTATGCCCCTTGATCAGTCTCGGGCGCTCTGCGACCTCGATATACACTCTTGAATTGTAAAAACACCCCCTTACAAACTAACTGATCTACCCTGGTGTATATGATTACCCGCTTCGCCGGGTACCGGCTTCGCCGGGAAGAAGTAGAGCCGAATACCAGGCTGCGCCTGGGACCCGGCTTTGCGCACGAAGGAAAGGAGATAAACGCGCAAAACACTGGAGACCTTCTAAAAATAGTAACGTGCAGTGACATTCTAATAACGTAGTAACGGGAATATGGATTGACGCCACACGGAGGAAGGGAGATTATCGCGGCTGAAAACACTGGAGAAGATAAGGAAGAGTTACTGGTAGTGGATCCCGACAAAAAAACACAAAATCGGTTCAGCGCGCACAGCGCTGCACGCTGAGAGCACGTGTTGAAATATCTCATCGATGAGGTTGTGTCCGGGGTGTAGCTGAATACGGTGTCCAAATTTGAAAAAGATCCACCGAGAACTTTGGCCGTGCATCGCGAACAGACAGACAGACACTAGTCGTATCTATATATATATATACGACTTGTGTCTGTCTGTCTGTGTGTCTGTCTGTGTGTCTGTCTGTGAGTTCGCGATGCACGGCCAAAGTTCTCGATGGATCTGCTTCAAATTTGGTGGGCATATTCAGGTAGACCCGGGACAGGACACAACCTGGTCGATATTTCAACACGTGCTCTCAGCGCGCAGCGCTGAACCGATTTTGGTTCCACCTCAGCTACCCGGGCCCCCATACCGACACACCAAAGCCGCTACACCACATCACAACGACAAAGTTCTCGGTGGATCTTTTTCAAATTTGGACACCGTATTCAGCTACACCCCGGACACAATATCATCGATGAGATATTTCAACACGTGCTCTCAGCGCGCAGCGCTGAACCGATTTTGGTTTTTGTGTTCATTTCACCATTATAAGTAACTCTTCCTTATCTTCTCCAGTGTCTTGCGTTTATCTCCCTTCCTTCGTGTGGCTTCAATCCATATTTCCGTTTGTAAGTTACTATTTTTAGAATGTCACTGCGCTGTCCACAACGCTTCCCTTGCACCCGTAAGTTGTTCTTACTGTCAAAGTGAAAAGGTCGAATCAATTTATAGCCACGCGAAAAATACACTGTCACCTATCTCTATATATTTATAGATATAGATATACATATATATATACGGCTTCTCTGTGTGTGTGTGTGTTTGTGTGTGTGTGTGTGGGCAAAAACCTGTGTATTGTAGAGTTCTGTTGGTGATGTGGTCTAGCGGCTTTTGTCTGTCTGTATGTTCTGGCATTTGAGAAGCCACAGCAGATAATATTGGGCTAAGAAATGAGCTCTAAAATTCTCAATCCCGTTTGACAGGACTTCGCCTTCAAAGGTGATTGTGGTGAACCGCCACGCTGTCTGTCTCTGTCTCGCGATTCACCCCGGCGAATTCACCATTCCCAGTAACTCTTCCTTATCTTCTCCAGTGTTTTGCGCCTTCGTGTGGCTTCAATCCATATTCCCGTTTCTAAGTTACTATTTTTAGAATGTCACTGCGCTGTCCAGAACGCTTCCCTTGCACCCGTAAGTTGTTCTTACTGTCAAAGTTTGTTTGTTTGTTTATTTGTTGCTTAACGTCCAGCCGACTACGCAGAGCCATATCAGGACAAGGAAGGGGGGGATGAAGGGGGCCACTTGTTACTGTCAAAGTGAAAAGGTCGAATCAATTTATAGCCACGCGAAAAATACACTGTCACCTATCTCTATATATTTATAGATATAGATATACATATATATATACGGCTTCTCTGTGTGTGTGTGTGTTTGTGTGTGTGTGTGGGCAAAAACCTGTGGATTGTAGAGTTCTGTTTGTGATGGGGTCTAGCGGTTTTTGTCTGTCTGTATGTTCTGGCATTTGAGAAGCCACAGCAGATAATAAATATAGGGCTAAGAAATAAGCTCTGAAATTCTCAATCCCGTTTGACAGGACTTCGCCTTCAAAGGTGATTGTGGTGAACCGCCACGCTGTCTGTCTCTGTCTCGCGATTCACCCCGGCGAAGCCGGGTATTCCTCTAGTATATATATAGATAGATATATGTGTGTGTGTGTGTGTGTGTGTGGTGTGCGATTCATAGACATTTACTGGACAGATCTTCATAAAACTTTGCACACAAATGTTCCGACCCCCAACCCTTCACCCTGATTCAAACTCATATATCAGAAGTCCAGTGCTCTACCAACTGATCTACAGCGCTCCCAAATTATTTCTTTTTATCCTTTTTGTCAGTCAAGATATGGGGGTGGGGTTGGTGCGGGAATAATTGTGAAGCAGACAATAAGGCAACAACTTATTTTGTTTACAGGTATTGTATCTGTATACAGTGAACTTAGCTGTGTTCAAGTTTAGTTATGTGCTGTAGAGCGAATTTTTTTTAAATACGTTTTTACTACTAAAGGAGTGATAATTTTATATGTACGCCCTCGAGAAACCTCGATCATTTTCTGAAAATGCACGTTGATAAGTACCGTTTTATGATAAAGTTATACTCTCCATTCATTTATCTACACAAACTCATGTTTCATTTATCATTTGTAGAGCTAAATATGTCAGTTAGGATCATGTTAAGAATCGCAGTGTTTTTCCCAAAATCGTACTTGACAACCCCCAGTAAAAAAATTCTAAAAAAAAGGTTAATAAGGCAACCACCTTTTTTCTTTGCACAGATGTGTCCATATTGCTTTGAGGAACATGTGCAAAAAATGTGTAATGTTTCTGTCGAGCGATTTGAACACACAAGTAACCCCTTAAGATCCCCCCCCCCCCCCCCCTCCTTCTTCAATCCCCCTTCCTGCCCTGAGCGATATTACACAGCTGGCATTTTACAGAAGAACGTGTCAGATAGGTAGGCTGTTGTGATGTAGTTTGTAGTTTGGAGTGTATACCTTTAAGCATGCTGATGATTTTTTGAATGCCAATCGTATTTGTGTGATTGTTGGTTACATTTATACATAGTGCCAGCGTACATTTTTGTGAATTTGTTGTTGTTGTTGTTGTTGTTGTTGTTGTTGTTGTTGTTGTTGTTGTTGTTGTTGTTGTTGTTATGGTCTGCTTGGCAACAAAAAAATATTTAAAAAATACTCTAATGACATCGTGTACGGTTCAGTTTGATACACAAATCATGCGAGTATTCCAGGCACTGTGCGAGAATTACAACAACATAATGGTTATGTCTATTTTTCATTAATTGTCCCAGGGTACGAAATAACAAGACCACAAAATAAATCTGCGAGACGAGAACAAAATTGGCTCATTGTGCGGCCTACATGCTCAATGTATATTTGGAGTAGACGACCAGTTTAACGTAATCACCATTTACACCCATGATCGACCAGCTTAACGTAATCACCATTTACACCGCATAATCGACCAGCTTAACGTAATCTCCATTTACACTGCATGATCGACCAGTTTAACCAAATCACCATTTACACCGCATGATCGACCAGTTTAACCTAATCACCATTTACACCGCATGATCGACCAGTTTAACCTAATCACCATTTACACCGCATGATCGACCAGTTTAACCTAATCACCATTTACACCGCATGATCGACCAGCTTAACGTAATCACCATTTACACCGCATGATCGACCAGCTTAACGTAATCTCCATTTACACTGCATGATCGAAACTGATCGAAACGGAAAATTCTCATCCGCGCATTACTTCGACTTGTTTTTGAGTCACTTGAGAAAAAGTGACTCTATGTAATCGGTCAGTGTTAGTCTGTCCGGCCGGCCGTCCGGCCGTCCGGCCGTCCGTAGACACCACCTTAACGTTGGACTTTTCTCGGAAACTATCAAAGCGATCGGGCTCATATTTTGTTTAGTCGTGACCTCCAATGACCTCTACACTTTAACGATGGTTTCGTTGACCTTTGACCTTTTTCAAGGTCACAGGTCAGCGTCAAAGGAAAAATTAGACATTTTATATCTTTGACAAAGTTCATCGGATGTGATTGAAACTTTGTAGGATTATTCTTTACATCAAAGTATTTACATCTGTAGCCTTTTACGAACGTTATCAGAAAAACAAGGGAGATAACTAGCCTTTTCTGTTCGGCAACACACAACTTAACGTTGGGCTTTTCTCGGAAACTATAAAAGTGACCGGGCTCAAATTTTATGTGAACGTGACTCCCAGTGACCTCTACACTTTGACGTCTGCTTTGGTGACCTTTGACCTTTTTCAAGGTCACAGGTATGTCTTGAAGGAAAAAAATTGAAATATCATATCTCTGAAACTATTCATCGGATTTGATTCAAACTTTATAGGATTATTCTTTACATCAAATTATTTACATCTGTATTGTGTTGTGAATAGCAATTTCTTCCTGTCCATCTGATGCCTCATATAATATTCAGAACTGCGAAAGTGACTCGATCGAGCGTTTGCTCTTCTTGTTTTAAATTTGCTTTTATCTTTTGTAATTTCGTTAGGTCTTTCTGTTGATATTCTCACACAATGCTGTTATTCTCGCTGCGTTTCGCGCTCAACCCCCGAAAAACCTGTTTTATTATCATTATCATTGTACAATAATTATTCATCTATGAGAAATGATAATACAAAAATAATGCATATGACCGAGTCGAAGTGGCTATTAAACATATCTGTCGAAGTTAGCGGCGGATTATGACAAATATAAGCTTCAGTTTCATCCTATGTCAGAGTTTTGTGTTTGTTTGTTTTCTTTGCTGTTGTTTTTTACCCAACAATGTGTGTGTTTATGCCACAATAAGTTCAAGATAAGAGATTAATGCACGGTATGGTTTCTTTAAAATAATTCTATTCAGTCAACATTTCACAACAGTTTCTTGGTTGGGTTTGGAATAAAAAAATCGAGAAACCTTTTTCATTTTTGTTTTTCATTAGCGGTGAAGGCAGAAACTTATCACGGTGTGTCAACTGATTCCGTTCATCCACCGGATGTTTTCGTTCATCCGCAGGATGTGTGCGTTCATACAGCCTCATTTTCGTCACTTGCTTCGGGAAAAACGTTGTGGTAAGTCGTGTGGGCAGCGCGCTTGTGTGATATTGAAAGAATAAGGTAGCGAAATGGTTGGGCTATGTGTACCATAAGTACCAAGGTGCTAGTGAATCCTAATAAATAACACACGCGGGCCGAACGTGGCAAAATTGCCTGATTTTTTAACATTTTCTTGTTTTTCTCGCTCTGTTATCGAATCTGACCCCTGATTTGCACATGATCACCAAAACCATTGCCTGTTACGACATTTCGCTTGAACAGAAGTTTATAAAAACCCATGGCTTTTGTACAATCACTTGTCTTTTGAAAACATGCAGATTCCGTTCATACCCCATGTTTCCGTTCGTACAAAAGTGCATGTTTCCCTTCGTACGAAAAGCGTTTCCGTTCATACACATTCGTTAGATCAGAGTGAAACAGGCCCCCACTACAAGTTCTGTGTATTCCAATCGTCTTCAAATAGCACAAAGTACGAATGCGTGTCGCTTCGCTCCGTCGGGCTTCAATTAGCTTTTGTCGCGCGTCAATCCCCGATGAAGACCTCGAAGTTTCAAATGGAAGCATGTTAATGTGTAAATATAATGTCTTACACTTATCTGCATAAAAGCGCATCTGCCACTTGTCTGCCCAGTCGACCAAACTGTCCAAATCCCTCTGGAGTTCTTTGCTATCTTCACAAGTTCTGATTTGTCGGTACACTTTCGTATCATCAGCATACATGCTGCACAGACTGCTCACAACTTCAGGGAGATCGTTAATGTATAACAAACAAAACCGGGCCTAGCACACTGCCCAGACCCATTGACCTTCACCCTTTGCTTTCTATCACTTAGAAAATCACCGATCCAATTTTTGACCAGTCCATGGATACCATATGCTTCTAATTTTTGCAGTAACCGCACATGCGGAACACAATCGAATGCCTTAGCAAAATCAAGGTACACAGCGTCTGTTGTTACACGGAAATGAGATAATAAAGTATTCGTATTCGTATTCGTATTCAACCGGTACTCCATCATCTAAGCTATCTGTCCAGTCGTCAATGACGCTAATTAAGTTTGTCACGCATGATCGTTTTGCCACAAAACCATGCTGGCAATCTGATAACAAGTCGTTGGCTGCCAAATGAGAGAAAACACTGGTTCTTATCAACTTTTCTAACAGTTTGCATGGGATGCTTGTTAAACTCACTGGGCGGTAGTTGCCTGGACTGCTCTTACAGCCCTTCTTGAAAAGGGGTGTTACATTTGCCTGCTTCCACTGATATGGTACTGTTCCTTCAGCTAGCGATGCCCTAAAAACAATCGCTAAAACTTCAGCTAAAACGTCAGCCAATTCTTTCAACACTCTTGGATGCATATTATCAGGTCCAGTTGACTTCGAGGCGTCAAGTGCCTTAAGCAACTTCAGGACAGCGTCCGTGTCAATGTCTATGTTATTCAATTCATTATTCAACTTCCTTCCCTCACAATCAGGGACGTATAGTCAAGATTTTCTTTCGTGAACACACTACAGAAAAAGTCATTAAGCATATCTGCTTTCTCACTGTCTTTCGTTGCTTGTTTACTACTCTTATCAGTTCTTCTTCTTCTGCGTTCGATGTTGGTGGCCGGCTCTTATCAGTTAGATCAGACACACCATCCCGGGTGGCCAGTCTTGCTTTTGGCGAAAGCGTAGAATGCTTTGGGGTTGCGGCTCTTAGCAGCTCTAGCAATGTCTTTCTCGTGATCTTTTACCGCATTTTACATGCCTTCTTAGCTTGGTTTCTGGCCTTTGCATACAATAAGTAGTCTGCCCCTTCCCTAGTTTGCATATATCTCTGATATGCTGAACGTTTCTTTTTCACTTTGGCCAGTGCTTTTTCATTCATCCACAGTGGTTTTCTTTTCTTATTGAGTCCATTGCTCCGAACATGAGGAACATATTCACCCACTAGTGTCTCTATATTGCTGGACAAGATGTCCCATGCCTCCTGTGCTTTGAGTCCTTCAATTTTGTTCGTTAAGTTGAGAGATGCAAACTTACGGTTTTCATCGAGTCATAGTCCCCCCTGGCATAGGCGAACTTCCCCTCAGACCCATGGCCTATCTTACTGGCATAACATATGTACTCAAACATTAAACAATGGTGATGACTTTTACCTAAAGGCGCATGATGTTTTAGATTCGCAACCATGCCTTCCTCATTCGTTAACACCAAGTCGAGTGTTTGTTTTTTCTCCTCTTTCGGGTTCCTTCTTCGTTCCATGTTAGCGCTGGAACCGCTGTTATAACTGAGGTGCGTTGCATAGGCAGAGCGCCACAGAACGTTTGCAAACGTTTTCTAGGCAACGCATAGTTTTGTTGTGTCGCTCGCGAACGCTCGCGAACATTAGCAAGCGCTCGGTACGAGTACCATTGTCTGGGGTCACTGAAGCGTAACAATGGCGTCCGCTCGCCGAGAATGGTCTAGGCAACGGGGGTTTGCGCGGAGCATTCTGTAACGTACCTGAGAGGTGGCACGCCAGAAACTATTGCACTGTACTGAGCTT
>NC_090260.1:46990295-47052795 GCF_037325665.1 Littorina saxatilis | reverse complement strand
ACTTCATCCGAATCAACTACAGTAGACTCTGGCGTCCCGCAGGGGACGGTGCTCGGCCCACTACTCTTCCTTGTCCATATTAACGACCTGCCAGCCTCCGTATCGTCCCACGTCCGCTTGTTCGCCGACGACTGCCTGCTCTATAGGGAAATAAACTCCTTCACGGACCACCAATCCCTGCAACAAGACCTCGAAGAGTGGGCGGTTTACCTGGGGCATGCGCTTCAACGCCTCTAAATGCTATATCCTCAGTATAAACAAATCCTCTGACTTCTACTACCAACTGGACAACAGCATCCTCCAAAACGTTAGATCCACACCCTACCTTGGCATTCTCCTCTCAGACGACATGAAATGGAGCCCCCACATTTCTTCTATCACTAAAAAAGCTAACTGCACCCTTGGCTTCCTCCGCCGCAACCTCCAACGCTGCCCGCCTCGTTGGCGTCAGCAGGCCTACCTCTCCCTTGTGCGTCCCCTCCTGGAGTATGGGGCGGTTGTCTGGGACCCCTACCTGAAGAAAGACATTGACTGCATCGAACGCGTACAACGCAAAGCATCAAGGTTTATCACAGGCGACTTCAGGTCGTCGACCCCCGGCAGCGTCACCAGACTCCTAGAGAAAACTGGACTCCAACCTCTGCAACAGCGACGTCAACAACTCCGTCTGACGTTCTTCTATAGGGTGGTTGAGGGGCTGGTACCGGCACTACCATCACACCAGTTCTTAACTGAGCAGAAGCAAGGCCGTAAAATCAGGCCAGTGAGACACTCTGACCATCACACATCCAACATCGTCTCACAGTATTCAAGAAACAATTCTAGACCCTATTCAGTGCCCCAAGGCCGCACTGATCAGTTTAGGAACTCCTTTTTTGTGAAGACGGCACAAGACTGGAATCTGCTTGAGGACAATATTGTAACCTCCAAAAGCATTGGCATCTTTAAAGCCAAGCTAGCAGCCGTCCACCACCATTAGGCTGCCGCACTCTCCCCCGCTGCATTTATGCCAGTCTTCTGGTACCCAGCAGCGTAATTCATCAAGATCAAGATCAAGATACCTTTGAAGTCACGGAATAAACTGTACGGATGCATTCGTTTACATGCAATTTAGAAGGAAAACCTGTTCCCCGTTTCTTTAAGACAAGAATTAATTGGCGATTTGGGCGAGGAAGTACCGTTTCTTAGGTAGAATTTCGCTGGGTTGCTTGTGAACTAACAGTAACACTACACAGTGTCTACAGTAGACTTTGCTTCTGTCATAACAATGCTGCTGAGCGATCTTTTATGATATCAATGCATATATTTCTTCTTCTGAATTTAACAATTTTTGAGACACCCCCACACATATTGATTAATAAATCTTTTACACAGATCTAAATCAGTAAATGCATGTGATTTGTGTGTATGTGCGTGTGTGTGTGTGTATAGTATGTGTGTGTGTTTAACTTTAAATTAAATGAGTCTTTTTTACATCTCCACAGACAGATTATTTGTTTTTTAAGGGGGCCGGGGGTTCCGCTGTATCAGGTTTCTATGCAAGGTCATTTGATGTTTGAAGGAGAAACATTGTGTCTGAGTTGGAGCCAGCACATTGTTTAAGTGATCCTTGACTTTTATTGTTGCAGCAGCAGTCAGACGACAGAAGCCAACCAAGACCGACAGTGAGCGGCTGTGACAGGATGGAGGAAGAAGAGCGGACAGTGAAGACAGAGGTCAAGACAGAAAGAGATACACAAGAACCACTACTGGTAAGACTACCAGTGTCACAGTGCATGACGGAGCAACATTCACAAGAGACAGAGGTCAACCCAGAAAGAGATGCACAAGAACCACCACTAGCAAGACTACCAGATCCGTCGTGGCCTCACTACAAGGGAACTGTCAAGTTTGAATCAAGTAAGTTTATTTTTTAATTTGCTTTTATTTAATCAAATGAATGTAGCTGTTTGTTGGGGCTATTCCTGCTGTGATTGTCAATTGTAATTCAATCAAGATGGGTTGTGTTCATATTCTGCTATTGATCAGATTAACACTAAAACCAGTTTTCAGAACCTTGTTTTTTATTTGTATTTGTCTTTGGTATAGTTGATTGTTTCTGTCACTAAGGAGAGAAGGTCATGGTGATTTAGATTTTGTCTTTCAGACACAAATGGTGTTTGTCAGTACCCTGACTTGTTGGTATACAGGATATAGAGATGCTGAGTACCTTGTTCTTTAAAGTTTAATCACTGATGAACATACATACTTCATAATGTTTTTGAATTGTTCACTTCTTCTTTACTTCTTATAAATGTGATGTGTTAAATTTGCAACTGTGTTTGTATTTTTTTTCAGCGGACTATGAAGCCTGCTCTTGCAATGTTAGAAGACTAGAGTTTCACACCGACTTCAGTTCCTCCAGCAGTGGGGAAGCTAGCCCGGAGTGCACGGAAAGCCAGTCTGCCAGGTAGGTTGTCCTCAGTTTCTGGTCTGTTTCCTTATAAAAGCAGGTTTATCAGAGCTGCCAGTTGCTTCGCTGTACCAGCCATGCGTCGCTCAGAATCCCAGCGGCCCGCTCAGAGCAAAGTCACTCTAGATTGGTCTATGCAACGGGCTCATAACGAGGCAAATCGCTTCAAGATGGCGACGAAGAAGGCACGAAATGCTGCAAGATGTATATCACAAAAGTTGTACTTCTGCTTAGCAGACGATTCGGTCGATGAAATCGTCAGAGAGAACGTCGTTATGATGGGAAATTTAGCTGGAGTAGTCCCTGAACCTTGAAAAGCGGTGGATCCCTCGGGTCACGTCGAAAACCATGCCGAGACGACCGCTACACGGCATTGCAGTTTGAACACCGCCGCCATCTTGGAATACGAAGCGCGCGGTGGACGAGCATATTCCAAAGCCGCTCGCTCAGTGCTTCGCGAGCGCTTTCCTGCACTGCCCCAAGAAACGGCTTGCTGTCATGCGCAGTGCAGGCAACCCGAGGCGAACCGCTCTGGGCAACTCGTCTCAGACATTGCATTGCACACCTGCCTCATTCTTTGGATGCAATGTTGATAGCATTATGTGCCTGTTCTTTTTGACTCACATGCGAAGCAAAAGTGAGTCTATGTACTCACCCGAGTCGTCCGTCCGTCCGTCCGGATAACGTTGGATATTTCTTGGACACTATTCAGTCTATCAGTACCAAATTTGGCAAGATGGTGTATGATGACAAGGCCCCAAAAAACATACATAGCATCTTGACCTTGCTTCAAGGTCAAGGTCGCAGGGGCCATAAATGTTGCCTAAAAAACAGCTATTTTTCACATTTTTTCCATTTTCTCTGAAGTTTTTGAGATTCAATACCTCACCTATATATGATATATAGGGCAAAGTAAGCCCCATCTTTTGATACCAGTTTGGTTTACCTTGCTTCAAGGTCAAGGTCACAGGAGCTCTTCAAAGTTGGATTGTATACATATTTTGAAGTGACCTTGACCCTGAACTATGGAAGATAACTGTTTCAAACTTAAAAATTATGTGGGGCACATGTTATGCTTTCATCATGAGACACATTTGGTCACATATGATCAAGGTCAAGGTCACTTTGACCCTTATGAAATGTGACCAAAATAAGGTAGTGAACCACTAAAAGTGACCATATCTCATGGTAGAAAGAGCCAATAAGCACCATTGTACTTCCTATGTCTTGAATTAACAGCTTTGTGTTGCGTGACCTTGGATGACCTTGACCTTGGGTCAAGGTCACATGTATTTTGGTAGGAAAAATGTGTAAAGCAGTTCTTAGTGTATGATGTCATTGCTAGGTCAAGGTCAAGCATGTGAGTCGTATGGGCTTTGCCCTTCTTGTTGAGTCACTTGAGAAAAAGTGACTCTATGTAATCGGTCAGTGTTAGTCTGTCCGGCCGGCCGGCCGGCCGTCCGTAGACACCACCTTAACGTTGGACTTTTCTCGGAAACTATCAAAGCGATCGGGCTCATATTTTGTTTAGTCGTGACCTCCAATGACCTCTACACTTTAACGATGGTTTCGTTGACCTTTGACCTTTTTCAAGGTCACAGGTCAGCGTCAAAGGAAAAATTAGACATTTTATATCTTTGACAAAGTTCATCGGATGTGATTGAAACTTTGTAGGATTATTCTTTACATCAAAGTATTTACATCTGTAGCCTTTTACGAACGTTATCAGAAAAACAAGGGAGATAACTAGCCTTTTCTGTTCGGCAACACACAACTTAACGTTGGGCTTTTCTCGGAAACTATAAAAGTGACCGGGCTCAAATTTTATGTGAACGTGACTCCCAGTGACCTCTACACTTTGACGTCTGCTTTGGTGACCTTTGACCTTTTTCAAGGTCATAATATTCAGAACTGCGAAAGTGACTCGATCGAGCGTTTGCTCTTCTTTTTTCAGAGTTGCGCCTATTGTTGCAAGGGAGGGTGGTGTGCTTGAAAAGGAGCAGGTGCTTCTTCGGCCCGATGATTTCGGTGACAATGCTGAAAGAACTGTAAGTGGTAGGTACTGTTTTTTCATTCTTTGTTAGCTTCCGCTGTGGCTTATTTCTTGGCAGGCAATTATTTTTTCTACTGGATTTTACTTTTCTTCTCTTGCTATCAAATAACCAAAGGGAAGTAATCGCTCTTTATTCATATGACATGTGTAATGGAGTAAGCGAGAGTTGTACAGAACCTTTCTCCTGGCACCTGAGAGAATAAGAAGCATTGAAATGAACAAGCGAATTTCATCCTCCGTACAACTCTCGCTCACTCCATTACACATTAAGAGCGATTACTTCCCTTTGGTTATTTGATATCTTAACAACGCTCTCTCTGCCTCATTGCGTTTAAGAATTTTTCTTCTCTTGCATTTTTTTTATATTAGTTTTAACTGTGTGTGAGCATAGTTTGGTAAGCGTTTGAAAAGTTGTGTCATTTACAACTGGTGCTGACCACATTTACCCCACATGGTGTCTATTTCTCTGTGACTTTTTTTTATTTGTTTGATTAACCCTTACGCTGCCAATCAAAACTTGCGTATGTGCATTCCTGACTGCCAGGGAATATTGGAGTTCGGGGTGTAATAATTCACAAAAAATTCTAGTTCCAAACTGGCAGTAGGTAGGTAAGTAAAACCTATGTTATTTTTAAGGGAAATTGAACCAAGAATCTGTTTTTAGTGTCTAATCATGGAAATAATAATTAGTTTGGCTTATAATGATGTTTAAATATGAACTTTTGAAAAATCAGTCCGGCGCATCTTCCGGTGCCTGTGGATCAAACACAGGTGGCTGTTTTGCTCGCTCCAAGAAAGGATTATAATCACTATCATCTACCTGTTTGCAACGAATCGTCCGAAAGAAGATCTCCCCCTTCCCCTGTCAGTATCCATAGTCATTTGCACCCCCTGTAGCGTCAGTCCGGCTTTGTTTTTCCCTACCGTGGCCCGGTCGACTTTCACCGTTTGCCATTTTGACGAGTCGAGATTTCTCTCCCCTATCCTGTCGCCAAGGCCGAAAATAGCATTCAGACGCAAAACCGCGTCACCATTTATGATTATTCATGAGAATGAGGTATCCTACCAAGCCATTGGCTGCTATTTTTGTGTCAGCAGTGACATCGCACTTCTGGAAAATCCCGGAACCGTCAAGACGGGTAAACCCGTCCTAAGGCGCTGCGGCTGCACATGCGCAGGACGGGTATACCCGTCCTAAGGCAGGCAAGTGGTTAAAGGAGGGAGCTAGGTCTCAACTGACACACATTTGGGTTGTTTTCCTTTGTGTTGTAGGGATATATATTTTAATTGATGTAGATTATTCTTTCATGGTTCATTCGTTGGTCGTTTTCAGGCAGGTCAAAGTTAGCCCGAAGGCCACCCAGGGTGCCAAGAGTGACCTCCGATGTCCAGGCTTTTGAAAACAATTGGTTGGGTTAGTATTTATATACTGAGTTAGTGAGTGCCTTGTTTCTCTGTTTAACACTTTCTACCCCACCTATGTTGACCAAGTTTGTTTTAGCCGAGACCAGCTGTGCAGGTCACTCTAGAGTTGTAGAAACTGTGTATCAACACGCTGGAATGCAGGCGTTAGATCGACGTAAAAGGAGGCAACTGAAGCTAACAGTCTGAGGGGATATTTCCGTACCAGGTCAGATAGAGCCATATGAGTGGGTACGGATATATCCGTACCTGGGAGACAATGAGTTAACAGAGGCTTCTGGTAATCCTCAGAAGCGTCTAGGTGAGAAAGATCACTGTCATGTGTTTGGTTAGGGTTGGTTTAAACAGAGACCCGAAATTGTGATTAGGGCGGTGGTGCTTCTTCTTCTTCTGCGTTCGTGGGCTGAAACTCCCACGTACACTCGTGTTTTTTGCACGAGTGGAATTTTACGTGTATGACCGTTTTTACCCCGCCATTAAGGCAGCCATACGCCGCTTTCGGAGGAAGCATGCTGGATATTTTCGTGTTTCTATAACCCACCGAACTCTGACATGGATTACAGGATCTTTTCCGTGCGCACTTGGTCTTGTGCTTGCGTGTACACACGAAGGGGGATAAGCCACTAGCAGGTCTGCACATAAGTTGACCTGGCTGGGAGATCGGAAAAATCTCCACACTTAACCCAGGGCGGTGGTGCTCATTAAACGTTGTCATTTATCGACAGATGTAAAAAGAAATGCATTGTGTTCCTCGTCTTTTCTGGAATGAAAAATATCCTCTGCATGGGTGATCAGGATGAAAGAAAACTGGTGTATGTGAATTAGGCAATGAGTTCAACGAGTGCAATCCATCTATATTTTCGGACATGGGCTAGCCACGTCTTACTGCTTGTAGTCTTGGTGATAAAGGGTTTTCAGTGCTGTTTTAGTTTCAGGCCAGAAGATTGACCATTTGTTGTTGTTATCCCTTTAAGTGTCTCGTTATGATCATATTTGTCTCATCATCTTGCTGACCTTTGTCTACCCCCCGCGGGTTAGGGGGAAGAATTTACCCGATGCTCCCCAGCATGTCGTAAGAGGCGACTGACGGATTCTGTTTCTCCTTTTACCCTTGTTAAGTGTTTCTTGTATAGAATATAGTCAATGTTTGTAAAGATTTTAGTCAAGCAGTATGTAAGAAATGTTAAGTCCTTTGTACTGGAAACTTGCATTCTCCCAGTAAGGTCATATATTGTACTACGTTGCAAGCCCCTGGAGCAATTTTTTTGATTAGTGCTTTTGTGAACAAGAAACAATTAACAAGTGGCTCTATCCCATCTCCCCCCTTTCCCCGTCGCAATATAACCTTGAACGGTTGAAAACGACGTTAAACACCAAATATAGAAAAGAAAGACCTTTGTCTGTGTTCCCTATATGTGTTGTTAGCTGATGTGATTATGTTTGCTCATTGACTGCACTTTCTGTTTACAGATCAGTATTCGGTTCCAAGACGAACACCCCGTAAGGCTCCGGTGCCTCGGCTTCACAGGCCAGGGTATTCGCCATCTTACAGAGGTGAGCTTTAAACATCACAGGCCAGGGTATTGCCCATTCTACCGAGGTGAGCTTTAAACATGCTTGTCCTTATGTGGTTCTAGAAATACTGCAGTTATGACGATCGGCGTGTAAGCTTCACAGGCCAGGGTATTCGCCATCTTACAGAGGTGAGCTCTAAACATCACAGGCCAGGGTATTCCCCATTCTACCGAGGTGAGCTTTAAAAATGCTTGTCCTTATGTGGTTCTAGAAATACTGCAGTTATGACGATCGGCGTGTAAGCTTCACAGGCCAGGGTATTCGCCATCTTACAGAGGTGAGCTCTAAACATCACAGGCCAGGGTATTCCCCATTCTACCGAGGTGAGCTCTAAACATCACAGGCCAGGGTATTCCCCATTCTACCGAGGTGAGCTTTAAACATCACAGGCCAGGGTATTCCCCATCTTACCGAGGTGAGCTTTAAACATCACAGGCCAGGGTATTCCCCATCTTACCGAGGTGAGCTTTAAACATCACAGGCCAGGGTATTCCCCATCTTACCGAGGTGAGCTTTAACTCTTAACGTCCTTTACCGCGCCATACCGCTCCTTACCTATCATCCTATACCGCCCCATACCGCCTGTTCTCTGCTAGTGTCATTAAACAAGAGTTACCAGCCTTGCGATGCTCTCCTGCATTGGAAAACAGCTTTAGTCCTTCAACGTACATGTCATGGCAGCCGGTGGATTTTTTCCAGGACTTTTGGATGTGATTTCGATTTTTGTGGACGGATTTTGTTAGGATTTTTTGTGTTAGCTTTCAAAATTCAACATGGAGACGAGTGATAGTGATAGTGACACGTCTTTTCACGGGTTTGAGGCAAGAAATGTGGAGAATGACTTCGATGGTGGTGATGATGATAGTGGACAGAGTGTTCTATCAATTTCCGAGGTTTCAAGCGTGCACACAGCTGATTTGAGTGATTTTGAACCTCTAAGTTTGGACGAATCATCCGCAGATGATGACATTGACGAGAATGCACAATGGTGTGGAAACATCGAACAGTGGGAGGAAGATGCATTCCTAGAAAGTGTGGGCCCTACACAGCCTCTTCCATACAATGCTGAAGCAGTCAACTATTTTTACCAGCTGTTTCCATTGGCTTTCATTGAAAAAATCAAGAATGAAACTGAACGCTACGCAGGCCAAAAACGGGATGCCCTTTTGGATTTTACGTGGATACTTTACCTGGGATTTTACCTGTGATAACTACCTCCCCAAGAGTCAAGTTGGTGTTATTTTTAGTCATAAGATAACAGTGCATGACAACCAACATAAAACACAGACACAACACCTTCATTGCTTTTTATTTTATTTCATAATTTATTTTTACCTGAAATTATTAATTAATTAGATTTTTTATGACAAGTAATTATCACACAAAAACAGAAATCTTTCATAAATGCAAAGTACATTCATTCCCCAATGGTCAAAAAAAATATCAAGTAAATCCATCCATAAACAATAAAAATATGATTTTTTTATTGAACACACCCAAATTTTGTCTCTTTTTCCCAAATCCTTATAGGATTTGCACTGGGACATGCAAAAAACGTTACAGAACATCAAGAGTTAAACATCACAGGCCAGGGTATTCCCCATCTTACAGAGGTGAGCTTTAAACATCACAGGCCAGGGTATTCCCCATCTTACAGAGGTGAGCTTTAAACATCACAGGCCAGGGTATTCCCCATCTTACAGAGGTGAGCTTTAAACATCACAGGCCAGGGTATTCCCCATCTTACAGAGGTGAGCTTTAAACATCACAGGCCAGGGTATTCGCCATCTTACAGAGGTGAGCTTTAAACATCACAGGCCAGGGTATTCCCCATCTTACAGAGGTGAGCTTTAAACATCACAGGCCAAGGTATTCGCCATCTTACAGAGGTGAGCTTTAAACATCACAGGCCAGGGTATTCCCCATCTTACAGAGGTGAGCTCTAAACATCACAGGCCAGGGTATTCCCCATTCTACCGAGGTGAGCTTTAAACATCACAGGCCAGGGTATTCCCCATCTTACCGAGGTGAGCTTTAAACATCACAGGCCAGGGTATTCCCCATCTTACCGAGGTGAGCTTTAAACATCACAGGCCAGGGTATTTGCCATCTTACCGAGGTCAGGTGAACTTTAAACATCACAGGTCAGGGTATTTGCCATCTTACCGAGATCAGGTGAACTTTAAACATCACAGGCCAGGGTATTTGCCATCTTACCGAGGTCAGGTGAGCTTTAAACATCACAGGCCAGGGTATTCCCCATCTTACCGAGGTGAGCTTTAAACATCACAGGCCAGGGTATTCCCCATCTTACCGAGGTGAGCTTTAAACATGCTTGTCCTTGTGTGGTTCTACAAATACTGCAGTTATGACAATTGGCTCATTTTACACATAATAAATGGATTGTAGGTGTTTCAACAGCAATAATGTTTTCATTACTGATACAGTTAGGGTTCTAACTATGCATTAGATTATAAAATTGTATTCTGTGTAGACCCTTCCACCAGCATCTTAGACCACTCTTTGTACATTTTCTTTTAATAGATGATTGTCATTTGTTTTACCTCATGTCTGCCCTGCGTGTGATGGTGTGATCGTGACTGCTGTAGTGTGGGCGTGTGTGTGTTGGTGTGTATGTCAGTGTATGTGTGGGCGTGTGTGTGTGTGTGTCAGTGTGTGTATGGGTGTGTGTGTGTGCGTGTACAGTTTAAACATATGTGCAGATCTAAAGGGAAGTGGTTCTGTCCGTGATAATGTTGTGAGTGTGCTTTTGTATTACGTCCCTAACAATATGTTGTTCATAATATCACTTTCAGTGATACAGAAAAAAGTACCATTTTCAATATTAATGGCTACTATCTGATGTCCTTGTTGAAGCTTGACCCAGGTGTGTGTGTGTGTGTTTTTTGTCATTTTCTGCTTTTCTTTCCTTTTTGGTCTTGCTGCTGAACATCTGTGATAAACTTTTCTGGCGCTTTTTCATGATTTGACAAATATTGTGTACAGGCAATGATGTCAGCATGGCTGAGTCTACTGTAGGCCGCAGGCGCCATGGGACTGGGAGCAGCCCACTACCTTGGAGGGGTGAGTGCTGTTTGTTTATAGAAGATAAAGTCGCCACTCTACAAAACCGTCGCAATATAACCTTGAATGGTTGAAAACGACGTTAAACACCAAATAAAGAAAGAACTCTACAAAAGTTGACAGTCTTCTTCTTTGTTCATGGGTTCACTCATGTTTTATCACGAGTGAAATTGTACGTGCATGACCTTTTTTACCCCGCCATTTAGGCAGCCGTATGCCGCTTTCGGAGGAAGCATGCTGGGTATTTTTGTGTTTCCATAACCCACCAAAGTTTCACATGGGTTACAGGATCTTTTCCTTTTCACTTGGGCTTGTGCTTGCGTGTGCACACGAAGGGGGATAAGGCACTAGCAGGTCTGCATATAAGTTGACCTGGGAGATTGGAAAAATCTCCACCCTTAACCCACCAGGCGGCGGCGGCAGGGATTTGAACTCACGACCTTATGATTTGGAGGCCTTCGTCTTACCACTGCGCCCGTCAAAGTTGACAGTTATTTGTGATTGTTTGTATAGATGTCATTTTCTATACCACGTGTCATAAAAAACTAAGCGTTGCGTTTGAGGGCAGATCTTTGTAATGAGGTCGTTTTATTTTAAAACCAGTTATATGATTAGAAAGGCCGTTCATTCCCCTGCCATATTCAACAATTGGATTGATCTTGCAAAAGGCAGTGATTGTACAGTGGAATTTCATACACAGGCAACCCCCAAACTCAAATTCACAAAATCCAGGTTCCTGCATTAAAATGGACAAATAATCAAAATTGCTCAGACACAACGCATTTTATGTGTCATTAGAAATAACTACCACATTTGTATCTATAATAGTCAGTTGTACTCACATATCCTGGTAAAAAGGATGTTATGGCATGCTGAACAATGTAATTGTCTTGTTCTGGACTATATTTTTTTCACAAGCACATCCAAATGATTCCCGCAGTGGGGCACTGCGGTTATGAAATTAAAGGCCCCTCCTGTTTTTGGAACCGCAGGAGCTTTCTAGTTTGCTGTTAGGTAGATTTTTGGTTCCTCTTTCCTGTCATGCTCTCTTTTTCTTCATGAATTCTTTTCTTTTTTCTGCCTTCTTGCTCATTCACCTGTATTTTTTCCAAAAATCTCTTCTCTTGCCGCTTGTCTCGCGATTCATGTATAGTTTAATCTGTTAGTGTTCTGATGTAAGTCCAGCAGTAGATAGGTTAAGCCTATTTTAACATACTGGAAACTGGTAATCTTCCAGTAGGTATTAATTTAGTTTTACTAAAGCCTGCTGGGACACAAGTAATGGGTTAGTGCATTTGTAAACAGGAATCGCTTGACAAGTGGCCCCCTTCATCCCCCCCTTCCTCATCCTGATATGGCTCTGCGTAGTCGGCTGGACGTTAAGCAACAAACAAACAAACAAACATCCAAATGATGATCCAGTATTTTGACATATGATTTCTGTTTTTGCCAGAAAACACTGAATGAAGCAATAGTTTGGAAAGTATTGGTAAACTTAATTAATGGTGCGTGTATGAAGCATGTTTGAATCATGGATGTTCAAAATTAATTCTGTGTGGTGTATGGTCATTTTTCTGAAAATACACCAAGTTTGTTAAAAATACTCCAAGTGCAGAACAGGGGTTCCCAGGTCTGCATAACGTTCTTGCTAAACAAGATAGAGGAACGAATGACGGGCGCTGTGGCGTGGTGGTAAGACGTCGGCCTCTTAATCGGAAGGTCGAGGGTTCGAATCCCGGCCGCGGCCGCCTGGTGGGTTAAGTGTGGAGATTTTTCCGATCTCCCAGGTCAACTTATGTGCAGACCTGCTAGTGGCTTATCCCCCTTCGTGTGTACACGCAAGCACAAGACCAAGTGCGCACGGAAAAGATCCTGTAATCCATGTCAGAGTTCGGTGGGTTATAGAAACACGAAAATACCCAGCATGCTTCCTCCGAAAGCGGCGTATGGCTGCCTAAATGGCGGGGTAAAAACGGTCATACACGTAAATACGTGGGAGTTTCAGCCCACGAACGAAGAAGAAGAAGAAGAAGAGGAACAAATGTTGTCAATGGTAACACGGGAACCTTGATTTTATGAATTTGAATTTCAGGGGTGTCTGTATTGTAGGTTCCACTGTATAGACACTACCTCATGTAAACTCAATCTGTTTGCTGAGAGGGGAATAAATGGGTTTTACAATAAACAGTCTTGTCACAAAGATCTGCCCTCAAACACATCTGCCTACATTTTTATGGCGGGTACTATAGAGCTGTGTACCAGTGGAAACCATGTAAATGAGTGGTATTTCTTTATTGCACTTAGACATTTTGACTGTACAAATCCATGAATTAATTATGGTTTGAAACATATCTTGGGTGGCCGAGTGGTAACGCACTTGCGCTCGGAAGCGAGAGGTTGCGACTTCGACCCTGGGTCATCAGGGCGTTAGCAATTTTCTCCCCCCTTTCCTAACCTAGGTGGTGGGTTCAAGTGCTAGTCTTTCGGATGAAACGAAAAACCGAGGTCCCTTCGTGTACACTACATTGGGGTGTGCACGTTAAAGATCCCACGATTGACAAAAGGGTCTTTCCTGGCAAAATTGTATAGGCATAGATAAAAAATGTCCACCAAAATACCCGTGTGACTTGGAATAATAGGCCGTGAAAAGTAGGATATGCGCCGAAATGGCTGCGATCTGCTGGCCGATGTGAATGCGTGATGTATTGTGTAAAAAAAATTCCATCTCACACGGCATAAATAAATCCCTGCGCCTTGAATATGTGCGCGATATAAATTGCATTAAACAAATTTTTTTTTTAAATCCCTGCGCTTAAAACTGTACCCACGGAATACGCGCGATATAAGCCTCATAATGATTGATTGATTGATTGATATCTTGGTCTGCAGAAAAAAAATGCATACACGTACTTGCACAATTTGAGTGTATGAATGTATAGATAAATAACTTGCGTAACTTGAAGCCAGAGGATGTAACATGGATTTTGATACTTACATAATAAAAATACAAGAAGATAGAAAGTGTAGACTTTATTTTTGTCGTACGTCTTTATCATATCATATTCTAACAGAAATGTTGATGACAAAATGTGATGATACTTACTTGTTGCCATTTGATATGCAGTAATGGACTGAAAATGTATGTCACAAAATTGTAACTAGCTCTATAGAATAACCCATTAGAACATTTGTTTTTTGTTTGCCAAACCTTGTTGAAAAAAGGAGAGATCGGTCTTGTAGAATGACAATGATTTGCTTCACATTAGAAGAGATGCATACTGCTTATCTTGCTCACACTTTGGTTATGCTTTCAGGGTTTCATTTACTAGTGCGCCCTGCGCCAATCTGAAAATGTCCCATCACAATTCCCTTCAGTGCGTCAAAGGGTGCATTGAGATTACGTACCACTACGCCACTAAATGTACACTTTACATCGGATTACACACAAACACACACACACACACACACACACACACACACACACACACACACACACACACACACACACACACACACGGATAATACGATATAGGGGCTAATTCGCCACCATATATATTGCACCATTTTGCATCATTGGTGAAAAACGCGTACAGGTCTCTTTGGCGTTTCTTGCCTTCGACTATGTCCCATCGGAATTTGGTTGAGGGGGACAAATGTCCCATCGCCTTTTTCTCCCAGGTTAAACCCTGTGCTTTCCCCACCAGTTACCACCGTTCTTTTTCCACCTGTTGTCTGCTCAGTCTCACATTTTGTTTTTAATATTTGTTCAGATTGTACATCGGACCCAGCGTATGTTCAGCTCCTCGAGAAACTTAATGATGTCTGCCATGAAGTACGGCGTCTTGCCACTGCAGTGATGCAGCTACAACAACGTCAGGATGGAACAAACCAGCCTAGCCCGGCTGCTGACAGGACCCCTACCCTCCCCCAGGACATGGTGTTTCCTATTGGCCAACTGGACCACATGACAGAGTTGGAAGGCCGGCTGCAGGATGCTGACATCAGGAACACAGTGGTAGTTTGTTGTCATATTTTTAATTTTTAAATTTTTTTTTAATTTACTTTATTGTCCAATTGCTGGGAAATTTGGGTCGCTTCTTCCCGGTACAAAGCTAGCAGCAACAAGAGTCGCGCTACCCAGGTGTCTGCGTGTTTAGGTGTTATCAGCCACCTGCACTTACGGCAGAATAACCGAGGTCTTTTACGTGCCACTGTGGTGACACGGTGGTGGAACATGGATACCGTCTCTGAGTCTGCAGATTAAGTTGACCCGTGTCTGTCCCGGCCTGAATTAGAACCTGCGACCTTTGGATCACATGTCCAGTGCTCAACCAACTGAGCTACCGGGCTCCCGTTGCATGTTTCTCTGTAGCTGATGTGTGTGTGTGTTCCTTGTGTGGCTCATTGGGATGGCCAAAGCTAAGAATAACTCGCCAGCCGGGCGAGTAACTCCAAGAGAGTCGCTAGCCCGCTAGAAATTCCACAAGCCCGGTATCCCCCCGCGGGTTAGGGGGAAGAATTTACCCGATGCTCCCCAGCATGTCGTAAGAGCGACTAACGGATTCTGTTTCTCCTTTTACCCTTGTTAAGTGTTTCTTTTATAGAATATAGTCAATTTTTGTAAAGATTTTAGTCAAGCAGTATGTAAGAAATGTTAAGTCCTTTGTACTGGAAACTTGGTATTCTCCCAGTAAGGTCATATATTGTACTGCGTTGCAAGCCCCTGGAGCAATTTTTTGATTAGTGCTTTTGTGAACAAGAAACAATTGACAAGTGGCTCTATCCCATCTCCCCCCTTTCCCCGTCGCGATATAACCTTGAATGGTTGAAAACGACGTTGAACACCAAAAAAGAAAAAACAAGCCCGGTAATCAACAGACAGACAGACAATGAAAGTGTTAGTATGTATAATTGTCAGATTTATATTTTCACAGCGATTATTTACTCGCCCCTAGCAACCTGGCAGTGGATTTGGCCATCCCTGGTCTCAAGTAGTTTGCTTCTTGCTTCACCCCCCGCGGGTTAGGGGGAGTCCCATATTGGTTGGGACTAGAAAGAATTTACCCGATGCTACCCAGCATGTCGTAAGAGGCGACTAACGGTTCTGTTTCTTCTCTTCTTTTGTCTTATTTCTGCCTTACCAGTCCTTTCACCTATATTTCCTTCCAAGAAAACTCTCCCTACTATTCCCTGCAGTTTTCCAATTCTTTTCTTGTTGTCTTATTTCTACCTGACTGGATCCATCACCTTTATTTCCACATCCTTATTTCTCTGCACCCTGCATGTCGTATGAGGCGACTAACGGATTCTGTTTCTCCTTTAACCCTTGTTAAGTGGTTCTTGTATAGAATATAGTCAATGTTTGTAAAGATTTTAGTCAAGCAGTATGTAAGAAATGTTTAGTCCTTTGTACTGGAAACTTGCATTCTCCCAGTAAGGTCATATATTGTACTACGTTGCAAGCCCCTGGAGCAATTTTTTGATTAGTGCTTTTGTGAACAAGAAACACTTAACAAATGGCTCTATCCCATCTCCCCCCTTTCCCCTATCCCATCTCCCCCATTCCCTCGTCACGATATAACCTTCGTGGTTGAAAACGACGTTAAACACCAAATAAAGAAAGAAAGCTTCTTGCTTCTGTGCAAGTTATTGTGCGAGTGTCTTTGTGGCAATTTGTTATACAAACTACAAAATGTGCTTTTGGTCGTTATTTTAATTTTGACAGCTAATGAATGTCTTCTGGTATGATTATGTTGATCCACCCAAGCACAGATGATTAACAATGCACACAGATTTTTTTCAAGAAATATTCAGTGGGGAGAGCTGTTCGTGCTCCATTAGCATGTGCTTTAAAACTTCCATAAATGGACGTTTACCGAAAATAACTCGGTCAGGATTTACAACCGCCCTGATATGGCCCTTCGTGGTCGGCTGGGCGTTAAGCAAACAAACAAGTCGCGTAAGGCGAAATTACAACATTTAGTCAAGCTGTCGAACTGACAGAATGAAACTGAACGCAATGCAATTTTTCAGCAAGACCGTATACTCGTAGCATCGTCAGTCCACCGCTCATGGCAAAGGCAGTGAAATTGACAAGAAAAGCGGGGTAGTAGTTGCGCTTAGAAGGATAGCACGCTTTTCTGTACCTCTGTTCGTTTGAACTTTCTGAGCGTGTTTTTAATCCAAACATATCATATCTATATGTTTTTGGAATCAGGAACCGACAAGGAATAAGATGAAAGTGTTTTTAAATTGATTTCGAAAAATTAATTTTGATCATAATTTTTATATTTTTAATTTTCAGAGCTTGTTTTTAATCCAAATATAACATAATATGTTTTTGGAATCAGAAAATGATGAAGAATAAGATGAACGTAAATTTGGATCGTTTTATAAAAAAAAAATTTTGTTTACAATTTTCAGATTTTTAATGACCAAAGTCATTAATTAATTTTTAAGCCACCAAGCTGAAATGCAATACCAAAGTCCGGCCTTCGTCGAAGATTGCTTGGCCAAAATTTCAATCAATTTGATTGAAAAATGAGGGTGTGACAGTGCCGCCTCAACTTTTACAAAAAGCCAGATATGACGTCATCAAAGACATTTATCGAAAAAAAGAAAAAAACGTCCGGGGATATCATTCCCAGGAACTCTCATGTCAAATTTCATAAAGATCGGTCCAGTAGTTTAGTCTGAATCGCTCTACACACACACACAGACACATGCACACACACACACACACACACCACGACCCTCGTCTCGATTCCCCCTCTATGTTAAAACATTTAGTCAAAACTTGACTAAATGTAACAAACAAAAAGGATTTACAAGCGTTGAAGAAGAGTCCAGCTGACAAAACCTCAGACAAACAGCCAGAAACACATAGTCAACCAGTTAAAACACGATCACAGCGAAAAACAGACTGCTGTGTATGTAATGCAGGGTCCGCTCCATTCTGATCATCATCGGTCCATGCCGTATCGCCGGCATATCTCTCTGACCGGATGCATAATTACTGCGCGGAATCTATCAAAATAAGAATACAGAGTTATCTCCCATGTTTTTTCGCTAATGTTTCTATTCTGAGAATAGACGAACTGAGACGAAAGTGATTGCAGATTGGCCGACTTCGACAGTGATCTCCGTTCTGTTCTTCACAGTTATGATAAAGACATCGTTCTAAGGTTACAACAAGTCGAAATGTTGAGACTGCTGTGGGAAGGAGACCGTGATATTGTTGAATCACTCCCAACTGGTTACGGAAAAAAGTGTCGTCTGCTTCGTAGCCAAAGTTGATTATCACGTGACACTTTTGCCATATTTAGAGTTGTTTGCACAGTAAATACACCCGCGAAAGATAGCTCGCTTGAAACTGTTTAACATATCAATTCCTTTGTAGTTTAAAAATTACATAACACCATGAAAAATCATTATCGACGATCGCGAATCTGCTTATATCAATAACACATTACGAAAAGATCTAAATATGTAAAAAGTCGATTTCCTCTCCAGAGAAGGAAAACACAGGCATCCTGTCAGGGATAAATAAGACCCGAAGGAAAGTAACTCATTTTAACCTGAGTTCAGGATGGGTCTGCTCAATGTGACCGCTTCTTTCTTCTTCTTCTTCAGCGTTCCAGAATTTTCTGGTTACGTGTGAGCTCGTTTGCCCATTTGGGTTCCCCAAACTATACACTGAGAGCATAGTCAGCTTGACTTTGCTTTCGTTGAGTAGGCATGCTGGGTATTTTCGTGTTTCCATAACCCACCGAACTCTGACATGGATTACGGGATCTTTTTCGTGCGCACTTGGTCTTGTGCTTGCGTGTACACACGAAGGGGGTTAAGTCACTAGCAGGTCTGCACATAAGTTGACCTGGGAGATCGGAAAAATCTCCACTCTTAACCCACCAGACGGCAGCGACCGGGATTCGAACTCACGACCTCCCGATTAGGAGGCCGACGTCTTACCACCATGCCACTGCGCCCGTCGACCGCTTTTTTGACCGCTTCTTTCAAAAATATATACATCAAAGTTACGCTGATGGGGTCTATGTCGACCAAAAGAGTGGGATTCCGTGTAGGCGGACTTCCTGTAAGTGAGAGTTCCTGTTGGGAAGTAGGATACCGCTCGATCTCGTGCCAAGCGCGTGACTGCCGTAGCGCTATTTGAGTTACCTTAGCGTTACTTCCCCTTCCACATTGGCAGTTCCACAGAAAATCTGTTAGAACTCTTGAATTCGTGTGCAGAATGTTGTTATTACGAGTAGCCTAATTTATTTTAGCTGCATTTTCTGTCATTTAGTTATCGATTTAAGCTTTTCTTTAAATCAAAATTGCAAACCATACTCAAACTTTTTTAGAAATACGAGAAAGGATCGAAAAACATCAAATTCTATCGATGTTGCTAAGCATTACGTGACTTTCAGCGAGATCGGCAAAACGCTTACAGGAACTCCCACCTGTGGGATTCCCCTTCAGGAAGTCCGCCTACAGGGAATCCCATTCTTTTGGTCGACATAGACCCCATCAGCCAACGTTACTGATTTGTTGCGGCAATGCTGGATTGCTTGTCTAGAGTGTTAGACGACAAAGTATTTTGCTTGAGGTCATGTGAGTTTTGCTTGAGGTTGAGGGCATTTGCTGCATGTGAAATTGACACATGTGCTAGGGCAATGAAATAAATCGAAAAGAAAAAGTAATATTGATTGGACACTGCGTAACATACACATTAGAGGCATGCTGATGCAGTTTAGTTATTAGCTGTCGTATTAGTTTTAACTGGTCAACCATGTGTTTGCAAACAACGCTTTCAAATCCTGGCATTTTTTTCGACAATCGTCTGTTCTCAGACTGAGACTTGTAATTTGACTCTTACGTCTGAGTCATTTTTTTAATCAACTTTCAGACTGCAGCTCTTGCGTTGGAGGGTGGGGAAACCCCTTCAAAATTCCTGAAGGCTGTGCTTCGGAAAGTACTGGCTCCGCCTCTAGCTCGAAAGTATAACAATCATGGACAGAAGGATAAGCTACCCTTCAAAAACTTAACGCTGAAAAGGGTAATGTTTGGTGAGTTAAATTGCTTTATTACTTTCGTTTCTTGTTTTACATTTGATTTAGGGTTGTGGTGTGATGTCAGTGTGTGTATAGCAATTCGGAGAAAAGTACTAGACCGTTTTTTACATGAAATTCTTCCAGTTCAACGCTTTTTCTTCTTCATTTTGTGGATAAATAACCTGTCTTTGATGATAGCATATCCAGCTTTTTGTGAAAGTTGACGGCACTGCACCCTCAAAACTTGTGCAAAAGACAAGATCTGAAGTCCTTAAACCAAAACGTGCAGGGATATTATTTTGGTCAACTAAAAAAACTATGAAACTTTGTGATTTGAGCTGAACACCAAATAGTATGTAATTTGTTGAACAGTTGCAGAAGAAATTAAGCATTCTTGGGGGGTCACCCTGTAATTTTGATCTGTGACAGGTTAACAATTTTGCAGCCAGGACATTTTGACCACCCTCAAGTTCTATGTGCATGAGATCAGCACTGATAGAAACTAGGGACATCCCATGAATGCTGTGGATAGTCCATAATGGTGCTGTGTCCTATGTGCATGAGATCAACACTGATAGAAACTAGGGACATCCCATGAATGTTTGTTTGTTTGTTTGTTTGTTTGCTTAACGCCCAGCCGACCACGAAGGGCCATATCAGGGCGGTGCTGCTTTGACATATAACGTGCGCCACACACAAGACAGAAGTCGCAGCACCGACTTCATGTCTCACCCAGTCACATTATTCTGACACCGGACCAACCAGTCCTAGCACTAACCCCATAATGCCAGACGCCAGGCGGAGCAGCCACTAGATTGCCAATTTTAAAGTCTTAGGTATGACCTGGCCGGGGTTCGAACCCACGACCTCCCGATCACGGGGCGGACGCCTTACCACTAGGCCAACAGTGCCGGTATCCCATGAATCCTGTGGATAGTCCATAATGGGGCTGTGTCCTATGTGCATGAGATTAACACTGATAGAAACTAGGGACATCCCATGAATGCTGTGGATAGTCCATAATGGTGCTGTGTCCTATGTGCATGAGATCAACACTGATAGCAACGAGGGACATCCCATTAAAGGCACAGTAAGCCTCCCGTAAACCATCACAGATACGGTCAGGCTTTTACACACAGTACAAACACCCTTCCATTTGAACGCTCACCAAACGGGAACATCCTAGGTGGCCTACGTAAAGAGCGAGCAATTTTCAAAGAATTTATTTTTGCGTGGTTTATCTTACCCCTGAGCCATCGTAAACCCGTGTGATCCAGTTTCCCTTTTTCACAATGTAGTCGTCAGTTAGTCATTTGAATGCGACTCGATGTGAGCTTATTTACAATAGCAAGTTTTTATGCACGAAACAAACGGCTGTGGTTCACAAGAACTCTAGCGATGGCTTTTAACTGTTGAGAGGAACGGCGATATGCACTGATAAACCGTCGTTTGCAACGACCCTTGCGTGACCCTGCTTCCGGGCTTTTCTTTTTTCAAACTTTCACAACTTCGAAATGTACTAATCTTGTCTTGATGAAAAAAGAATTCTTTTATGATTAAAGAATGTTTGTGTAACAAGCTGTCAATTTATTATTTAGATTTTAAAAGTAAGGTCTAGCGCAAAAACGCACCACGGTCCAAAAACATTTTGATAATCATCGATTCACGGCTATCGCCAGTTTACAGAGATAGAATGAGACCCGAAGGGAAGTAACTCATGTTTGACCTGAGTTCAGGATGGGTCCAAAAAGTGTTCGAGACAATCTGCAAAATTAATTCTTTAAAAATTGCTCGCTCTTTACGTAGGGCACCTAGGATGTTCCCGTTTGGTGAGCGTTCAAATGGAAGGGTGTTTGTACTGTGTGTAAAAGCCTGACAGTATCTGTGATGGTTTACGGGATGCTTACTGTCCGGGCGTGATTTCCGGGATATTCATAACAGCCGTCCAGCACCAAAACGAGGCGCCATTGTTGTTTAGGACCAAGTCCACGAAAATAAATTCTTTGAAAATTTCTCATGCTCGACAGAAAGCAGCCAGGATGTTCCCGTTCGGTGAGCGTTCAAATGGAAGTACGCTTGTACTGTATGTAGACGCTCGGGGAGCTCTGTGATGGTTTACGGGAGGCTTACTGTGCCTTTAATGCTGTGGATAGTCCATAATGCGGCTGTGTCCCATGTGCATGAGATCAACACTGATAGAAACTAGGGACCTCCCTTTCATGCTGTGGATAGTCCATAATGCGGCTGTGTCCTATGTGCATGAGATTTACACTGTTAAAAACTAGGGACATCCTATTAATGCTGTGGATATTGCCCTGTTGCTGTCATTTCTGCCAGGCGTCATGCCTCTGATTTGGTTGTTATGGTTCTGTATCTTTCTGTTTGCAGCTGCAGTCAGGCGTACGTTCACCAATGTCACAGAACAGGAGCTGGACGCGGCCCTGGCCTCGTGGTTGACATCTCAACGGGACAGGCAGAAGCCGTAGCTGCCTGGTTTTCAAGGGAATGTTAATGAAGAGCATTTGTAGGTACATGCAGTAGGCTACGACTGCGTAGAGTAAAATACATACAGCAGACATGGGAATCCATAGGTATTTTGTACGCATGATTGTCTATAATAATATCAGTATGGTCGGTGTAAAAATAGTACGACGAGAAAAATTCCTAGACTACTTTTCTTCATAGGCGCATCTCAAAGCCGATCCAGTATTTTTACATATGATTACAGTTTTGTCAGTTTACATTGAAAGAAGCAGTTGTTTTAAATGTATTGGTAAACTTAATTAACTGTTCGACGGACGCTTGTGAAGTATATTTGAATCAAGGATGTTCACATTCTGTGTGGAGTAGGCTAATTTTTCTGAAAATACACCAAGTTTGTTTGAGAATACTCCAAGTGCAAAACAGGGGTTCCCAGGTCAGATACAGTTTGTCTGTCAATTATTGAGAATGTTGCCTGTGATTTCAAACCAATTAATAATAATAATAATAATAATGCAAACTTTTATAGCGCTATTCTAGAAAAATGTCTACTCTTAGCGCTTTACAATACATACATCGACCAAGCATACTATACACGCACAGGCAAAGAAACCGACCAAACATAACCAACAAACTATACATGCACAGGCAAAGAAAACGACCAAACATACAATACACGCACAGGCAAAGATAACGACCAAACATAAGCAAACATACTATGACCAAACATAACCAACATACTATACGCGCGCAGGCAAAGAGAACAATCAGCACATGTAATAATTACTGACAACTAATAATGCAGGCATACAGTGACAGTCCAATACACAGCCTAAGCACAAGAACCACAGTAGGCTTCTATATAAAAACGTGTCAACAGTACTATTTACACACACACAAACAGTGCTGACACAAAGCGCAGAAAATATATATACACGTTATTTTAGGCACTAGGTAGGGGGTGAGGTGGGGTGGGTGGGGAGATGCTGGAGGGGAAATCACTTGCGCTGAAAGAGGTGTGTTTTGAGATTTGTCTTGAATGTAGTGAGAGAATCTGTGTGTCTGAGAGGCAGAGGTAATCTATTCCAGGTCACAGGGGCTTGATAGGCGAAGGACCTCTCGCCACATGTCTTTGTTTGCACTGTGGGGAGTCGGAAGAGTCGAGTGTCGGCGGCGGAGCGAAGCTGACGGGAGGGGGTGTAGAGATTGAAGAGTTCTGACAATTGTATATGTTCATAACATACAAAAGTCACAGCATATTGAATATCACTGTAAATGTTATTAAGTGCTCTATCTGAAAACCATGTTCACAACTTGTGATTTTTAATAACTTAAAATGATAAAATAAAAGGTTCCAATTACAGGGTAAGACATCTTTCTCTGTAGGAAAGCATACTTTTTTACCTTCGCCGGTCGTTGTGGGTCCGTGTTGACCCAGAAGGGTGTTTAATTGCAAATATCTCTTAAACCAGTTGGAATTTTTTAATGAGCTTTTAAGAATGCCTCAGACACATAAAAAGCTCTTATGTCATAAAAGATCATTAAATTTCAGCGAGAAGTAATTAAGAAAACAAAGGTCAAATTTAGACTACACACGGAAGACATCGTGGGGCTGTGCGGACCCATGTATCTCAAATTGAAGGATCTTACATAAAAATTAGGGAGAGAAGTCACAAACCTTCAGGTATTGGCTCTAAACATCATTTTCTACGATCTGTTTAATTTTGGAGTTAATAAGCAAGTCGCGTGGAGCGAAATTAATACATAACAATGTGGGTCCACACGGCCCCACGACGTCTACAGAAGGGTATTCACATTTTTCCTGTTTTGAGAAGCTTTATTCCGCACGGTAATAATTAAATTAATGATTTAATTTAATTATTTCTCGTGGAAATTTAACCACGGCATCTACGGAAGGGGATGCACGTTTTTGCTTCTTTGGAAAGCATGGGTCTACGGAAGGATATGCATATTTTTCCTTCTTTGAGAAGCATGGGTCCGCACGGCCCCACGATGTCTTCCGTGTGTAGTCGATAACCCGGTCGGGCGAAGGTTAAGGCGGATTTATGGAAGCACAAGCACATGATTCACAACAAGAGTCGGTTGATTCCTATTTTCGTCAAAAAATGACCACAGGTGAATGTACTGTGCTTTGCGCCCTGACAAAACCAGGGAATTGAGGATATAGGCTAACTGATCTGCGAGGACTAACAGTCAGTCAGTCAGTGCGGTTACATGAATTTCACCGGATCAGGCTTTGGTCTACATAATTCAGATGATGTGGGTTGTGTATGACTCATACTTTAGGAGAAGGATTTAACCCCCCAAAAAAGTAAGGATCCAGAACAACCCACACCACCAGAATAGGGATACACCCTTTACCGCCTCTTTGCAGAGTATGGGTCATACACAACCCACGCCATCTTAATAGGGATGATAATGAGAATGTGTATTTATATGTGCGCGAGTGTTTCTTGACCGGACACTGTGGTATTCGTCCGATGGATTGTAAGTGTTGGTAGTCATTTAATACCTGTTGATAAGTGCAATCATGTCTTTTATTCAAATGTACTTTTAAGATATTCTAATTGTAGGTGTTCAACACAGTCTGCACTGAACAATATTAATTCATTTTAAGTATAATTACGGAAAAGGGAGACGAGAGAGCATACAAAGGAAGATAGTTAGTGTGTGTGGGTGCGGGCGAGCCTGCGTGCTTGTACGTGTGTTAATGTGGGTGTCTGTATCCATGAGTGATTGCATAGTATGTTTTAGTGAAATTTTAAACTGTTAGTGATTGAGATGTTATTTATGGTTTAAACCGCCTGACACTGCGAGGCAATTTTCCTTGTTTTTATAAGGACATTAAAATCTTTGAGTTGAGATAAATATAATAAAATTCTTCTTTAATTATATATACGCCCACGACCCACATCATCTGAACCACCCAGTTCAACGATATTGTTTATTTGTCTGTCTACAAAGTCAGTCCTTGAGAAAGTAGTGGTGTTTGTGGATTATATGATGGTTCAATAAAACAATCCCAATGGTTTCCGAGATACAGACACTTTTATGAGGCTCTAAGTCGTCCATAACCCAGGAAGCACGGTGAAGGTCAAAGTGACAAATGTTATGTCATATAGTTCAAAATAGCATGTGATATATCATAGGTTAAAATGGCAAATGTTATGTCATATAGTTCAAAATAGCATGTGATATATCATAGGTTAAAGTGGCAAATGTTATGTCATATAGTTCAAAATAGCATGTAATATATCATAGGTTAAAGTGGCATCTGTCATTTCATAGTCAGGCCAATGCAGCACGTTGCATGTCAGATCAAAGTAACTTTTGTTATGTCATGGGTCTAGTAGCATGTGTCATGTCAAAGGTCGATAAAGCATGTATCATGCCACAGGCCAGCGCAGCATATGTCATGTCATAGGTGAAGGTAACATGTGTCATGTCATATGACAAAGTAACACATGCAATTTCATGGGTCAAAGGAGCACATGTCATGTCATAGGTCAGTACATGTAGCACTTGTTACAACATAGGTCAAAGTTAGTAGCATGCGTCATGTCAAAGTAGCATGTCTCATGTAAGAGGTCAAAGTAGCACCCAACCTGTCATGTTAGAGGTTAAGGCAATGTGCGGCAGTAAAATTACCAAAATTAAACTTGGAGAGTACATGGAATAACTTAGTTTTCTGGGTAGTTATTGAAGTGACTTATAAAAATGAATGAAAAAATTGTGAATACTAATGGCTATAGACTGCCATTGTTATGGAAACCGACATTAACAGCGCCATATTGGATTTATTGACAAAAGACTACAGTTACATTTAGATTTTTGTTGTTGAATGAATACAGTGGAACCCCCATTTTGCGACCTTCAAAAATCTGAGAAAATCAGGTCTTAAAATGGAGGGAGTCTTAAAATGGAGGTAGATTTACACAGGCTATGAACAGAACATCTGAGAAAGGAGGGTCTTAAAAAGGAGGAAGTCTTAAATTGGGGGTCTTAAAAGGGGGGTTCCACTGTATACGGTAAGAAATTCATTAATCCTTATTACAAAAAATAATTAAAATTCAACTGTAGTCTTTTGTACAAAAAATCGTTCTATACGATTGTAGATATAATACATACGGTACGTGTATCTTTGTGCCAAATATAATGAATTTCTGATGTATGATGTTGCTGCAAAACCGTTTCTAAGAAATCCAATATAACGGCTGTTTTCAAAGCAATAGCAGTCTATGTCAATTACACATTAACATGCTTCCATTTGAAACTTCAAGGGCATCATCATGGATTGACGCCCGACAAAAGCTAATTGAAGTTTGACGGAGCAAAGCGACGGAGGGCTTCAATTAGACTTTGGGAGGGCGTCAATCCATGATAAAGACCGAGAAGTTTCAAATGGAAGCATGTTAATGTTTTTGTTATTCAATCTGACAATGATCTCTTTCCTGCTTTCATGCGGTTGTGAACAGACAAAATTGGTTCTGTTCTGTTCACACACTACTTTCAGTCCACCTACTTGCAAGGGTCAAGTCCTGAGAAATGTGTCTCTGTATTCATATCTTATCACTCTGCTCCTGTTTGGTTATTCTTTCACATACATTTTCCCTTCTTTTTTTACGGGTTTCTGGACAGCAAACTCTAAAACAAATTCTTTTCATCACAAAAGCGATCTTTGGAATTGACTGACGTAGTCCAGAAGAATTCATGCATCAACTTACGTCATGTATTCGACGTCGTCACTTCGCATAACTTATGGTCTCGGTATTTCGTTGGCCTTCATAGTTCCTACTTGTAAAATGACCCTCAAAGCTAACCGAGACTAGTTGAGGTTGTATCAATGCTCCTCCACGGGGGATAACCGGCTATACAGTGGTAAGCTGGTGAACAGTGGTAAACACTCGATTCGGCCTGCATTTTCCCGTTTTACCACAAAGTTGTTGATTTTTGTCTGGATTAAAGGTGAGCTACTGCATCTGCGATGACTAACTTTGTTTCGAAATGCATAATATGTTGAAGAAAGATTTGTGTTTTCCCGTATTTGAATGTTAAAACCAGAAATCGTGGTGACGAAGCACCGGAAATGGCTGCTCGGTGGGTTTCAAATGTAGAAATGCGCTTGTTTTTACAAATACAGCTTGTATTCAGCTTCGGTACGGGAGTCTTAGTGACAAAGGAGTCATACTTGATGCAAAGAAGTGCTATTGTCGGGTTGGAATCATCCGTTAGAGCGTGCAAGCAAGAGGCGGTCAAATATGCGAGATGATCGTACACCGGGTTGAAGACCGTCGGGAATGGGGCAGCAGACGCATAATCCGGTTTGATGCATAATTTTCTGTTAAACTAGACATTCGAACACACTCTCTCTCTCACACTTCCTCTTTCTCTCTCTCTCTCTCTCTGTGTCTCTCTCTCTCTCTCTGTCTCTCTCTCTCTCTCTCTCTCTCTCTCTCTCTCTCTCTCTCTCTCTCTCTCTTTCTCTTAGCAGTCTCTCTCTGTTTCGTAACTGAATAGTCGTCGGTTGCTAAAATACCCCCCTCCCCCGACTTACCTTCAATATAATGTTGAATTGGAGTGGCTGTCATCCGTTAGCCAGCCAGCATAGAACAATACTTTGAGGGGGAAAGGAAACACACGGTCCTTAGCGGATGACTTTATTCAGACAACGAAGTCATTTGGCGCCCAGTGTTTTCCGGGTAATTTTGGACGAGTCCATCTCTCAACATAGGGGGAACTCATGTGATCCAATATTATAATGAGCTAATACAAAATGCTGCGGAAAAAATGTTAGAAGTTTTTTCTGAAGTAAAACAACAGCACCGTTTTACCGCAGCATTCTTTATTTCAATTTTACTGCACTAAAATGTTTTCCTGCGAAAAAAAGAGGCTTCGGCGGATGATGACATTCAGAAATGCTGCAGAAAAAAACGTTTTTCTGCAGTATTTCTGTTTTCCGCAGAATAACTGAATGAAATCATTATCCGAAAAGGATAGGTAGTCTCTGTTTCCGCGGCGTTTTGTCCTTCTTATTATGACATGAGTTCTCCATTTGTTGAGAGATGGACTCGTCCAAAATTACCGAGAAAACAGCGCCGAATGATTTCGTTGTCGAAAGTTCAAAGTTGCAAAATTACGCTGGTAACACACTTACCTGTCCGCAGCATTATCAAATTTGCATAGACGGACGCAGTACAGCAGTCCCTGCAATGTACGGCCCCCGGCGTGAGCGGACACCTGACATGTACGGACACATTTGCTCGGCACGGAGTGTTTTCCTTATATATTTGCCCCCCCTTAAACGGACACCTGCAAAACGTGGACGCGGACACTCATTTTCGATCCCAACAGCAGGTCATACCTCCAATGTACGGACAGACCATCCTCAAATTTTCACCACAACAAAATCGATAACAGAGCAGTCCGGCTCTTGGTACAAAGATCACAGCCGCAATGGTGTGATGACAGTCACTGATAACTTGAGTGCACGTGTACCCATCGTGTGTCTGTGTGTAACCTCTTTCATTGACAAGATACTCTTGTTTCCCCTCAGCCTTGACCAGTGAGTCGGTTGCCTAATCTATGAACCCTTCAGTTGTCTTGCTTTGTCAAAAGTTACGACACAGTTAACTGGTTTTGCTCTGAGTGAACAGTGCAGCTGGCCTCTCTGGCCACAGCCCCCAACAGTACATGGCTGGAGGGAGTGAGAGAGAGAAAGGGGGGGGGGGAGGGGTGGAGGGTTAGCTGGCTAAACTCTGTGGGGTGTCCGGTGTCACCGCATGTCAGCAGGAAGAGCATTGGAGAGAAATAGAGAGGTGTACTCTTCCACACAATTTCCAAGCATCAGTTGTCACGGCTTGGGGTAGGCATTAGTGAGGGAGAGTGGGAGCTGTGTTATGTACAGTGTATTTCCGACTGAAGAGTGAAAAGTCACTGCCATGCCACATGATCGGCATGCAGTCAATAAAGCCAGACAAGAAACAAATAAATTACTTGATTATGACATGCAGCTCTATCTGCTGCTATTTATTCAAACTGGTTTTCAAGCTTATTCTTGCAAAGCATCTGCACACGCTCCTCTGTGCTGTGTTTGTGTGGCTGCTTTCGTATGTCAGTGCATGGTGAGTGTGTTCACTGCCTTGAGTGTTTATTTATCTCTTCTTTTCAGCACTTTTCATACAAATCCTTTTTACAGAACGTTTAAAGAAGTATTAGGAGTTTATTGTTATTGTTTAGTAGCCACAAGAAGTGATTAGCATAGACTCAATCCTGTTGTTTGTGTGTCTGTGAGTGTATGGGGGAGGGGGTGGTGTTGTCACCCCTCCCGTGACCGGACACCTGCAATGTACGGACAGTTTTGCTATGGCCCAAGGGTGTCCGTTCATGAGAGGGACTGCTGTAGTTCACTTCGTTTTCGATTTGCTTAAAAAATTATTCTCGCTTCTGATTGGGCCACTGTTGAGCAAGCTATTATATCCCCGAGGGGGGAAGGGGGGGGGGGGGGGGCGGATACAAACGCTACTTTACAAGATCGTTAGTTTTTCTGGGTAAAAAAAACTATTACAGGTTATTTGTAAGAAAAAGGTATTCCCAATAATGCTGCATAAAAACATGTAAACATTATGTTGCGGAAAAACTACTTTGAGAGGGAAAGGAGGCACACCGTGAGGATGTCATTGTCCTTAGCGTATTATCCGTTTTTCAGCTTTTCTGCGGAAAAACAGTAATGATGTAGAAAAAACCGGTTTACCTGCAGCATTTTTGAATAATGTCATCATCCGCAGAAGCATCGTTTTTTCCGCAGCAAAACAGTTTTTCCAACAAATAATGCTTACATATTTTTCTGCGGAATTATTGGGAATAACTTTTTCTCAGGAATAACTTGTCAATCAATCAATCAGTATGAGGCTTTTATCGCGCGTATTCCGTGGGTACAGTTCTAAGCGCAGGGATTTTTTTTTATAATTTTTTTTATGCAATTTATATTGCGCACATATTCAAGGCGCAGGGATTTATTTATGCCGTGTGAGATGGAATTCTTTTTACACAATACATCACGCATTCACATCGGCCAGCAGATCGCAGCTATTTCGGCGCATATCCTACTTTTCACGGCCTATTATTCCAAGTCACACGGGTATTTTGGTGGAAATTTTTATCTATGCCAATACAATTTTGCCAGGAAAGATCCTTTTGTCAATCGTGGGATCTTTAACGTGCACACCCCAATGTAGTGTAGACGAAGGGACCTTGGTTTTTCGTCTCATCCGAAAGACTAGCACTTGAACCCACCACCTAGGTTAGGAAAGGGGGGAGAAAATTGCTAACGCCCTGACCCAGGGTCGAACTCGCAACCTCTCGCTTCCGAGCGCAAGTGCGTTACCACTCGGCCACCCAGTCCTAAGGAGACACACTTGTGACAGTTTTTTGTACCCAGAAAACACTGAGCGCCGAATGACTTCGTTGCCTGAATAAAGTCATAATCCGCTAAGGACGACTACCTCCTAACCGTGTGTCTCCTTTCCCCCTCAAAGTATTCAAGTTGCTGACTGGCTAACAGATGACAGCCACTCCTATTCAACATTGTATTGAAGGTTAGTCTGGGGTGTCGGGTGGGGGTGGGGTTAGCAACCGACGACTATTCAGTGACAGAACAGAGCGAGACTGCGGAGAGAGAGAAAGAGAGAGAGAGAGAGAGAGAGAGAGAGAGAGAGAGAGAGACAGAGAGACAGAGAGAGAGAAAGAGGGAGAGAGAGAGAGAGAGAGAGAGAGAGGAAGAGAGAAAGACGAAGTGAGAGAGAGAGTGTTCGAATGTCTAGTTTACATACATTTTGCATCAAACCGGATTATGTGCCTTCGCGACAGTCTTCAACCCGGTGTACGATCATTTCGCATATTTGACCGCCTCTCGCATGCACGCTCTAACGAATGATTCCAACCCGACATTAGCACTCCTTTGCATCAAGTATGACTCCTTTGTCACTAAGACTCCCGTACCAAAGCTGAATACGAGCAGTTTTTGTAAAAACAAGCGCATTTCTACATTTGAAACCCACCGAGCAGCCATTTCCGGTGCTTCGTCACCACGATTTCTGGTTTTAACATTCAAATACGGGAAAACGCAAATCCTTCTTCAACATATTATGCATTTCGAAACAAAGTTAGTCATCGCAGATGCAGTAGCTCACCTTTAATCCAGACAAAAATCAACAACTTTGTGGTAAAACGGGAAAATGCAGGCCGAATCGAGTGTTTACCACTGTTCACCAGCTTACCACTGTATAGCCGGTTATCCCCCGTGTCCTCGCTAGCTGGTTGTTAATGGCTTTTTTAGCGAGTTGTTATCGACAATTAATGACCAGTAATTTTTAATGAGTTGGGGCATTCTGACCAATCACAGGATCTGTTTAATTCAAACGCCAACTTGATTGAATTACAATTGGTCGACTGCGGGATTTGCACTCAACACTGGACTGGACATCTAGACGTATGGCCGGGAACGTAGAAGAAGAAGAAGGTATTCACAATTTTTTCATTTATTTTTACAAGTCACTTTATTAACTACCCAGAAAACCAGGTTATTCCATGTATTCTCCAAATTCAATTGTACTGTCGCACATTGCCTTAAATAGCACACCACCTGTCACATTACAGGTTAGTTAGTTAGCTGTTGCTTTTTGGGTCCAGGGGACCATTTAGGCCAAATCAGGACCCCCACATTACAGGTCAAACTAGCACTCCTCATGTCATGTTACAGATTAAAGTAGCACTCGACATGTCACAGTCAGGTCAAAGTGGCACGTGTAATGTTAAGGATTATACTGAGTGTGAATTTATTTTAATTTTATAAGAATTAGTGTTGTTCTATGTACATGTATAGTGTTTTTGTCTTTTAAAACTTACCAATAGTTTTTTTAAGTGTTGTTTTTTTAGAGGATTTAAGAGAATTTAAACACTTTAGATTTATATTTTACAACTTTAGTATAATTATTTTGCTAGTTGTACAAGTAAACCTTAGTAGTAAACTGGTAGGTGCATGTAGGATTTTGATCGCTGTGTTGATGCAGTTCTTGTTTTGTAACCTTGATGAAGCAAAGCTATAAACGAAAAGGGTTGATACTTTCAGCTCAGCTTTGTTTTATGCATCATTTTACTGCAATTTTTCTCTGTTTCATTTACTGGTCTTTTGAGGGTTTGTACAGATTTAAATGTCAGAGGCCTTTGCGGTGAGGTGCTGCAAACTCATGGTGACCCTGCTGTAAACAAACCAACAAACAGTATCACTTTGAGGCTTTGTGGTACCAACAAATTCGGTTGCAATGTTTGCTAACATATGAGCTTCCTTTTAATTGTAATGAGTGCTGTAAAGAAATGTGTAGTTGGTAAAGAACCTTGTAAAAATTTACAACTATTATTTGTCTACTGTTGTTGTGATGAGTGCTGGGAAGAAGTGTGTAGTCAGTAAAGAACCTTGTAAAAATTTACAACTATTATTTGTCTACTGTTGTTGTAATGAGTGCTGGGAAAAAGTGTGTAGTCAGTAAAGACTCATGTAAAAATGTACAACTATTATTTGTCTCAAGCAAGGACTTGGTCTCAAGTAATGGGTTAGTGCATTTGTAAACAGGAATCGCTTGACAAGTAGCCCCCTTCATCCCCCCCCCTTTCTCGTCCTGATATGGCTCTGCGTAGTCGGCTGGACGTTAAGCAACAAATAAACAAAATATTATTTGTCTACTGTTGTTGTAATGAGTGCTGGGAAGAAGTGTGTAGTCAGTAAAGACTCATGTACAAATGTACAACTATAATGTGTCTACTGTTGTTGTGATGAGTGCTGGGAAGACGTGTGTAGTCAGTAAAGACTCATGTAAAATGTACAACTATTATTTGTCTACTGTTGTTGTGATGAGTGCTGGGAAGAAGTGTGTAGTCAGTAAAGACTCATGTAAAAATGTACAATTCTGTGTGTCTACTGTCGAGTGTGCTGACCTGATGTGAAGCTGTGTGTAACTTGCTTTGTAGTGCTGCATGAATCCTAAAACACACAAACATTCGTGTTATAAATCATAGTTTGAAGACCTAAGATCAAAACCTTTGCTATTAATTTACATACACAGTCATATTGGTTCAAATACCTGCGCAGGAAACATGTACAATACTGAAATAAGAAACTGAAACACACACACACACACCCCGGTGTAGGATCCGGTCCGGTCCCCCCTCTGAAGTAGTCCCCCGGGGGACCAATTCGTAGCAAAAACTGCTCTATAATGGTCCCCCCTTAGACATCCAGCCTCGTTTTTCTTAGGCATTCAAGCCATTTTCAATCTATATCTTCGTCCGGTATTATGTAGTGCACAGACAGAAATCTCTTTGACTATATTTTGCAGAAAATAAAATAGATCTGATTTATAATGCCGTTCAAAAGAAAAATCACATGAAATAAAATGAATAATAAATAAATACTGATAAGAAGAAATGAAACCAGTCTCTGATTCTTTCCTTTCTTTTCTCTGAAATTGCTGGTAACATTACTAACATTGTAACAAGAAAAACGAGGCTGGATGTCTAAGGGGGGACCATTATAGAGCAGTTTTTGCCACGAATTGGTCCCCCGGCGGACTACTTCAGAGGGGGGACCGGACCGGATCCTACACAGGCACACATGCACACACACACACACACACTTGCGTGAGAATTTGGACAACTTTACACTTTGATTGGGAGTATATAAATAATGCACCCTCGCTCCCTCACACCCACAGTCCTCCATGTGTGCACACACAAACACACACGCACGCTTACCACACAAGGTATTTAAACAGGTGAAGCCAGATTTGTTCTTCCCTGGTCAATAAATTGTTCTCGTCTTTTAGTAGTTTGGTGTAGAAAGACAAGACAGTGCAAGGGAAGTAACTCCGGCTCACGGAATCTGGTGCTTTTTGCCACAAACATCTTCGCCTGCGAATCTTGCTTGCCAGTGAAGCAGCTTTGGGAAAAAGCTTTGAGCTGTCTGGTATTGTTCATAAGGTAATGTTGAGCTTACGCAAGCGCTATGTTTGGAATATGTTAAATTTTTAGGCAGGAAGAGGTGCTGACAGACTTGTTCAGGGCAGCGAGGGGTCGCGTGCGCCATTTTGTTTTGGCTCCGTTTTGTTTACATCTTTTGGGACGTTTTTCTACTGCAATCTTTGCCCCTACTTACGTACAACTTGCTCATACAACCAAATACATACCTGCATGCTCTCATTGAGACAAATACAGAATTGTCATTGTTATACAACCAAATATACATACCTGGGGCGGGGATATAGCTCAGTTGGTAGTGCGCTGGATTTGTATTCAGTTGGCCGCTGTCAGCGTGAGTTCGATCCCAGGTTCGGCGGAAATTTATTTCACAGAGTCAACTTTGTGTGCAGACTCTAAAATCTCAATCCTCTTTTACGAGCGTTGCCTCCTAGGTTATAGATGCTTTTCGATAATAATTCTGTCAGGATTAACAAGCAGAAGGGAGGAGTAGGAGCCCCTGAAACTGCAGACACATTTCTCAACATCAGGAACACTCTCCAGGCTTCCAACGGACTATAACCTGCGATCGGCACTAAAAAAACAAACTCGGATGTGTATATTACCATGTATGATACCCTTTTCTTTTAAAAATCAGCGTTCACGAGTTAATGGGAGTTGAGAATTTGTTGTGGAAAGGATCGTTGGCACGTATCACAATGTGTATTGATCGAGGTCACGTGGGTTTGGCTTGAGGTCATGTGGTATTAGGAAGACGTGTGATCAGCAAGACATTCATGGCTCTGGTGATTATATTTTTGAAAGAAAACTGTATCATATCTAGCACACGTCGCATAGCATACACATCCCAGTTGGTTTTTAGTGTCGATCGTGGGATACAGCGCATCAGAGGCGTGGAGAGTGTTCCGGATGTTGTGAAATGTGTCAGGGGCTCCCACTCTTCCCTTCTTCTTTTTAATTTCTGACAGAGTTATTTTTGAAAATCGTCTATTACGTAGGAGTTATTTTTGAAAAAACATCTATTAATCTTGTGCTTTGTACACTGGGTTACAAGAAGAATTATTCTTTGCTTTGATATAAGGGACTTGTGTCAAAAATAAGTCAGAAATGCCGCTAGTGCTAGAGACCACTCTAACACCTTAAAACATCTAAGAAAATCTGGTCTTAAAAAGGATAGGTTTCGCAAAAAAGAGGTGAGGTTATAAACAGAATATCTGAGAAGGAGGTTCTAAGAGGAGGGGTTCGCTGTATCGGGTTTCTATGCAAGTTCATTTGTTTGCATTTGATGTTCGAAGAAGAAAAATTCTGTTTCAGCAGTAGCCAGCACATTGTTTAAATTAACCATAAGTTTTATTGTTGCAGCAGTCAGTGGGTGGAAACAAACCAAGACGGACAGTGAGTGGCTGTGACAGGATGGAGGAAGAAGAGCGGACAGTGAAGACAGAGGTCAAGACAGAAAGAGATACACAAGAACCACTACCAGGGAGACAATCAGTGTCACAGTGCATGACAGGGCAACATTCACAAGAGCCAGAGGTCAAGGCAGAGATCAAGATAGAGATCGACGTGGCGGAAGAACCACCACTAGCATGGTACATGGCACACCAACATTCACAAGTCACAGAGGTCAAGATAGAGACCGACGTTGCGGAAGAACCACCACCAGCATGGTATATGACACAGCAACATTCACACGGTGAGTGTTTAGATGATGGTTAGATTTTACAGCTGCATGTATTCATAAACATCAACGTGCATCATTTGCATCTAGATGATCACTGGTGTCAGTTTGCTCGCCATATAACCACACAAGTCAAACTTGGAACTAGCTGATGATGCAGAAGGGGTCTAATTTAAACAGAACGCAGTTTACAGTAGTCTCACGTAGGACACTAGATTGAGTGCTGTCTCTCTTTTAGCCAGGAATTTCAACCGGGTTCATTTCTATAATCAGGAAAAATACCCCCAGGAAGTGCACTTACAGGAAAACTGCCCTCTAAGGTTTAAATCAGATCACTTCTGAATTGAAAGTTTTTGTCACTGTATGAATACCTATAGAGAGTCATGAAACCACCCATGCCCTCTGTTCACCACACAGAGTCAGTGTGTGTGGGGGTGGGGAGAGGGGTCACATTGTTAAAAATGTATGCAAGGATGATACCCGAAAGTGTGATTGATGCAAGGGAGAAGAACTCAAGAAGGGAGAGGGGATGGAAGAGCAAGAAAAGGGAGTGGGGAACATATGGAGCACAACTTTGGAGACTAAAACTGTTTCGATTTTAAATGTTCTCTCTACATAGTTGAACTTTCTTTTATCTCGTAGCATGGTGTCTGCTGATAGATTATAACTTTCATACACTGACTTTGCTAACATTGCCACTCACTTTACAAAGAAAGCAAGACGTATTTAACCTTCACCGTGCGACTTCTGTCTTGTGTGTGGCGCACGTTATATGTCAAAGCAGCACTGCCCTGATATGGCCCTTCGTGGTCGGCTGGGCGTTAAGCAAACAAACAAAGAAAGATAAGTGCCTTCTGGGTAAAATTAAAGTGGCGATTTCTTTTAAACTTTTGGTAGTTTTTGATTGCGACTTGATGGTATCCTCAAATAGGAACTTCCCAACGACCGCTTTTTGAAAAATTATATTTATCTTTATAAACTAACCCCCCCAAAAGGTAATTAATTATGACCTACACAGTCGAGATGATGTGCGTTGTAGACAACCCATATGGCATTTTAAGCTGAAGCGTAATAATAAAACTAATGAATCGGCCTTTGAAGGAAAGAGGGGAGACAATGCAGCTGTGATCCGTCTTTCAGACCACCCTGGATACTGTCCCCTGATGTTAATGGGTTCTTGTTTCCCCCACCCATACTTTTGTTGTTGAACCGTTCTTTTAAAAGCATGGGTCGTATACATTAATTTAAATATTTATTTTTTAGTCAAGCAGTATGTAAAAAATGTTAAGTTCTTTGTACTGGAAACTTGCATTCTCCCAGTAAGGTAATATATTGTACTACGTTGCAAGCCCCTGGAGCAAATTTTTGATTAGTGCTTTTGTGAACAAGAAACAATTGACAAGTGGCTCTATCCCATCTCCCCCCTTTCCCCGTCGCGATATAACCTTTGTGGTTGAAAACGACGTTAAACACCAAATAAAGAAAGTAAAGAAATATTTATTAATAATAATGATAATAATACGAGAATTTATAAAGCGCACATATCTCACCACAAGGCGACTCAAGGCGCACTCACACACAATCTTTTGCATTAACAACTCAAACATACTCATATACATTTACGCATAAATTCATGAACTTTTATATCATGCTGGTGTGTTTTTGTACACACTTAATTTGAGGATATTTTTATTGGTTTTAAGTTTAACTAAGATAGAGAGAGAGAGTGTGTGTGTGTGTGTATGTGTGCCGTGAGAGACTGCTTAGGATTTTTAGATGTGGTTTAGTGCAACTCTAAATTCTTCGTAAATGTGATACGGTTTAGTGTTGTTAGTTTTAAGTGCAATCCTTAATTCTTAGTAAATGTGATGTACCGTAAAGTACCGAGTAAGCGCCCACCCCCCACTTTTAGTCCAAAACCGTGCATAGGGTATAGTACCTTGTAAGCGCCCACCCCCCACTTTACATCATTGAAATCAGGGGAAATAAAAATTCCGCACTTGATCTGCTAGTTTTGTGAATGATTTCCCTTTCTTGCAAACCCTATCAAACACCTGCAAGTCAATGATGGAAATGTGTCGCAAACAGCAAGTGAGTTTGGGGTAGATAGAAAAAGGATACGAGAATGGCGAGAGAATCGCGATACCCTGTTACGTCACCAGGCCGGAAAGGAAAAGAAGAAGCTCTCTCTCTCTCTGTGATCCCTCTCTCTCTGATTTCTCTCTCTCTCTCTCTGTGATCTCTCTCTCTCTGATTTCTCTCTCTCTCTCTCTGTGATCTCTCTCTCTCTCTGATTTCTCTCTCTCTCTCTCTCTCTCTCTTTCTGCCGAAAACAGTCTTTGGCCAAGTAAAATAGACTGCTGCCCATATCCAGAAGACGTACGGTACCCCTTGTTCAAGGGAAACAGAGACACAGTGCGGCCGACAGCGGCACCTCTGCAGACAAGAAAAGGATGCGACGACATTTGTGATTACGAAGATATGATTACGAAGTGATCAAAGATCACATTTCTTACTGAAAACTGCTCGTGCATAGGGTGTAGTACCTAGTAAGCGCCCACCCCCTACTTAAGGTCGGAATTGGTGCACAGGGGGGGGTGGGGGCTTACAAGGTACTTTACGGTATTTTATGTCTGTGATGGCCACTGCATGGCAATTTTCCTTGTTTTTGTAAGGACAGTAAAATTTTAAGTCTTGAGTCTATCACCCAGAATGTGTAGTTTAAAGCGTCATCCGGTAAAGGTGAAACTAAGAAGAGAAATGAGGTGCGTGTTGTTAACAACACATTTTTGACTCGCATGCGAAGCAAAAGTGAGTCTATGTACTCACCCGAGTCGTCCGTCCGTCCGTCCGTCCGGAAAACTTTAACGTTGGATATTTCTTGGACACTATTCAGTCTATCAGTACCAAATTTGGCAAGATGGTGTATGATGACAAGGCCCCAAAAAACATACATAGCATCTTGACCTTGCTTCAAGGTCAAGGTCGCAGGGGCCATAAATGTTGCCTAAAAAACAGCTATTTTTCACATTTTTCCCATTTTCTCTGAAGTTTTTTAGATTGAATACCTCACCTACATATGATATATAGGGCAAAGTAAGCCCCATCTTTTGATACCAGTTTGGTTTACCTTGATTCAAGGTCAAGGTCACAGGAGCTCTTCAAAGTTGGATTGTATACATATTTTGAAGTGACCTTGACCCTGAACTATGGAAGATAACTGTTTCAAACTTAAAAATTATGTGGGGCACATGTTATGCTTTCATCATGAGACACATTTGGTCACATATGATCAAGGTCAAGGTCACTTTGACCCTTATGAAATGTGACCAAAATAAGGTAGTGAACCACTAAAAGTGACCATATCTCATGGTAGAAAGAGCCAATAAGCACCATTGTACTTCCTATGTCTTGAATTAACAGCTTTGTGTTGCATGACCTTGGATGACCTTGACCTTGGGTCAAGGTCACATGTATTTTGGTAGGAAAAATGTGTAAAGCAGTTCTTAGTGTATGATGTCATTGCTAGGTTTCGTTACCCTAAAGGTCGAGGTCAAGCATGTGAGTCGTATGGGCTTTGCCCTTCTTGTTTGTATTATGTCAAAAGTGCTTTTTGGGGGGGGCAATGATTGTTCTTTTTCTTTCTTGAAATGTCATCACATTTGGTGACAAATTGTCTGTTCATTAGTTCAGATAAATAAATGACGAGTTGCTCACTACATGTACTGCTGCTGTGTTTTTTGTGTGTGTTGCAGTGTCCATCATGGCAGACTTCATATCGGAGAGCACAGCAAGCATCAAGAAGGAACAGACGACAAAAACTCAGGCTGAATTCTTCTATCAGTGTCCGTCGTCACAAGAGTCGGTGAAACATTCCAACAGACAAGGGAGTGAACACATCAAGTCCGAGTCAAGAGATGCAGAAGACACAACAGTTGTGACGGGGGACACACAGTTCATTCCAACACACCGAGATGAAGGAGCCGGTGCTGAATCAAGCGCAATAGCGAGAGACGACACGACACAGCTGACAAGGTCACCTTGCAACAGTGAAAGTCCTTCATCACAAGATGGCGTATCTTCAGAGGGAAGCAGCACTGGATTGGATCACCGCACAGCTTGTCAGTCACACAGTTTGCAGGGGGAAAGTTTTGACAAACACATGGCAACACAAACAGAGAACAGCACAGGACAAAACAAGAGAGAAAGAGGACACAAAACAACAAAAACTCATTCCTGTTACGATTTGAAGCAGCACGTGGTAACTCATACAGGTGAAAGGCCAAATAGATGTGCTCAGTGCAACTTATTCTTTTGTAATCCTTCAAGATTAAAGCGGCACATGAGCATTCATACAGGTGAAAGGCCATGTAAATGTGCACAGTGCAATTCATCCTTCAGGGATAGTTGGAAATTGAAGCGGCACATGGTCATTCACACAGGTAAAAAACCACATAGATGTCCACAGTGCAATGCATCCTTCAAACGCCCTGACTACTTAAGGCGGCACATGCTAACTCAAAGTCATACTCTAAACAACGAAGTGACTGTGGTAAGATGAACAAAGTGGTTTACGAATCACTGTACTCACCGATACAAAGACGACACAAGAGGATTACGAATTTTCGCTTCCAAATTCGTAATCGTCTTGTGTCGTCTTTGTATCGTTGAGTACAGTTTCTTTTCCTGATGAAGCTTCCAGAAGCGAAAATTCGTAATCGTCTTGTGTCGTCTTTGTATCGGTGAGTACAGTAATCCTTTGTTTTTTAACAAAGTCATACTGACAAAAGAGTGAAAGAGAGGCGCACAGAAACATGTTTCAGATGATATCACCATCAACACAGAAGCAGAGAAGTGTATAAGTACTGAATTGCTTTTGCAATCCTGACAGACTTCTAACACACACACACACACTGTGCGTGTGAGTAGATTATCCAGGCTCTTCCATGATCTTATACATCCACTCACACAACTGCAAACCCACACACGACCTCTCTCTCTCTCTCTCTCTCTCTCTCTCTCTCTCTCTCTCTCTCTCTCTCTCTCTCTCTCTCAAATTTCAGAGATGTACACATCAAGTCACGGATCAACATTCATACATTAACACACGCACAGGTTACCACTAGAATATGTAAAGTCATTTGTTTTGTCCCCGGGCAATACATTGCTCTCATCTTTCAGTAGGTTGGTGTTCTAGACAATGCAAGGAAAGTAATTCCGGCTTACTGAATCTGGAGCTCCATGAAGTGTAGCGAAGGTGGAGACAAGCTCTGAGCAGTCAATGATAGGTCTGCTTTAGAGGGTAATGTTGAGCCTTAGTGGGTTTTGAATTTCATTTAAATCAAAAATTACCAAGAGGGTTCCCGAACAGTACGTGTTCTTGGCAGGATTATGTTCAAGTTACGTACTTCCGGTCGGATTGAAAATGGCGTCTGCCGAACACCCTGTGGTGTAAATTCTGACACGATTTTATTAACATTGTGATAAAAGACAACCAGGGGCGGTTCACATTATGCTCTGGTGAATATCCCAGCTCAATAGACGATTAATCGTGGACAGTCTGTCTACAAAGTGCCCATAGTCAGGTAATGCATGCAATACATATGTCATATGTCAAAGTAGCATGTGTCATGTCATACTCATAGTCAGGTCAATGCATGCATTACATTTCATGTCCAGACCAGGTTACTGTACGAAATTTGCGTACAATCTTACGAAATTGAAGACCGCTGTACGATTATACGCCAGACATTAAAATCATACGCAAAAACAAAAACAAAAAAAAAAAATTTTAAATTTTTTTTAAAAAAAATCAATCGAGAATATTCCTGTACATCACTGAAGGGTTTTTTGTGTGAAGATGGAACATGACTACCTTAATTATGGGGTTCTTCAGGAGTTAAAAATATAAGTATGAAGAGGACTGTGTGAGCCTAGAACTTACTTACTTATTGCCTTTCACGCCTGGTGGCGTGTAGGGCAGCGACAAAGGACCGTGAGCCTAGAAAGCAATGTGTAAAGAGGACTGTATGAGACCAGAAAATACTGACCAGTGCAGTGACAGAAATGAAGGGCTGACTCAATACTGCTGACAGCAGCTGATGCAAATTTTCCTCAGAGGTCAAAAATAAAAATTATGTTTTTCTATCATTCGTTTTGTGTCACATTTTCAAATATCTAATAGTGTATGGTTGTTTTTTTTCAACAAAAAGTTTTAATTTACTTTCAGTACAAATTCTTTCTTACATGTATTTACAGTCTTTAAATAATGGGGTTTGAGGGGGGAATAAAGCACAGTGTGTACCGCGAGAATGAATTGTACACCTTAAAATTCTGATTGTACACATTTTTAGCCTCATTTGTACACCAGGAAATTTTAGTGGTAATCAGGTCTGCATGTCATATGTCAAAGTAGCATGTGTCATGTCATACTCATAGTCATGTCAATGCATGCATTACATATCATGTCATGGGTCTAAGTAGCTTGTGTCATGTCAATGACAAAGTAAAACAATCAATGCTGTAGCACTTGTCACGTCAATGTCTAGGAGTATACTGAGATATTGAGTATGAACTCTTGTTCATTTTATAGGAATGAGTTCTTTTTCTAATGTAGTGGTGTGTTTTGGAAAGATTGTTACATTTTGTGTTGTTTCTTAAAGTTTTTGAGGAAGAATTTGAACGCTTTAGATTTATGTTTTACAACTTTGATACTATTATTCTGCTCATTGTACAAATAAACCTTCGTACATGTAGTGAACTGGAAGGCGTGTTCATGATTTTAATCACTGGGTCGATGCAGTTCTTGTTTTTAACTTTGATTCAATAAACCTTAGAAAATGGTTGATACTTACAGCTTAGCTATGTCATTTTACTGCAGTTTATCTCTATGCATCATTTGCTGGTCGTCGGAGGTTTTGTACAGATTCAATTGTCAGATGCCAATATGAATAATAATATGATCAGGTTGTGTAAAAGGTTCTGAGACAGTTAGTGCTCCAGCTCTGACTCGTCTGAGAGGTCACTTTTTTATATTTAGTCAAATTTTGACTAAATATTTTAACATCGAGGGGGAATCGAAACGAGGGTCGTGGTGTATGTGCGTGTGTGTGTGTGTGTGTGTGTGTGTGTGTAGAGCGATTCAGACTAAACTACTGGACCGATCTTTATGAAATTTGACATGAGAGTTCCTGGGTATGAAATCCCCAGACATTTTTTTCATTTTTTTTTTATAAATGTCTTTGATGACGTCATATCCGGCTTTTCGTGAAAGTTGAGGCGGCACTGTCACGCCCTCATTTTTCAACCAAATTGGTTGAAATTTTGGTCAAGTAATCTTCGACGAAGCCCGGACTTCGGTATTGCATTTCAGCTTGGTGGCTTAAAAATTAATTAATGACTTTGGTCATTAAAAATCTGAAAATTGCAAAAAAAAATAAAAATTTATAAAACGATCCAAATTTACGTTTATCTTATTTTCCATCATTTGCTGATTCCAAAAACATATAAATATGTTATATTTGAATTAAAATCAAGCTCTGAAAATTAAATATATAAAAATTATCATCAAATTTTTTTTTTTTGAAATCAATTTAAAAACACTTTCATCTTATTCCTTGTCGGTTCCTGATTCCAAAAATATATAGATATGATATGTTTGGATTAAAAACACGCTCAGAAAGTTAAAACGAAGAGAGGTACAGAAAAGCGTGCTATCCTTCTCAGCGCAACGAATACCCCGCTCTTCTTGTCAATTCCACGGGCACTGCCTTTGCCACGGGCGGTGGAGTGACGATGCTACGAGTATACGGTCTTGCTGCGTTGCGTTGCGTTCAGTTTCATTCTGTGAGTTCGACAGCTACTTGACTAAATATTGTATTTTCGCCTTACGCGACTTGTTTAAAGTCAGCTCAGTTTGCTCGCAACACTAGGTGCCATAGGCAATGTGTACCGTTTTACTGTTTTGTTTGTAAAGTTCACACATTTTGAGAGAAATCTAGGAGCATTCTGAACATTTTATGATGCCAAAATGTTGCTTTTGCATTGCTTCAGTGCATGATTATGGGTTCGATGGTCTGTGTTGGTCTGTGTCGAGCATACAGTTGAACCCCCCCTTTTAAGACTTCCTCCCTTTCAAGACCTTAGTTTTGTGGATTTCCTATTCATTTTCTCGCACGGTTGGCCTAGTGGTAAGGCGTCCGGCCCGTGATCGGGAGGTCGTGGGTTCGAACCGGGTCATACCTAAGACTTTAAAATTGGCAATCTAGTGGCTGCTCCGCCTGGCGTCTGGCATTATGGGGTTAGACTTAGTGCTAGGACTGGTTGCTCCGGTGTCAGAATAATGTGACTGGGTGAGACATGAAGCCTGTGCTGCGACTTCTGTCTTGTGTGTGGCGCACGTTATATGTCAAAGCAGCACCGCCCTGATATGGCCCTTCATGGTCGGCTCGGCGTTAAGCAAACAAACAAACACAAAATTCATTTTCTCTGTAAATTTACCCTCATGTTAGACTACCTCCTTTTTAAGACCTGATGTCCTCTGATTTTTGGAGGTTTGTCAGAGGGGGTTCCACTGTATTTAAAACAAATGCACTAAAATCTGCTCTTTTGGATATGAATGATAATTTATTGCGAAATCTGTTTATTGCACCTTTCAGTTGCCTACTAATGTGGTACCCAGTGCATTTGTGAATGTTACAAACAACAAAGTTAAGCGTTACACTGCCTACAAGTTACAACACCTAGTGTTGCGAGTGATCTGAGCTGACTGCAAAAAACCCGCCTCAGAGCTTATTATGCATGGAACGTCTCCCACAAACGTCTTTTGCCTTAAACAAAAATCGAATCATTGTTGTGTATGATCTTCCAGATAAATAAATTGACAGGGTCTTGGCTTGCTTACGACTACGAGAGTTGATATATATATAACTAGAATGAATACCCGGGAAGAAGTAGAGCCGAATGATACCCGGCTTCGTCGGGAAGAAGTAGAACCGAACGAAGCCGGGTACGGGTAGAGGAATACCCGGCTTCGCCATGATGAAAGCGTTGTGGACAGTGACCTTCTAAAAATAGTAACGGGAATATCCGGCTTTGATGCGCGCAGAGAGCACGTGTTGTAAATTCTCATCGACCAGGTTGTGTCCGGGGTCTACCTGAATATGCCCACCAAATTTGAAGCAGATCCATCGAGAACTTTGGCCGTGCATAGCCAACACACACACACACACACACACACACACACACACACACAAGTCGTATATATATATATATATATATATATAGATTGTTTGTCAGCAAAGATGGCCTTTTTTTCACTTTTGAAAGCTACGAAAAATGAATGCCAAATATTAAATCTTTAAAAAATAATAACTTTGGTACGGTTTTACAGCAACATCATACATGCTTAATATTTGTCACAAAGAAACACATGACTTTTATCTACAATCATGTAGAACGATTTTTTGTCAAAAGATTACTGTTGAATTTTTAAAAAAAAATAAGGAATATGAATATGTGGTTAGAAATTCGTTAATCCTTATTACAAAAATTAATATAAATTCAACTGCAGTCTTTTTAATAAAACAAATCGTTCTGCATGATTCTAGATAAATGTCATGTGTATCTTTGTGACACATATCATGCATTTCTGATGTATGATGTCACTGTAAAACCGTTTCATAGAAATCCAATATGGCGGCTGTTTTCATGGCAACGGCAATCTGTGTCCATGTATTTCACAATTTTGTCATTCATTTTTATGTCACTTCAATAACTACCAAGAAAACTAGGTTATTCCATGTATTCTCCAAGTGTAATTTTAGTGCAGCACAATGCCTTTTTTAAAACATACATAAAATGTGTATGAATAGATTTTTTTTTAAATCAAGGTCTAAAACAACATTTAAATTCATGTGTTCTATTAAAGTTTGAAATTTCACTTTTGGGTACCTAGTAGTACTAGGTAGCTATGTGGTTTCAACAGTTTCTGTTGCTATGTTTGCTAACAAATGAGCTTCATTTTATTGTGATGAAAGGAAAGAAATGTGGTCACGCCAGCAAAGACTTTTGTAAAAATGTACACAAATTATTTGTCAACTGTTGACAGTTGTTGTAATGAGAGCTGGGAAGAAGGGTGTTCTCTGTAAATACTCTCGTGAAAATGTACAACTACATGTATTATGTGTTTACTGTTGTAATGAGTGCCGCTGGGAAGAAATATGTAGTCAGGAAAGACTCATGTGAAAATGTACAACTATTATGTGTCGACTGTAGTTGTAATGATTGCTGGGAAGATTTTGAAGTCAGTAGTCTTGGGAAAATGTTCAAAAATCATTTTCACACTCGAAACAAATTCAGACCTTGCTTAACTTTGCATAAATAACCCAAGCCATTAGCAACACGTTTGATTTTAGGTGAGATTCTTCATTGCCTGGGCTATATATGTCTTTTCCCCGAAAATGAGTGCGTGTGTATGTGTTTTCAAGAGAGACAGAAGAGGAGGTTTATTAATACGTAATGTTACTGTGACGTAACGTTCATGTGTTCGTTTGAGTGAGAGAGAGGGTACAATTATAAGATGATCGCACACACACACACACACACACACACACACACACACACACACACACACACACACACACACACACACACTAACAAAGAACATTGCATCAGAAATTATCCTGTTTGTATTGTGTGACACTGTTGAAAGCAATATACGATTTCTTTGCAAGACATTGTTTTGAATCAAAAAGACGAAAAAACAAACCCAAACAAACCCAGGACAACTCTGCCTTTCTTTTTAGTTGCTTTTTTCAAATACACGTGAAATCAGGAAAATGCCTACAGGGAATACATCCCCTTCTGCGTTAATTAGGGACCTGTAAGTGTTGTTAACACGTGGTTCTTCAGTTCTGTATGACTTAACATGTGTCTTCAAACTCCCTTTCTGAGCAAATTTCTTTGAACAATGAGGACAAGCGTGAGGCTTTTCTCCTGTATGTGTTAACATGTGGGTCTTTAAATGCCCTTATAATAATAATAATAATAATAATAATAACTGGACATTTTTAAGTGCCTAACATGGCTCTTTCTTTCTTTCTTTATTTGGTGTTTAACGTCGTTTTCAACCATTCAAGGTTATATCGCGACGGAACATGGCTCTAGGCCCTTTACAAACGAACATATATATATAAACAGAATAGAACAATTAAAAGTACAACCTACATAAAACAATCATACAGACACAAATCACCACATGTACTGTTAAAACAATAATCATATATGCAATACACAATATATGCAATACACACTTTCTCCTGTATGTGTCAACATGTGGGTCTTCAAATCCCCTTTCCGACCAAATTTCTTTTAACGAGGACAGACATGTGGCCTTTTTCCTGTATGTGTCAACATGTGAGTCTTCAAATCCCCTTTCCGAGCAAATTTCTCTGAACAACAACGACAGGCATGTGGCTTTTCTCTCACATGTGGGTCTTCAAACGCTCTTTCTTAGCAAATTTCCATTTGCAAGAAACTGAAACTGAAACTGAACTTTATTACCAAAGGATAGAGGTTTTAGGCAAAGCCTAATCTTACAACCTGTCCCTTATACAAACACTTAATACAGACGCACATAATATAGATAGTAAAATTGACAAGGTTATTGTTACTTACAGACGTACATAATGTAAATAGTAATAAGAAAAGGGTTATGGTTTTGTATACACATTCAAAAATGGGAAAAACAATATAGTGTGGAAATTGCAGCATAGTTGCAATAATGCATTGCATATAAACATCCAAAATAACTAATAACAAAAGGGAGAAAACAAATGTGGGGAGGAATTGTCCCAATCATTCGCATGTATATCATTATCAATACATACACATAAAGAACAAATCAAAATACAAACATAACTTGACTAAATGTAAAAAGCACTAAAATATCAGACATGAAAAGTGTTCTATTTACCCATTAAGCGGGAATGAAACTGGCGCCTAAACGTTTTCACAGAAGAGGCATTTCGGAGGGGTAGGGGTGTGGAATTCCATAGAGACACTCCTGAGAAGACTAAACTTGACTTATACAAGTCTAGACGAGGGATGGGGGGAATCAGGTTCTGGGACCCATATCTTTTTGTGACATGTCTGAGATGTGATTTTAAATATCCAGGAACATTATTGTTAATAGACTTGACCCACAAGTCAGCAGCGAATGTGATAAACGGGTTATCCAGGCATGGGAATTGAAAATTGTAAAAAAGGCGGAAAATTTATAACTGAAGACGCGAAGCGTCAAGTCGACGGCGCGAAGCGCCTAGCCTTACTAGGGGGGTCCGGGGGCATGCCCCCCCGGAAACAAATTTTCTCCAAAGAACCCAGATGGTGCAATGTGTCATCTGAGCTCCAAGTTTGCCATTAAATTCTGGTTTTAGAATCAGAGTTTTTAGTACAAAAATGTACCAAATTTTGCTTACATGTATTATATATGGTTTAAATTTGTAACAAAAATTATCTGTTGAGACAAACAGGAAAATGTAACTTGTAACACAATCTGTGCAATCTGGTTTACTTTCAAACATAATAGTTCAATAACTGAGGCGGGCGGTAGCAGTGCGTGAACAAAGTACGGAAAGTTTTCGCGGGCTTTTGCGCAAAGGCCAAAGTAACCGGTGCTTTTTTTGTGTGCCTCCCCCCTTTATTTTTTCGGCGGACACTTTTGCATTTTCGGCGGAACAAAAAAAAAATCGGCGGAAATCCGCCGTTCGGCGGACAATTCCCATGCCTGGTTATCTCCCCTGAAAAGCGAAGCAAGCTTCGAAGAGCGACGATGGAAAAGAGAAGAACTGTGAGCGAACTGCGAAAGGTGTGTGTGTGTGATGTGTGTGTATATGCGCGTGCTGTGTGTGAGTGTGTGTGTATGCGCGTGCTGTGTGTGTGTGTGGCTGTGCTTGCGTGAGCTTGTGTGTGTGTGTGTGTGTGAGAGAGAGAGAGAGCGATAGTGAGAGTAGGGTATGGTTGTTGGTGAAAGTTGAGTTGGACGCTGGGTTTGGGCGGGTGTGTGTGTCAGAGAGGGTTGTGTGTGTGTGTGTGGGGGGGTGGACTGCGTGTGTGTGTTTATTTGTGTGTGTGAGGGTTGTGTGTGTGGGGGGGGGGTTGACTGCGTGTGTGGGTTTATTTGTGTGTGTGAGGGTTGTGTGTGTGTTAATTTGTGTGTGGTGTGTGTGTGCCTTTCGCCTTGTATTGAGGAAATTCAACTGCGTTTGCGTATTATGTGTGTGTTTGCAAGCGTGCGTGTATGTTAGGCATATCTCAGTAGGTGTGTGTATGTGCGCGTACGTGCAATGTGTGTGCGTGCGCGCGTGTGTTTGTGTATGTCTGTATGTATGTGTGTGTGTGTGTGTGTGACTGTGTGAGAGAGAGAGAGAGAGAGAGAGCGATAGTGAGAGTAGGGTATGGTTGTTGGTGAAAGTTGAGTTGGACGCTGGGGTTGGGCGGGTGTGTGTGTCAGAGAGGGTTGTGTGTGGGGGGGGGGTGGACTGCGTGTGTGTGTTTAATTGTGTGTGTGAGGGTTGTGTGTGTGTGTGTGTGGGGGGGGTTGACTGCGTGTGTGGGTTTATTTGTGTGTTTGAGGGTTGTGTGTGTGTGTGTGGGACTGCGTGTGTGTGTTTATTTGTGTGTGGTGTGTGTGTGCCTTTCGCCTTGTATTGAGGAAATTCAACTGCGTTTGCGTATTATGTGTGTGTTTGCAAGCGTGCGTGTATGTTAGGCATATCTCAGTAGGTGTGTGTATGTGCGCGTACGTGCAATGTGTGTGCGTGCGCGCGTGTGTTTGTGTATGTATGTATGTGTGTGTGTGTGTGTGTGTGTGTGTGTGTGTGTGTGTGTGTGTGTGTGTGTGTGTGTGTGAGAGATAAACAAACTATCAAGAACAAAACAAAACTGAACAAACGAAATGTTTTCCCCCCAACTCTGATTATTGCTTGTTTCGGAGACGACTGTGATTTTGACTTTTTGAGTAAAGCCTACACGAACACACAAGCTCAATACAGCCGGCAACAAGTTCGCCGGTCGGGGCAGTGAAATACTATTTCAAATAGATCTATTTCACTAAGAATGTCAATGGATATAGGGCAACATACTTGTTTTTTAAATCAGTGATTGATTAGATCGTCATATTTTTGTGACACTGAGACCAAACCATCAAAAAATTAGCAATAGGCCTTGAATCAAAGTCGTGCGAGATCTGACCTTGCTGCAAATGTGCCGTACGACTTGATTGTGTTGACGTTCAACTGACTGGTAAGCTGGGCGATTGCAGGCTTTTATCCAGCGAAGGCAGCGATCTAGATGGTACAGATGCTTTCCCGGTTTCACAAATGGGATGAATTTCACGCCAACACAGCGTTCAGGATACCTATCATCCGTTTTACATTGTCCCCAAGCACAGCGCTTGTTAGCAGCATTTGTGTGTGTTTGCTTCCTAAAACAAGGGAAGTAACTCCCAGAGTCTCGATATGTGGATATGGTTAATTACTTTGTACATAAAGACAGCCTTGTTTAGCGTCAACTGATCTTTCAAGGGAAGGAAATTAAGGAGCTTTAACTTATCATCTGTTGGCTTATTTGACTCATGCAGAATTAGTTTTACAGCATGGCGATGAAGAGAATTGAGTCGTTTGAGATGAACATCACTGCAGTTATCCCAAAGTGTTGAAGCAAAGTTGATATGGGGCATTATGTGAGCGTAATAAAACAACTTGAGTGCTTCCACATCGGCATAATGTCTTAATTTAGACAAAAAGTACAAATTTTTAGATACTAATTTGCAAATTTTACTCAAGTGAGTTTGCCATTTCAATTCTTGATCAACGGTAACCCCTAATAATTTATGCTCTTTAACTTGTTGCACTTGAGTTGAAGGACAGGCATGCGGCTTTTCTCCTGTATGTGTCAACATGTGGGTCTTCAAATGCCCTTACCCAGCAAATTTCTTTGAACAATGAGGACAGGCGTGTGGCTTTTCTCATGCGTGTGGCTTTTCTCCTATATGTGTCAATATGTGAGTCTTCAAATCCCCTTTCCGAGCAAATTTCACTTTGCAATAACGACAGGCATGTGACTTTCCTCTTGTATGTGTTAACATGTGGTTCTTCAAATGCCCTCTCAGAGCAAATTTCATTTTGCAAGAAGGACAGGAGTGTGCCTTTTCCCCTGTATGTGTCAACATGTGGGTCTTTAAATACCCTTTCCGAGCAAATTTCTTTGAACAACGAGGACAGGCATGTGGCTTTTCTCCTGTATGTGTAAACATGTGGTTCTTCAAATCCCCTTTCTGAGCAAATTTCTTTAAACAATGATGACAGGCATGTGGCTTTTCTCCTGTATGTGTCAACATGTGGGTCTTCAAATGCCCTTTCTCAGTAAATTTCTTTGAACAATGAGAACAGGCATGTGGCTTTTCTCCTGTATGTGTCAACATGTGGGTCTTCAAATGACTTTTCTGAGCAAATTTCTTTGAACAATGAGGACAGGCATGTGGCTTTTCTCCTGGCTCTTGTTTCACTTCCACTCCACAGTAACAGCCTGCAGACAGAGGACAAAATGCTGCTTGTGTTACACAGTCACGTGCAATGTCTGGTTTCCTGTCCTCTTCAACTTCCACACCACCACAAACAAAACTCTCACCATGCGCATGTACACTTGTTGCAGGGATGTCTTCAGCTGCTGAACTGCTGGTCTCAGTCACAGCTGGGAATGCCTCAGTCTTGAAGTCCTGCCCCGCATTGCATGTACACTCCTCTTTGCACTTGTCGGAGACCTCCATCACTGGCCTTGCTCCTCCCTCCCCCACACCGTCTTTTTCACGCTTGATATCATTTGAACATGTACCCCAATCTTGTTCTGAAAATGAAGCTGTGTCTGCAATGGTTCCAAAATCAATTGGGATTTCTGCTGCCCCTTGTTTCTGCCTAATAACTTCACTGTAAGCACTGGACAATGTTGGTACTTCAGGTGTCTCTTGTTTCAGTCTAACAACGTCGCTGTAAACACTGGATGATGTTAGTATGTCAGTTGCCTCTTGTTTCAGCCAAACAATGTTGCTGTCAGCACTGGATGATGTTGGTATTTCAGCTGCCTCTTGTTTCAGCCAAACAACGTTGCTGTCAGCACTGGATGATGTTGGTATTTCAGCTGCCTCTTGTTTCAGCCAAACAATGTTGCTGTCAGCACTGGATGATGTTGGTATTTCAGCTGCCTCTTGTTTCAGCCAAACAACGTTGCTGTCAGCACTGGACAATGTTGGTATTTCAGCTGCCTCTTGTTTCAGTCTAACAACGTTGCTGTCAGCACTGAACGATGTTGGTATTTCAGCTGCCTCTTGTTTCAGTCTAACAACGTTGCTGTCAGCACTGGACGATGTTGGTATTTCAGGAGCCTCTTGTTTCAGCCAAACAACGTTGCTGTCAGCACTGGACGATGTTGGTATTTCTGATGTATGCTCCATCTGCACGTTGACCGTTTTGTCTGTCTTGAAATCTTCACCTGCTGGTGCTGTAACAGAAAATTCAAAAATCTTTTGTAAGTCTCTTGATGAAAATGTTTCTGAAGGTATATAAGGCAATAGTGGGGTTTCCTCAAAACCCGGACCCCCCCCCCCCCCCCTGCCTTAGTACATGCTCTCTCTCTCTCTCTCTCTCTCTCTCTCTCTCTCTCTCTCTCTCTCTCTCTCTCTCTCTCTCTCTCTCTCTCTCTCTCTCTCTCTCTCTCTCTCTCTCTAAGACAGCATTCCTGAAAGATAGAAATTCACAACTCACAAAGACAGAACGCTTTCCTTCTTTAAAGAAAAGAGATGTTTTTGTTGTTAATTGGTGTTTAACGTCGTTTTTAACCGCGAAAGTCATATCGCGACGGAGGGAAGGGGGGAGATGGGATAAAGCCACTTTTATTTATTTATTTGGTGTTTAACGTCGTTTTCAACCACGAAGGTTATATCGCGACGGAGGAAGGGGGGAGATGGGATAGAGCCACTTATCAATTGTTTCTTGTTCACAAAAGCACTAATCTGAAATTTGCTCATGGGGCTTGCAACATAGTACAATGTACAATGTATTACCTTACTGGGAGAATGCAAGTTTCCAGTAAAAGGACTTAACATTTTTTACATGCTGCTTGACTGAAATCTTTACAAAAATTGACTATATTCTATACAAGAACCCGGCCGGGTCATACCTAAGACTTTAAAATTGGCAATTTAGAGGCTGCTCCGCCTGGCGTCTGGCATTATGGGGTTAGTGCTAGGACTGGTTGGTCCGGTGTCAGAATAATGTGACTGGGTGAGACATGAAGCCTGTGCTGCGACTTCTGTCTTGTGTGTGGCGCACGTTATATGTCAAAGCAGCACCGCCCTGATATGGCCCTTCGTGGTCGGCTGGGCGTTAAGCAAACAAACAAACAAACAAACAATACAAGAAACACTTAACAAGGGTAAAAGGAGAAACAGAATCCGTTACTCGCCTCTCACGACATGCTGGGGAGCATCGGGTAAATTCTTTTTCGTCCCAACCAATATGGGACTCCCCCTAACCCACGGGGGGCGCCCGACCTGATCTGAGATGCTGATCCAAACCATTTTCACAAGAAGGAGTGAGTCTTTAAAGTCATCTTCTTCCGTAGAGGACTGGGTTCTTGCGAACGTCTCAGAGTCCTGCGTTTACAGAGTCTCAGGCTTTATGCTGTATGTGGGCATACGTGCCTAGTTGAAAGTATTTCAGATGAGTTTACTCAAGTTACATACACACACCCTGCGACCACAAGAACATAGGCTTAGTGGTTAAGGAATCGTGTGCAAAGGGGAATAACCACGCTTTATCTCTAACTCAAGAGGAAGAAAAGGCAGTTGCTTCCCTTAAAAGTGACTAAGCGAAACTTGAATTTTTATGTTTTTGTTGTTGCCGCAGCCTGAGACAACACGACCCCCACACACCTTACGCGTATATCGCTATCTCATTCTTTGGACCACAAAAACCATGTAGTGGAAGTCTACTGTTCGGAAATGTCGGATTGCAACATAACAAAACAGTTGCAGGTTTTGTCAGCATCAGTTTCTGCATTCTCATGTGTAATTGTTCTTTTTATTACAAAACACAAAATGTATTATGCTTCTGATGATTTTTGACAATCTGTGGTGAATATAACACCTATATTTGGATGGTTTGCAACTTTCATATTTTTGCATGATTTAAAGCAGTTGAGACACTTTGCCTTCAAGTGAAATTAAGACCAGGAGACAAATACAAGAAAGCTAAATCAAAACTGATGTCGCTGTCTGGGCAGGTAGCTTTTGACCTTGGCTGATCATCGAACGCAGAAAAAGAAGAAGACCTTAGCTGATTCATTTTGCTGAGTTGTGATTGGCTATGTCCGCCTCACTTACTTTTTAAGCTAACCTACTTTATGGCCCTTCTTTTTTAACATACCAAAATATTTTACGTGTCAAAACTCATAAAACAGTCGTTCTCTTGGAAACCTAGCTTACTGCTGTAAATCGAATATTTTTCACATCTAAAACCCGTATCAAGTAATCAATAACTGAATGTACATGATCACTCATCACTGTTCACACACACAACATCACGTTACACACTCACTGCTTGGAGTTGTCTCCATCACCATACTGTAAGTACTGGACGATGTTGGTATTCCTGTTGTACGCTCCATATCATGGACGCACACTGCTTTCTCTGTCTTGAAATCTTCACCTGCTGGTGCTGAAACAGAAAATTCATCAACATGTTTACAGACCTTTTCTGAACCGTCGCGATATAACCTTGAACGGTTGAAAACGACGTTAAACACCAATTAAAGAAAAGACCTTTTCTGAACGTTTGAAAGAGAACATTCCTAAAAGATAAAAATTATTAACTCTAAAAAGACAGAATGATTGTCTTCCTGAAAGAGAAGAAGATATGTACACCAGTGATGTTCCGAGGCGTCGGTCATCGGTCATAGACCGATTTAGGTTGTAAAATGACCGATTGCAAACACCTCTGTCCCGTCAAATGTCCGATCCGATCGCAAAGTCAGCGGTCATTGTCCGATAGTATTACGTCTAGAGCGGTCACTGCAAGAAGAATCTGTACAAACTGAAGTATCAAACCCCGTTAAAACGAGTTCGAATCGGGGCCTACTTGAACTTCAATTTTCACTCTCGGTCGAACAATAACAGAAGGGACGCAACTCTCGACCGAACAATATTACAAGAGCCACAACTCTCGCTACTTTTGACAGCGACACTTCACTTCCTACTTTACATCATGGTTCTGCAAAGATGCCGCCGAAGAAAAAGGCTTGCGTGGGAAAAGGGCAGACACTTTTGAGTGGCTTTGTTAAAAAAAAAAAAGGACGACACGGACAGTCAAGTTGCAGGGCCTTTGGCCCCGTCGAAGACTGAAGCCTCAGAAGGTGAGCCAATAGATCTACAACCTCAGGAAGAGACGCAAGAAACGAAAGTAGGGGCGACCAGAAAGTTTGTGCAGAGCTGGTTTTCTATGTTCCCTTGGCTCAGCTACAGCAAAGATGTTCTGTACCATCTGTCAGGAGGATGGCGTTGCCTCAAACTCGTTCACCGTTGGTTGCAGCAACTTTCGCAAATCCGCACTGGCAGACCATGTACGAACAGACGATCACAAAAAGGCTCTGTGTGTGTGTGTGTGTGTGTGTGTGTGTGTGTGTGTGTGTGGGGGTGTGTGTGAAAGATCACTTATGACATTCTGAAGCATGTGTCTGTGTGTGTGAAAGTAACCCTACTGAACACTGTTGCATTTAAAATATTAAAATAAATTTGGAACTGTTCAGTTTTTATTTGCCTTTATTCATATATTCTCAGTCATCTAAAAAGGTGATTGGTTCGCTTGATCTGAATGTCCTATTGTTTTTTTGTAGTCAGGACATGATGTCCTATTAGCTTTTTGATTCAGGACATTTTGTCCTGTTGCCCTCCAGTCCTAGGAACATCACTGGTACACGAAAGACAGAAAGAGATGACACTTAAAGGCACATTCCTTCTTGTGTAAACATATCTCAAAACAGTTTGGAACACAATCTCAGGGGGTCCTGATTTAGCCTATTATGGTCCGCTGGACCCGAAAGGCAACAGTTAACTAACTAACTAACTAACACAATCTCAGATGTGGCCAGGTCTCTGCATGGAATAAGACAATCTCTCCACTTGGTCACATACCAGAAATGAACAGCCTGGGTATTCCCTGTGCAAAGTGGACATTTGATGATGAATTAATTTTGAAAATGGAACCACTGGCTTCTCAAGAAATTATTTCCCATGGGGTATCATTTTAGTTTCCGAGCCTTGGTATTTGAAGATTTTTGAACAGCTAAAAAAGGTAAAGTGAATTATGACAACATAATTATACACATGCTTAGATAATTACACAACACGTTCCGTTAAAGCGCATTTTCAGAAAAAAACCACTGCAGGGTTTCATCTGTTTTCACCCTTGCGTACACAACCTTCCATCACACTACAGGCTGATGACTCTTCAACAACACGGTGCTCCATCTTTCACACACACAATATCACGTTACACACTCACCGCTCTCCATCTTTCACACACACAATATCTCGTTACACACTCACCGCTTGGAGTTGTCTCCATCACACTACAGGCTTATGACTCTTCGACAACATGGTTCTCCATCTTTCACACACACAATATCACGTTACACACTCACCGCTCTCCATCTTTCACACACACAATATCACATTACACACTCACCGCTTGGAGTTGTCTCCATCACACTACAGGCTGATGACTCTTCGACAACCTGGGTTCTCCATCTTTCACACACACAATATCACGTTACACACTCACCGCTCTCCATCTTTCACACACACAATATCACATTACACACTCACCGCTTGGAGTTGTCTCCATCACACTACAGGCTGGTGATGATTCGTCAACAGCATGGTGCTCGATCTTCACTACCACAGTCCACGGCTGCTTCCTCTTCATCCTGATGTTAGGTGGCTTCACCTGGCGGACATACAACATATCTCATTATTTATTCAAGGCACATTTAATTATGTTTGCATTGATTATCGCCAAATTTACTTAACTTAGTCATGTGAGGCATAGCTCTGTAATGGACACCAACCCCCCCACCCCCCTACTCTATCCTTCAGCAGTGATATAGATAGATTCTATCGCTCTTGCTCTGTATCGTTCGTCGGGCCCGGTTGCTGCGTTAGGTAGCACTGTATGGTAGGCCAGCCTCTCAGCACAGGGACTGAAATTGGACGCCAGGCATGACATGTAGGGCAGCAAATGCCGAGTCTCAGTGATTATTAAAAATAATAGTGGAAGTTAGCGGATCATGAAAAATGCGAGCTTAAGCAGAACGGAGATCCATGTGTTCAAGCCTGTAGTTGTTAAATTAAATGCGGTATGTTTGTATTGTTTGCTCCAGAAATGTATATTTCGTACATTAGAGCGTTCGGAATTTTTCAATCGCATAAGTAGATCCAATAAAGTCTAGTTCTTAAACCTGTGTGCTATCAAAGGTTCAGGCCTGTTGTTCTGTAAGTGATTTTGGTTGCTGGGTAATTTAAGTTACCGAAAAATAACTAGCCCTACAAGTTTACAGAGAGAAAGAAGCAGAGAGGGGAATAAAGCAAGCTTGGCTACCAACCCACCCATGTTATTATTTCCCACAGGCACAGGAACACTATCCACTTTATCTTTCACTCGAGGGAAATTAGGAGCACCAACCAAATGAGGATAATTGTCCTGTACAGGGATTTCCTCAAGAAAATTAAGGAGAAGAAGAAGAATAGCCCTATTGGTAAAATATGATATCTTTCTATCCTTTTCTTTAGTTTTCAAAGTCAAAGTAATGAGAAAGTCCTCCTGTTAAACCGCATTTTGCATGTCCAGGGAGGGCAAAATCATCGCGCGCCAACCAGCCGAGTAACTTCAAGAAAGTAACAAGCCTGTACAAAGTTTGACAGGCCCGGTGCATGTATACCACACAACAAATTATGAGCGTTAGATTTCTTTTCACCATTTAAAGTAAATTAAAAAGCTTTGATGTGCACAGGAGCCTCATTTTTGTTTCACTAGAACATAGCGATGATTTTTTTATCTCTTTAATTTGACCAGAAAACAACGTTTCAGTCTCAGAGAGATCTATCGAATGCCAAAGCTGATTTTAGTTAAACCTGATATCGTTACACAAATTAACGATTTCATTCCTTTTCCTGGGCCCAGCTTTCGCATTTAAATATACCACAGACTGAACTGATGTAGTAACGCTGAAGGGGCCTATGTCGACCAAAAGTGGGTGCATTCCCTGTCAGCATTTTCCCTGTATATATAAGAAATACACCCGGGTGGATTTCCAGTAGGAAAGTACGATACTACTCAATCTCGCGCCAACCTAGTGACTGCCTTTACCTGATTTGAATAACCCTAGCTTTACTTCCCCTTCCAAAATGGTGGTTCGACAGGAGAATCTTTTGGAAATCCTGAATTCATGTGCGGCATTCAGCCAAGCAAACATGCTTCGGCGAGAAAGGCGGAGAATCTGAATGGATTAAGATAAAGAAACATGCCCCCCCCCCCCTCTCATAATTTCCCATACAGTGCCGATGACGACATGGGTCCTAACATTTTGACAGAGTGGTTACGTCCCTTGAATGACAATGGAAGCAATAAGGCAAATGTGTTAAAGTGGAACCCCCCTGTTATGCCCCCCCCCCCCCCCCAATTTAAGACTTCCTCTCTTATAAAATAAAGACCCTGTTTTCTCAGTCTATTTGCATGCATGTTGTTCATAACCTCTGTAAATTTACTCTGACGTTAAGACTCCCTCCTTTTTAGACCAGATTTTCTCAAATTGTTGGAGGTCTTAAAAGGGGGGTTCCACTGTAGGTAAAACATATTTTTGAACAAATTTGACCCCACAATAGTGTACAGTACCTAAGGTTGATCATCAGTACTTTGGAAATGAGGGTGGATATTCCTTGTGGAGTGTTCATACGAGATTAACATGGACGAAAGTGCACATCTTAGCATCAACAGTTCAGCCTCCATAAGCTTCATCTCACCTCACTGACACTCAAAAGGAAGATATAATTCGCTATTCGAAGACGAAAGATGCGCTCAGCCGAAAAATAAGATGGTTACACCGGTTGTACAGCCTGGGGGGCTCCATAAACTACTCGTAGATTGTCCAACCATACAGCGCCCGACACTGCTGGAGTAACTTGAATTTGAACTCGAGCAAGACTACCCGAAGTGAGAATTCAAGTTGCTCGGTGCGGGACTCACCAAGCGGCGTTCCACTTCCACCAGGCGGCTTTTCACGGATTGATACCTTCTTTTAGGCGTCACACACCCCGTGTCGTTTACCTTACATGATGTTGCTTCACACAAGTGTGTGTGATCACTCAAAGATTCAATGACTGTCGTTTTGTAACGTCGATTCGCTACACCGGAAACAACGCGGTTGTGACCTCCCCTCCGGTCCGACTAAACTACGCGCCAGCACGCGCTCGCACGCGCCAGCACGCGCTACCTTGAACCATAGCACTTATATACTTTATTTTTATATTTCTAGTTAGTTTATCGTCCATTCTCAAATAGTACAAAATTTCAAAATTCAATGATGAAAAATACGGAAGTTATGACGAGTTTAAGGAGAGCTAATGCACTACTCTCAAATCCGACGATTTCTCTATGATTGACTAAACAGCGTGCTACCACTTTGAAGTAGACGCTACCCAGTGATCCATAACACTTACATAATTTATTTTTATAGTCTATATAGTTCATTGTCCGTTCTTACATAATACAAAATTTCAAGCTTGAGTGTTGAACATTTCAGTAGTTATGACGGGTTTTAGGCGAGCTAATGCGCTACTCTCAAATCCGACAAAATCCGGCAGTGACTAAAACTGCCCGCTACCAATTTTAAGTGGACGCTACTGAGATTCATAGCTGTTATATAATTTATCTGTATGTTTCTAGTCATTCCATCGTCAGTTCTTACATTATACAAAATTTCAAACTTCAGTGATAAAATTTACGATAGCTAAGACGCGTTATAGGAGAGCTATCCTAAGGCCGTGCATGGTTCCATGTCCGACAATCGTCTCCTTAAACTCGTCATAACTTCCGTATTTTTCATCATTGAAGTTTGAAATTTTGTATTATGTGAGAATGGACGATGAACGAACTAGAAATATAAAAATAAAGTATATATTGCTATGGTTCAAGGTAGCGCGTGCTGGCGCGTGCTGGCGCGTAGTTTAGGCGGACCCCTCCCCTCCTCAGATGTCTTTGTGCGAAGTGGATTCACAGCGCGCGGCGCGTTATGCAGCGTTGCGAAATACAACGCGCACTGTCAATAAAACGAAAAACAGAGGTCTGTGTCTCTCTCTCTCTCACTCTTTCAACTGAATTCACCATATATCGCTGCGCCGATGTAAAAACGTGCCTAAGTTCGCGCATGCGCAGATCGTTTTTTTTCAGTGTTTTGTTTTTTACGGTTGATTAGAACGCGTATATTCAGTCTGCAGAAAGTGCAGTTTTGTTGTCTTGCAGCCTTGAAGTTGCTTTTGAGTGTCCAAAGAAAGAGTGTAAAGGCTCTCAGGATTACATCGCGATTTTTCTTGTTGGCTCACGTAAGTGTAGCCTATGCGATCGTAACTTTGTCTGTCTGTGCGTGCGTGCGTGCGTGCGTGCGTATGTGCGTGTGTATGTCTGTGGTAGAAACTCTAACATTTGAAGACGTCACATTACATTGACGTCACATTATGACGTAAGAGGGTTAGACGTCACGCGAAGGAAGTACTGAAAGTCTCGGTCATTATTATTTTGAGCGCGCCGAGACTAGTTGGCAGTCGTGTCCTTGTAAGTAGGCTACATGCAGACAGACAGATCTAGATCTAGTGTCTCGCTTTCTTGCACAGTTTCACCTATGCTCTTTCTGTGTGTGTGTGTGTGTGTGTGTGTGTGTGTGTGTGTGTGTGTGTGTGTGTGTGTGTGTGTGTGTGTGTGTGTGTGTGTGACGGAGTGATTGAGTTTGTGTTACTGTTTGTCGATTTCTTACGTGAGCCTTGATGGCTTCGCCTCTTGTTTTTCTGGTTTATTTGAACTGTCTACATCTGCGGCTTGTGTGACCATAAGGTGTCCTGGAACTGTACGCCCGGTGTGTGTATGTGTTTGTGGTTGGGCATGTGTGTGTGTGTATATATATATATGTGTGCATATGTGTGTGTGTATGTGTGTGTGTGTGTCTGTGTGTGTGTCTGTGTGTATTTGTATGCGCGCGCACGCGCGTGTGATTGTGCGAGTATGTATGTGTGTGTGTGTGCGTGTGTGTAGTAAGTGTGTGTGTATGTGTGCGTGTGTGTTTGTGCAGGGCCGGACTAGGCGAAGAGGAGGGGGGGGGGTTGCCAGTGGTGGCCCAGGGGGATGTCCCCCCTGGCGGCAGGGGCGGATCAGTTCATTTTATGGGTGGTTTTTTTCAAAAGTATATTGTGAAGATATGGGTGTGAAGGCGCGAAGCGCCGAGCCGACGGCGCGAAGCGCCTAGCTTGCTAGGGGGGTCCGGGGGCATGCCCCCCCGGAAAAATTTGAAAAAAAGGATGCAAAATGGTGCAATCTGGTGCATTCTGAGGATGATCATTACCAGTTTCAGGCAGCAGATTTTGTCACTGATTAATACCCCAAAAATTGAAACTCAATGTAAAATAAAGAAATGCATACCTCATTCAATATTTTCATTTTTTGACTGGGGGGGGGGGGGGTTCGGAAACCCTAGAACCCCCCCCCCCCTCCTCGTTGTGGGGGTCAGGGGGCGAAGCCCCCTGAAGCTGATGGGTAGGTCATATTCTGAGATAGGAAAATGGTCGCTCCTTGCATGAAACGGCATAAAATAAGCAATAATAAAAAATAAAAAAAATAAGTAAGGTACATGTTTAGGCTAGGGGGGGGGTTGCGCAACCCCCATAACCCCCCCGGTAGTCCGGCCCTGTTGTGTGTGTGTGTGTGTGTGAGTGTGTGTGTGTGTGTGTGTGTGTGTGTGTGTGCATGTGTGTGTGTGCGCGTTAGTGTATGTGTGTTTGTGCTTGTTTATGTGTGTTTGTGTATATGTGTGTGTATGTGTGTGTGCACGCGTGTGTGTGTGTGCGTGTATGCTAATGTGTGTGAGTGAGGGCGCGCGTGTGCATGTGTCGGTGTGTGTGTATACATGTGTGTGTGTGTGTATGTGTGTTTGTGTGTGTGCACGTGTGCATAGCCTGCTTTTAGTTATGCGCTATAGAAATCTCCTTTATAAATAAATGCATGTGTGTGTGTGTGTCTGTGTGTGTGTGTATATGTGTGTGTGTGATTGTGCGTGTGTGTGTGTTTGTGCGTGTATGTGTGTGCATGTATGTGTGTGCATGCTAATGTGTGTGAGTGAGTGCGCACGTGTGCATGTGTGTGTGTATACGTGTGTGTGTGTGTGTGTGTATGTGTGTGTGTGTGTGTGTGTGTGTGTATTTGCATTCGCGCGCACGCGCGTTTGATTGTGTGAGTATATATGTGTGTGTGTGTGTGTTCGTGTGCGTGAGTGTTAGC
>NC_090260.1:46982795-46985295 GCF_037325665.1 Littorina saxatilis | reverse complement strand
TAATTATTTCAACACAGGATGTCGTTATCGGTTTGAGTTTACTTTAATTTTTTGTGTCAATTGACATATTTTGTTACTAAAAAGCATATTCTACCTACCACAATACAAAAAAAGTACCCATTCACTAATGACTGCTGAACACCATGCATATCATATAACCACTGTTTTGGTCAAAATGTTCAGAAACTGCCGAAAAGAGGGCCTCATAGCAAAAAAACTAAAACGTTGTCCCTACTTTTTTTTTACACTAAATCAATGTGGATGGTGTCTATATCTTGCCCAGAAAATATTAGAGCACTGTCATATTTTTTGTCAAATGCCGCGTATCCCTTTAAGTGTGTCATTTTGTATTTGCTGCAAGATCGCGTTATCTGCTTTTTTCACGAGATCGGACTCAAGTTTGAAAAGGCTGACGTCCACAAAAAGTCAGAGCGAGAAGAATGTGTGCAGATAGTGACACTTGCGGGTTATTGTGATGAGGCATAAAGAGCGCTCTCTCTCTCTCTCTCTCTCTCTCTCTCTCTCTCTCTCTCTCTCTCTCTCTCTCTCTCTCTCTCTCTCTCTCTCTCTCTCTCTCTCATTTGAGTAAAATTTGCAAATTAGTATCCAAAAATTTGTACTTATTGTCTAAATTAAGACATTATGCCGATGTGGAAGCACTCAAGTTGTTTTATTACGCTCACATAATGCCCCATATCAACTTTGCTTCAACACTTTGGGATAACTGCAGTGATGTTCATCTCAAACGACTCAATTCTCTTCATCGCCGTGCTGCAAAACTAATTCTGCATGAGTCAAATAAGCCAACAGATGATAAATTAAAGCTCCTTAATTTCCTTCCCTTGAAAGATCAGTTGACGCTAAACAAGGCTGTCTTTATGTACAAAGTAATTAACAATAATGTTCCTGGATATTTAAAATCACATTTCAGACATGCCACAAAAAGATATGGGTCCCAGAACCTGATTCCCCCCATCCCTCGTCTAGACTTGTATAAGTCAAGTTTAGCCTTCTCAGGAGCGTCTCTATGGAATTCCATACCCCTACCCCTCCGAAATGCCTCTTCTCAGTGTGAAAACGTTTAGGCGCCAGTTTCATTCCCGCTTAATGGGTAAATAGAACACTTTTCATGTCTGATATTTTAGTGCTTTTTACATTTAGTCAAGTTATGTTTGTATTTTGATTTGTTCTTTATGTGTATGTATTGATAATGATATACATGCGAATGATTGGGACAATTCCTCCCCACATTTGTTTTCTCCCTTTTGTTATTAGTTGTTTTGGATGTTTATATGCAATGCATTATTGCAACTATATATGCTGCAATTTCCACACTATATTGTTTTTCCCATTTTTGAATGTGTATACAAAACCATAACCCTTTTCTTATTACTATTTACATTATGTACGTCTGTAAGTAACAATAACCTTCTCAATTTTACTGTCTATATTATGTGCGTCTGTATTAAGTGTTTGTATAAGGGACAGGTTGTAAGATTAGGCTTTGCCTAAAACCTCTATCCTTTGGTAATAAAGTTCAGTTTCAGTTTCAGTTTCAGTTTCTCTCTCACCACTGACACCAGGCATGAAAACTGAAAAAAACAAAAATACTGAAAACAAAATTCGAAGGCGCGTAGCGCCAAGTTTCGCAGGCGCGTAGCGCCAAGTTTTGCAGGCGCAAAGCGCCAAGACTTCTAGGGGGGTCCGGGGGCATGCCCCCCTGGACATTTTTTTTTTCAACTGAGGGTGCAATTTGGTGCAATCTGGGGCTATCTGAGCCTTAAAATTATTTTCAAACATGGCCCCAAAACTATTTTACTATAACTATGACTAGAAAAAAAAATTAAAAAAATTAAAAATTAAAAAAATACGGAAAATAAAAAAAAATACGGATTATTTTTTTCAAAAATACGGAAAATACGGAGAATTTTCATGCCTGCTCACTCTCCTTCTCTCTCTCTCTCTGTCTGTCTCTCTCTCTTTCTCACTCTCTCTCTTTCTCTCTCTCTGCCCTTCCCCACCTTCATATCTGCGTGCAATGAAGTGTGTGGGTGTATTTGCTTGTTTGCGTGTGCGTATGGCAATGGCTGTGTGTGTGTGTGTGTGTGTGTGTGTGTCTAGAGCTGGACATCTGTAATGCTGTACGCGTGATTGATTCTTGCACAAAGTAAAATATTAGGATGGTGGTATCTTCTCAAGACCCACGTTCCCATTTTCTCTTCTTTGATCTGACCGACTGCAACCTTTACAAGTCATTTCTAAAGTGGTTCACATGCTGTTGCTACTCCTCCAGTCCACCCGGTTAAACCATAAAGTTGCTCAACCACAGACCCTCGTGTCCCTTGTCAGCAGACACTGTACACTTATGAAGAAGGTCCGCTTGAGGTGTCACACCAATTACCGTGTACGTGTGAGGTACTGAATTCAAGACAAAAGCCAACATTCAGTTACTCACTCAAGTAGATAGACGAGATAAGATAAAGGGAAGAGAGACGGAGAC
>NC_090260.1:46920295-46977795 GCF_037325665.1 Littorina saxatilis | reverse complement strand
TCTTTGAACAACAAGGACAGGCGTGTGGCTTTTCTCCTGTATGTGTCAACATGTGGGTCTTCAAATCCCCTTTCAGAGCAAAATTCTTTGAACAACAAGGACAGGCGTGTGGCTTTTCTCCTGTATGTGTCAACATGTGGGTTTTCAAATCCCCTTTCAGAGCAAATTTCACTTTGCAAGAAGGACAGGCATGTGGCTTTTCTCCTGTATGTGTCAACATGTGGGTCTTCAAATTGTTTTTCCGAGTAAATTTCTTTGAACAACGAGGACAGGCATGTGGCTTTTCTCCTGTATGTGTCAACATGTGGGTGTTTAAAGACCCTTTCTGAGCAAATTTCTTTGAACAATGAGGACAGGCATGTGGCTTTTCTCCTGTATGTGTCAATATGTGGGTCTTCAAATCCCCTTTCTGGACAAATTTCTTTAAACAATGAGGACAGGCATGTGGCTTTTCTCCTGTATGTGTCAACATGTGGGCCTTCAAATGCTCTTTCCGAGTACATTTCTTTGAACAATGAGGACAAGCATGTGGCTTTTCTCCTGTATGTGTCAACATATGGGTCTTCAAAGTTTCTTTGTGAGCAAATTTCACTTTGCAAGAAGGACAGGCGTGTGGCTTTTCTCCTGTATGTATCAACATGTGGGTCTTCAAATACCCGTTGTGAGCAAATTTCTTTAAACAATGAGGACAGGCATGTGGCTTTTCTCCTGTATGTGTTAACATGTGTTTGTTTACACACCCCTTTTGACCAAATATTGTTGTACATTTAAGGCGGGCATGTGGTCTTTCACTTGAGACATATTGTCGTTTCTTACTGTATGGGAGTGCACATCTTCTCAAATTGTTCTTCAAACCAGGAAATTCATCTTTACCACCGTGTTCCACACTCTCAACGTGTTGTGTGGGTTCTACTGGCTCTTGTTTCACTTCCACTTGACAGTAACAGCCTGCAGACAGAGGACAAAATGCTGCTTGCGTTACACAGTCACGTGCAATGTCTGGTTTCCTGTCCTCTTCAACTTCCACACCACCACAAACAAAACTCTCACCATGCGCATACACACTTGTTGCAGGGATGACTTCAGCCGCTGAACTGCTGGTCTCTGTCACAGCTGGGAATGCCTCAGTGTTGAAGTCCTGCCCCGCATTGCATGTACACTCCTCTTTGCACTCGTCGGAGACCTCCATCACTGGCCTTGCTCCACCCTCCCCCACACCGTCTTTTTCACGCTTGATAACATTTGAACATGCACCCCAATCTTGTTCTGAAAATGAAGCTGTGTCTGCAATGGTTCCAAAATCAATTGGGATTTCTGCTGCCCCTTGTTTCTGCCTAATAACTTCACTGTAAGCACTGAACAATGTTGGTACTTCAGGTGCCTCTTGTTTCAGTCTAACAACGTCGCTGTAAGCACTGGATGATGTTGGTATTTCAGTTGCCTCTTGTTTCAGCCAAACAACGTTGCTGTCAGCACTGGACGATGTTGGTATTTCAGTTGCCTCTTGTTTCAGCCAAACAACGTTGCTGTCAGCACTGGACGATGTTGGTATTTCAGCTGCCTCTTGTTTCAGCCAAACAACGTTGCTGTGAGCACTGGACGATGTTGGTATTTCAGGTGCCTCTTGTTTCAGCCAAACAACGTTGCTGTCAGCACTGGACGATGTTGGTATTTCAGTTGCCTCTTGTTTCAGCCAAACAACGTTGCTGTCAGCACTGGACGATGTTGGTATTTCAGTTGCCTCTTGTTTCAGCCAAACAACGTTGCTGTCAGCACTGGACGATGTTGGTATTTCAGTTGCCTCTTGTTTCAGCCAAACAACGTTGCTGTCAGCACTGGACGATGTTGGTATTTCAGCTGTATGCTCCATCTGCACGTTGACTGTTTTGTCTGTCTTGAAATCTTCACCTGCTGGTGCTGTAACAGAAAATTCAAAAATCATTTGTAAGTCTCTTGATGAAAATGTTTCTGAAGGTATATAAGGCAATAGTGGGGTTTCCTCAAAACCCAACCCCCCCCCGATCAGCCCCTGCCTTAGTACAATAAACCATTCGATGTTCTCATATCTCTCTCTCTTCTCTTCCCCCTCCCCCCTCTCTCTCTCTCTCTCTCTCTCTCTCTCTCTCTCTCTCTCTCTCTCTCTCTCTCTCTCTCTCTCTCTCTCTCTCTCTCTCTCTCTCTCTCTCAGACAGCATTCCTGAAAGAAAGAAATTCACAACTCCCAAAGACAGAACGCTTTCCTTCTTTAAAGAAAAGAGGAGATGTTTTTGTTGTTAATTGGTGTTTAACGTCGTTTTTAACCGCGAAGGTCATATCGCGACGGAGGGAAGGGGGGAGATGGGATAAAGCCACTTTTATTTATTTATTTATTTATTTGGTGTTTAACGTCGTTTTCAACCACGAAGGTTATATCGCGACGGGGGAAGGGGGGAGATGGTATAGAGCTAATTATCAATTGTTTTTTGTTCACAAAAGCACTAATCAAAAACTTGCAACGTTGTACAATATTACCTTACTGGGAGAATGCAAGTTTCCAGTACAAAGGACTTACATACTTTATATATATTTCTTACATACTGCTTGACTAAAATCTTTACAAACATTGACTATATTCTATACAAGAAACACTTAAGGAGTTAATTATTAGTGTGTTTAAACCGCAGCTTGAATCCATTACACATTTTGTGCACAGGAAGCATTATTAACACACTGTCCTGATATGGCCCTTCATGGTCGACTGGGCGTTAAGCAAACAAACAAACAAACACATCTGTGCAAAGAAAAAAGGGGGTCGCCTTATTAACTTTTTTTTAACAATTTTTTAAACTTTTTTCTTTCTTTCTGTATTTGGTGTTTAACGTCGTTTTCATCCACGAAGGTTATATCGCGACGGGGGAAGGGGGGAGATGGGATAGAGCCACTTGTCAATTGTTTCTTGTTCACAAAAGCACTAATCAAAAATTTGCTCCAGGGGCTTGCAACTCGTCGCGATATAACCTTCGTGGTTGAAAACAACGTTAAAACCCAAATAAAGAAAGAAAGGGGCTTGCAACATAATAATAATAATAATGGACATTTGCTATAGCGCATAATCATATATATGCTCAATGCGCTTTATAACATTACTGCCGTGTGAGATGGAATTTTTTACACACTATATCACGCATTCACATTGACCAGCAAACCTCAAGCCTATTAGGGCGAGCATTCACCTTTCACGGCCTTTACTCCAAGTCACACGGGTATTTGATGGACATTTTTATCTATGCCTATACAATTTTGCCAGGAAAGAACCTTTTGTCAATCGTGGGATCTTTAACGTGCACACCCCAATATAGTGTACACGAAGGAACCTCGGTTTTTCGTCTCATCCGAAAGACTAGCACTTGAACCCACCACCAAGGTTAGGAAAGGGGGGAGAAAATTGCTAACGCCCTGACCCAGGGTCGAACTCGCAACCTCTCGCTTCCGAGCGCAAGTGCGTTACCACTCGGCCACCCAGTCCCATAGTACAATGTATTACCTTACTGGGAGAATGCAAGTTTCCAGTAAAAGGACTTAACATTTCTTACATACTGCTTGACTAAAATCTTTACAAAAATTGACTATATTCTATACAAGAAACACTTAACAAGGGTAAAAGGAGAAACAGAATCCGTTAGTCGCCTCTTACGACATGCTGGGGAGCATCGGGTAAATTCTTTTTCGTCCCAACCAATATGGGACTCCCCCTAACCCGCGGGGGGCGCCCGACCTGATCTGAGATGCTGATCCAAACCATTTTCACAAGAAAGAGTCTTTAAAGTCATCTTCTTCCATAGAGGACTGGGTTCTTGCAAACGTCTCAGAGTCCTGAGTTTACAGAGTCCCAGGCTTTATGCTGTATGTGGGCATACGTGCCTAGTTGAAAGTATTTCAGATGAGTTTACTCAAGTTACATACCCGTCGCGATATAACCTTGAATGGTTGAAAACGACGTTAAACACCAAATAAAAAAAGAAAGAAAGAAAGTTACATACACACACCCTGCGACCAAAGGAACATAGGCTTTAGTGGTAAAGGGGAATAATCACGTTTTTATCTCTAACTCAAGAGGAAGAAAAGGCAGTTGCTTCCCTTAAAAGTGACTGAGCGAAACTTGAATTTTTATGTTTTTGTTGCCGCAGCCTCAACACGACCCCCACACACCAACGCATATATCGCTATCTCATTCTTTGGACCACAAAAACCATGTAGTGGAAGTGTACTGTTCAGAAATGTCGGATTCTTTACTTTCTTTATTTGGTGTTTAACGTCGTTTTCAACCACGAAGGTTATATCGCGACGAGGGAAAGGGGGGAGATGGGATAGGGGAAAGGGAGGAGATGGGATAGAGCCACTTGTTAAGTGTTTCTTGTTCACAAAAGCACTAATCAAAAAATTGCTCCAGGGACTTGCAACGTAGTACAATATATGACCTTACTGGGAGAATGCAAGTTTCCAGTACAAAGGACTAAACATTTCTTACATACTGCTTGACTAAAATCTTTACAAACATTGACTATATTCTATACAAGAACAACTTAACAAGGGTAAAAGGAGGAACAGAATCCGTTAGTCGCCTCTTACGACATGCGGGGTGCAGAGAAATAAGGATGTGGAAAAGAAGACTTTCGGTAAGTGAAATAAAGGTGATTGATCCAGTCAGGTAGAAATAAGACAACAAGAAAAGAATTGGAAAAATGCAGGGAATAGTAGGGAGAGTTTTCTTGGAAGGAAATATAGGTGAAAGGACTGGTAAGGCAGAAATAAGACAAAAGAAGAGAAGTAAAGGAGTGGGGTAGCTTAGTATAAACACTCCCGCCGCGTGAAGGCGACCCCATGGGAGCAATGTCGGATTACAACATAACAAAACAGTTGCAGGTTTTGTCAGCATCAGTTTCTGCATTTTCATGTGTAATTGTTCTTTTTATTACAAAACACAAACTGAAATGTATTATGCTTCTGATGATTTTTGACAATCTGTGGTGAATATAACACTTATATTTGGATGGTTTGCAACTTTCATATTTCTGCTTGATTTAAAGCAGTTGAGACACTTTGCCTTCAAGTGAAATTAAGACCAGGAGACATATATACAAGAAAGCTTAATCAAAACTGATGTTGCTGTCTGGGCAGGTAGCTTTTGACCTTGGCTGATCATCGAACGCAGAAGAAGAAGACCTTAGCTGATTCATTTTGCTGAGTTGTGATTGGCTATGTCTGCCTCACTTACTTTTTAAGCTAACCTACCACTAGGACAATGATAAAATTAAATATTAGGAATGGGAATTGAAAAAAGTAAAAAAAGGCTGAACATTTTGAAGAAATAGCATTCGAAGACGCTTTGCACCAAGTTACTGGCGCAAAGCAAAGGCGCTTTGAATAGGGGCGTCCGGGTCTCCAAAAAAACCAACACGATTTGGTGTTATCTGAGCTCCGAGTTTACCACTAAAATCAGTTTTTTGCCTCCCCCATTTATTTTTGTGGTGGACACTTTTGCCTTTTTGGCGGACAATTCCCATGACTGAAATTTGTTGAAAAATTGCAGTGTTCAACTCCGTGCAAAAAAAGTCAATGAAACTAGATAATTTTCTACATGACTTTAAGCCCAAAGAGACCTGTGCAAGGAAATGCGAGAAGCATTGTCCTTTTAACTCATAGTTTAGGGGTCGAAAAGAAACATTGTCCTATTAACTCATAGTTTAGGGGTCGAAAGGAAACATTGTTCTTTTAACTCATAGTTTAGGGGTCGAAAAGAAACATTGTCCTTGTAACTCATATACTGTTCAAAAAAAGAAACGCATAGCTTGTAATATTTGGTTAATTTAGTTATATGGCTACAAGGATATCCACCAAACTGCAGAAAATGTTTATCTGGTCGTCGACCTTTCGTCCATTGCCACAAGTGAGCTCTGCACGTGACGCATGCGTTATCAGTGGCTACAATGTCAAAATTGCTCATTTGGCATGACCACTCGTCATGCTTCAGTGTAATCTCGTGAAACTCGGGGAATATTGAGCTCTCACCATGTCTTCCAAAACCCATAAAAGCGGATTGTTCGCCACAAAGAAATCAGACGACAATTCAGCGACGAAAGATGGCCCGATTGAGCAGAGAAGACCGCCAAATTGCATTGGGTCGTTTACAAGCAGGCCAAAGTGAAAGTGCAATCGCCAGGCACTTCCACGTGTCCCAGAGCACCATCAGTAGACTGTGGGTCAGGTTTCAAGCCACTGGCTCCGTTGCTGACTTGCCACGAGCGGGAAGACCAAGGGCGACAACTGCTGCTCACGACCGCTTCATACGGCTCCGCCACCTCCGGAATCGTTTCCTGTCGGCCTCATCTTCTGTCCAGGCTCTCCCCGGGCCACACCGATTATCGGACTAGACCGTGCGGAACCGCCTGCATGAAGCTGGTTTGAGAGCTCGCAGACCTCACAGAGGAGCTGTCCTCACCCGCCGCCATATCGCCAGAACCGAGTGCAGTGGGGCAACCAGCACCTTCGCTGGACCGTCCGGAATCACTGGAGACACGTGTGGTTCAGCGACGAGTCCTACTTCCTGCTCCAGCGACATGATGGCCGGAGGAGGGTCTACCGGAGAGTAAACGAACGTTACGTGCCCAACTGTGTGGATGAGGCACCCGTTCATGGTGGTGGAGGCGTCATGGTGTGGGGGGCGATCAATACCGCTGGAAGGAGCACACTGGTGCACGTCCAAAGGCGCATACACTGGGCGAAAGGTCACGTTTTGGCACTATAACGTGGCATATAACATGAAACATGAAGTTAATCAACTGAATTTTGTGGCATTATACCTGTGCGATTCACATCAAGTTAGAACAAGAAGAGCAAACGCTCGATCGAGTCACTTTCGCAGTTCTGAATATTATATGAGGCATCAGATGGACAGGAAGAAATTGCTATTCACAACACAATGAGTCACGTTCACATAAAATTTGAGCCCGGTCACTTTTATAGTTTCCGAGAAAAGCCCAACGTTAAGTTGTGTGTTGCCGAACAGAAAAGGCTAGTTATCTCCCTTGTTTTTCTGATAACGTTCGTCAAAGGCTACAGATGTAAATACTTTGATGTAAAGAATAATCCTACAAAGTTTCAATCACATCCGATGAACTTTGTCAAAGATATAAAATGTCTAATTTTTCCTTTGACGCTGACCTGTGACCTTGAAAAAGGTCAAAGGTCAACGAAACCATCGTTAAAGTGTAGAGGTCATTGGAGGTCACGACTAAACAAAATATGAGCCCGATCGCTTTGATAGTTTCCGAGAAAAGTCCAACGTTAAGGTGGTGTCTACGGACGGCCGGCCGGACAGACTAACACTGACCGATTACATAGTCACATTTTCTCAAGTGACTCAAAAACTGCCGTAACGCAATAAAATCCCTGGGATTTTAGCGGGGTGCAAAACACGGTAAAACATCGAGTTTTGGTGTCTGTGTTTTGGACGTTTTCGCTACGTTAACGCACGGCGATTCACGTCGTGTTAAACACGTTTCAGCAGTGCGCAAAACACCACAAAACCTATGGAGTTACGATACGTTTTTCTGGTTTCTAAAACTTGATGTTAGAGTGTTGTTTTGATGAATTATTCTGCGTTTTCATCAGCCTGGTGCCGAACCCCGGCCGCCTCTCGGCGAGTCTGCAGAATCAAACGATTATCGGCTTCCTCTCTCTCTCTTTCTCTCTCAGCACGGTCACACACACACACACACACATACACACACACTTATATACACACACACACACACATTGCACCGGCATACATCATACACACACACACACACACACACACACACACACACACACACACACACACACACACACCGTCACACACACATTCACACCGTCACTGCACACACACATTATAACTGACATATATAATGACACACAAACGGTACACACAGGCACACGCACAGGCACACACACGCACACACTGGGACACACAAACATACACACACACACACACACACACATGCACGCACGCGCGGCACACTATGGGCACACACACACACACCTTTTTTGGTATCTCTTATTTTCTCCATAAGAGCCTTGTAAGTGCACAAGAGGAGATACAGTACGAATAGCCCGTGCGTTGAGCAGAGAAAGTAGGTCATTTTAAACTGACAATTTTTGGCCAGCCAGATAAGAGTTTGTCTCTATTCCTTAGCAAACCTCCGGTGCCGAGCGAGTTAATCACTTTCACATGTGTTGCTGAGGCGAGCTTTGCTGGCCCTGAGAAAGCCGACTGACCACAGAGAGGGCTTTGTTCTAGTTCCCCCCCTCCCCAAAACATCCGGCCGAGAGGGTGGCTGATTGACTGGACTTTACTCTCCATTTATCTGTAGGAAGTGACTGAGTTGGAGATTTTAGGATTTTCATTGCCCTTCCTTTTCTGATAATGTTTTAATCACATCGGTTTTGGATGCAACACATAATGTCCTTTTTACATTTAGTCAAGTTTTGACTAAATGTTTTAACGTAGAGGGGGGAATCGAGACGAGGGTCGTGGTGTATGTGCGTGTGTCTGTGTGTGTGTGTGTGTGTGTGTGTCTGTCTGTGTGTGTCTGTGTGTAGAGCGATTCAGACTAAACTACTGGACCGATCTTTATGAAATTTGACATGAGAGTTTCTGGGTATGAAATCCCCGAACGTTTTTTTCTTTTTTTTTGATAAATGTCTTTGATGACGTCATATCCGGCTTTTCGTGAAAGTTGAGGCGGCACTGTCACGCCCTCATTTTTCAACCAAATTGGTTGAAATTTTGGTCGGGTAATGTTCGACGAAGCCCGGACTTCGGTATTGCATTTCAGCGTGGTGGCTTAAAAATTAATTAATGACTTTGGTCATTAAAAATCGGAAAATTGTAAAAAAAAATATGTTTTTTATAAAACGATCCAAATTTACGTTTATCTTATTCTCCATCATTTGCTGATTCCAAAAACATATAAATATGTTATATTCGGATTAAAAACAAGCTCTGAAAATTAAATATATATAAAAATTATTATCAAAATTAAATTTTCAAAATCAATTTAAAAACACGTTCATCTTATTCCTTGTCGGTTCCTGATTCCAAAAACATATAGATATGATATTTTTGGATTAAAAACACGCTCAGAAAGTTAAAACGAAGAGAGGTACAGAAAAGCGTGCCCTCCTTCCCAGCGCAACTACTACCCCGCTCTTCTTGTCAATTTCACTGCCTATGCCGTGAGCGGTGGACTGACGATGCTACGAGTATACGGTCTTGCTGCGTTGCATTGCGTTCAGTTTCATTCTGTGAGTTCGACAGCTACTTGACTAAATGTTGTATTTTCGCCTTACGCGACTTGTTACATTTAGTCAAGTTTTGACTAAATGTTTTAACATAGAGGGGGAATCGAGACGAGGGTCGTGGTGTCTGTGTGTCTGTGTGCGTGTGTGTGTGTAGAGCGATTCAGAGTAAACTACTGGACCGATCTTTATGAAATTTGACATGAGAGTTCCCCGGACGTTTTTTTCATTTTTTCGATAAATGTCTTTGATGACGTCATATCCGGCTTTTTGTAAAAGTTGAGGCGGCACTGTCACACCCTCATTTTTCAAATTGATTGAAATTTTGGCCAAGCAATCTTCGACAAAGGCCGGACCTCGGTATTGCATTTCAGCTTGGTGGCTTAAAAACTAATTAATGACTTTGGTCATTAAAAATCTAAAAATTGTAGAAATTTTTTTTTATAAAACGATCCAAATGTACGTTCATCTTATTCTTCATCATTTTCTGATTCCAAAAACATATAAATAAAAATATAATTTTTGTTATCAAAATTAAATTTTTGAAATCAATTCAAAAACACTTTCATCTTATTCCTTGTCGGTTCCTGATTCCAAAAACATATAGATATAATATGTTTGGATTAAAAACACGCTCAGAAAACACTCCCCACCTCCCTCCTTAAAATACTTCGCAGAATTTGCACGGATGGCCATGGATGCGCTCACAAGTGCTTTCCCCGTCTCTGTGAATGTGGACAGTTTACCTCTTTGACCGCTGCCAATCACTCCAGCAAGATTTCTGCAACCTACACACCCTTGTCAACGAACATAACCTGAAACCCCATGAGGTTTTTTTTAGATAAACATTGCACGCTTCAATGGAAGCTAGCATACACCCTGTGTCTCTCAATAGTAGAAGGCTGAAATAGGATATCTGTTTTAAAAAACCCTGATCTCCGTTCCTCCTTCCCACCCCTCAATACTCTCTCACACCGAGCTTTTTCTTCTTCATTGGATTATTTTTCCAGTTATCTATTTACTTACCTATTCAGCCAAAAATATAACAATATCCCACATAACAAAAATTAAAAAAATAAGCCTACAAAACCGCTCCAGTCCAACCATATTCCGCGTACACAATCTTCACTTCCATCCCCATTTTGAAATATTATCGCAACAGACTTCCAGATATAATTATAACACGATTATATATGTGTTCTCTGGTTGCATGTTTGTTCAGTGTCTTGTGGGGGGTATATGAACATCTCAGTGGCAGGGGGATGGAAGCACTTGTTAATGAGTGGGAGTGTGTATGCGCGTGGTGTGCACGAGGATGTATGCACGTGAGTGATATTTGTAAATGTGTATTATTATAATATCATCTTTGTATTTATATTATTGAAATTGTTATATCTCGATGTACAGCGCTAAGAGCATAGTTAAATTTGTGAAGCGGCGCTATATAAGCTATCTTTATTATTATTATTATTATTGTCCCCACATAAAGCATATCAATAATAATAATAATAAATGAGCATTTATATAGCGCAACATCATAACTTTACAATTATGCTCTTTGCGCTTAACTCTACCTGTCCTAAAGCAAGTTGCAGTTCTAAGAGGACGTTAAAACTAGTTATCATCATCATCAACACACACACACACACATATGAAAGAACCCATGCCATGTATATTTTATGATTGTTGTTTTGGTCTGAATACAATTTGGAATCTTACTACACTCTTGTTAATTGATTTTGCATTTTGTTGTCAGAAGTATTTTGTTTGTTGGTTCGTGTCTGGTGCGTGTGGTTTGAATGCCGTCCTGTCAAATGTCTTTTAAAAACAGATTCACGGTAACATCTTCGACGCAGACACAGACAGTTAGGAAGGGCTCCTAATATGAACCACTTTTTGTTTTGTTTCATGCTGATAACTAGCGTGTTTTCTTGCGAAGAAGTTTTATTTTGTGTTTGGTAGTCCTTTTCTCTTAGGTTAACCGTTAGGCCTATTTAGAGTGAAATAGCTTTGATAAACATTCAACAAAAATTAAATGCAGACAAAATCACAAATGGTCCATAATAGGAGCCTGGGCGCCTAATATGGACCAGTGAAGCGGCCTTCATGAATCACTGTAAAAAGCCCCCTATACTTCAAAATAACATGATACAACTTCAAAAATGCTTTAGATTGATCTGTTTCGGGATGATGAGAGCCTTATTTGAAGCACATAGTGAAACTAAAGAAGCTTATCAAAAACAGAGTGAAAATAAGTGAAATTATCAACTTCCACGAAAAGAAGACTTTTTTTTAAATCTCGAGGACTAGTTATAGGTTATTTCCAGCAAGCTTCTTAATGAATTATTGAAAATAGCTTTTAGCTTTTTTTTCTCGATTTGTTGAAGGTGGTCCATATTAGGGGACTCGCACATACTTTGAGATCTTGCTATTATTTTTTGTTTGCACGGTAAAAACTCGGGGTCAACCCTGCTAAAATGTAACAAATGCGGTCTTAGCTGTCATATATAGCAATTTTTGTGTGATAAAAGCTTTGGCTGTGGACACGGAAACGAGTCCGTTTTCGGCGGAAAATTGAGAGTGAACGCTGCCAAACCCAGTGAGTGAAAAAAAGAGAAAAAGCCTAACGGTTTTGAGATTTGTGTTTCTGCAATACAGCGAACAAAACTTTTTTGAGCGCTCTAGCGCCGTTAGTTTTTCAGAACAGGAGGTGGTCCATATTAGGAGCCGGTCCATATTAGGAGCCCTTCCCTTATAATTATATCTACGTGAAGCTACCACCGCTCGGCTTCACACACACACACACACACACACACACACACAGACACACTTTTAATTAGTTGCTTTTGGCACACGGCCTCATCATCTGAACTTGAAACAACTACAAAACACAACAACGTACAACAACAGCATGGTTGTGCCTGTCGGGTTATCGGTCACCATAAGGCGCCTGTACTTGTCAGTCTCTCTTTTTAGATCAGTGGCCAGGCTGTGCCGGCGATAGTTTGGTAAAGTCGCGCAGACCGCGCATGCGCCATGTGCAGTAAAATGTTATCAAAAATGGCGGATACATCTAACTCGTGCTAAGAAACGTTTCAAAACCAAGCTTTATGGACGTTTTTATGACTACGTACTCCAGCAGACATCAACTTGTGGTCGACGTGTGTGGGTTTTGCTCAAAATACGTAAGTATTCGTCAGCCGTTTGGCTTCTCGAATTAAGTTTCAACTTTGTCTCTGTCTCGAACCACAGGCGGAAGGTATCCTTGTTCAGGCTTCACTGGACCACTACTTTCTATGAGTATGAAAGTGGTCCAGTGGACGATACCTTCCGCCTGTGCTCGAACCAAATACTAAGCTTACCAGTTACCACACTGTCATACTCATAGTCATAGTGATATCACTGATACATTTGTACAGGTAAACATGGCTGTTTGCTGAAAATCAGTCTTTGTGAAAAATTGTAATGATGTCTCTGAAGTGTGATTCAGTCCCTAATTCATTCAGTGATTCATTTTGATGGGACGTCAACCCATGGTGAGGCTAATATTAGTAATAATGATATTTGATCGTATTCTGCCAGTGCCATTGCCAACTGCCATGGTTGTTCTTGTGTGCACTAATTAGTAATTTACTAGCAACAGGAGTTCGAGTTCTACTATAGTAGTATTTTACTAAATCATTACTACTAGTACTAAATACTACTGCTACTACTAGCTTTAAACAAGCTATGGTTTGAATGACCAGCTAAATGCTAATAGTTAATAAGTACATTATTTTTGCATCAGCGAGGTATACATAAATTTAACAAAGTGGATTCACAGCGCGCGGCGCGTTGTGCAGCGTTGCGATTTACAACGCGCGGCGCTATGAGGAACGCTGCGATTCACGACGCGCGATGTATTCTTGTTTGTTTGTTTGTTTGTTTATTTGTTGCTTAACGTCCAGCCGACTACGCAGAGCCATATCAGGACGAGGAAGGGGGGGATGAAGGGGGCCACTTGTCAAGTGATTCCTGTTTACAAATGCACTAACCCATTACTTGTGTCCCAGCAGGCTTTAGTAAAACTAAATTAATACCTACTGGAAGATTACCAGTTTCCAGTATGTTAAAATAGGCTTAACCTATCTACTGCTGGACTTACATCAGAACACTAACAGATTAAACTATACATGAATCGCGAGACAAGCGGCAAAAGAAGCGATTTTTGGAAAAAATACAGGTGAATGAGCAAGAAGGCAGAAAAAAGAAAAGAATTCATGAAGAAAAAGAGAGCATGACAGGAAAGAGGAACCAAAAATCTACCTAACAGCAAACTAGAAAGCTCCTGCGGTTCCAAAAACAGGAGGGGCCTTTAATTTCATAACCGCAGTGCCCCACTGCGGGAGCGATGTATTCTGCCGATACATGTCCTTCACAATCGCAAAGTTTACAACAGCTACATCTATCTGATCTATTTGACTTTGAGAAATAAAACTGTCAATAAAACGAAAAACAGAGCTGAGCCATTCTCTCTCTCTCACTCTTTCAACTGAATTCACCAGTATATCGCCGCGTCGATGTAAAAACGTGCCTACCTCTGCTAAACAATCCTTCTCATTGCGGTCAATGCGCATGCGCCAATCTTGGACTTACAAAAATGCGACTCTTTGACCGATCGAACCATGGGTTAGGGTAAGGGTTAGGTTGTTCACGACCTGATTAATCTCCCCATGTTAGCGCATGCGCATTGACCGCAATGAGAAGGATTGTTCAGGCAGAGTTTTCAGTATGTGACACCGGCCTTGAATACTTGGCAGTCATACTCATATCACTACATGTCATTACAATGGCTTCTACTATATATATGGAAAGGAGCTGAGTTTTTAAACTGGGATGACGTTTTTAAACAATTATCCGAGTACAGTGCCTCGGAACTGTTAATCGGTGTCACACCAGTTAACACTTCAGCAGCCATTTTGGAATTCGCGCATGCGCAGATAATTTATTCAGCGTGGGTTTTTTTTCCAGTTGATTTGAACACGTATATATATACAAAAATAAAGCGCATCAACAATCTGCGCTGGTGAGAGCAATAGCCGCGCTCTGGGAATTGTTGCACTGCACAACGTGCCGCGCTCTGTGAATTGCCGCGCTGCACAGCGCGCTGCGCTCTGTGAATCGCTTGCCTAAATTTAAATATTTTATTAAAAAAATACCGCATGGTTTTGCTTGACCAAATCATTTATCAGCTAACAATATGCTTTTATTTCAGTTGGACCTGAGTTGGGCATGGTTCCGTTGTCTCCGCAACAACAGCTTGGTTACTCAAGAATTGCAGGCATGTCCAGTTTGCAGCATGTGCAGGCTGACCCCGCTGAGTGTGAAGATCTGATGGCTGATCTAGACACAACATAAGCTGCTTGACACTATTCCAAGGTAAGCAAGAAGCTTTGAAAATAGTTACTTTAAGTGTTACTTAGTAAGTGTACATTTTTGTGGGTGAACCATCGGTAACCGTCCAGTCCCCCCCCCCCCCCCCCCCCCTCGACACCCCCACCCACACAACATACAAACACGCACACAAACTTGGGTTTGTACTACAACTATTAGTTTTAACTACTCTTCATAAATGGGTTATGTAATTCATCAGAGGTCTGAAGTCATTATGGTTTTGCAAATTAGTAAGAGACTATGTGGGTGTATGGATTCAGTAATGCACAATTTTAATATTTGCAATACTCCTGCTGGTGAGTTCACTACAAACAGGTACTACAATCATTAGAACTGATCTATGTTATTTGTTAATGAGGATGATTAATCGTAATCTCACTGGCAAACTGTCATGATACTATTGCCATTGACAGTGCTAGATCACTTCATAAAGTTATTTTAGTAAGTAATCATATGATATTGATAATTTTGATATAGTGATTTACTGACGGTGACAATGACATGTTATCTTCATACTATTCCAGGTACAAGATGCTAAACGTGCAGATATCAAGGGCTTGGGATTTCGGCTCCTGGAGATGCTACTTGTAACTCTTTTGTGAGTACCGGTACATGTATACTGGGTGTTTTCTCAGGTTTTGTCCGCTGTCAGTGTGAGATTTATATTGTGGTACAGTGGAACCCCCCTGTTAAGACCCCCCAATTTAAGACTCCCTCCTTTTAAAGACCTTGTTTTCTCAGACTTTCTGTTCATAACCTCTGTAAAATTACCCCCCTTTTAAGACTCCCTCCTTTTTAAGACTGAATTTTCTCAGATTATTGGAGGTCTTAAAAGGGGTGTTCCACTGTATAACCTGTTTTTCTAGTTTCATGGTTTAGCCACGACTCACTTTGAATGAGGGTCATCTGCCAGGCATTTAGCTGATTATCTGATAGTGATAAGTGATATTTATTAATTTGCTATTTATAAATTACAGTTGCAGTAAACTAACACTGTCGCACAAAGTATGTGACTTTAAAAAAAGATTTGTTTGAAATCATGTGAGCTCTGTCCACTAGATGATGGAGAAGGGAATTTTTCCAGTTGAGTCTGCAACATGGATTTTTCTCTCTCAGGATAACAAATACAGTATGGAAGGAAAAATTTAGGGTTGGTGTGGTGATAACAATAAAGATATGTCATAGTGACTTGACTAATTGATTTGAATTCTGCTGCAGGTCAGTCGCCCCCACCTCCTGCTCCTGACCTGGTTGCCTACTACAACTTCGAGGAAATACTGTTACGAAGCGGTTTACTCGTATTTTTGGTAATGTGTATTGTTGTAAATAGAATAGACTATAGCGATGGTCAGACATTGGAAAGGGCTATAGGCTGCATACCGTCGCGTTGACCGCAGTTGAACCTTTGTGTAACTGACAAGGTTTTTCACGTGCAAGTAATGCAGGCGACAGCTCACTGGCAATGTCATAGCAAAAACGACTTTGTAAAATCAGTCGCCGTCAAGGAGCCAAGCTCGACTCATGTTTTTCGTAACACGTTAGCAGACGGGCTCCTGTTTTAGGTATCTGACTGAAGAAGGATGAAGACTGACGAACTTTCCCTATCAGTCTACGTGATATCTTCCATTTTCATATTCATGCCAGGCCGGCGACTGTACTAAATGTTGGCTTTACACTCTTTTGAGGTATGTTTGAAACCGGTTATATTTTCATGTCATGCTGTCGTATGTGAGAAGAGTGACTGTTTCTGTGTTTAACGTTATTGTGTAGGCCTAAGCTATTGTGCTACACTGCTTAAACATGTGAGGGTTTTACGTAACGTTTTCTTGGTTTTAGAAAACAGGAATTAACGTGTAAATAATTATATTGGCTCATGCAGCTTAATATGTTGGACGAGTGAGTATTTTTATTGTGCGAGTGAAAGAAACTAAAGACAAGTTGACTTATGGACTATAAACTTTACAGTGTTCCAACTGGGGGGTTTTCATCGCCGGAGGCTGAACTGAACCAGTCAACTGCGGCTTGTGGACATGACCATGGCATGGAGAGCTGGCAGGGTTCTACAGTTAGCCGCCGAGACGAACTGGAAGGATCAAGGACTACGTCAAGCAATGGTTGCGGTGTCGTGAGGACTGGTGCACCCTTGTCAGTCGTCTGAAGGACTTACAGCCATACCAACATCTTGAAAGCCGAAAGATGGCAGTAGGGTAACGTACAGTAGAATACCTATTCGTCTTACCTGTTAAGCTGCTTTGTTTGAGCCAAAAGGTGTCTGCGTCTTGGACTGTAGAGTTTCTTGCGGTGTTGTCGGCCTAGAGTACTGGTCGAAGCCCGGAAATGATATTGTGATGTAAAATCTTTGTAAACAATAATAATTAGTCTTGGCAGTGTCAAGATCCATTTAACACCAGGTTTTTGCGTGTGTGAGTGCGTGTGCGCTTGTGCCTTGTAAGCTACTGTAGCGGACAACTAATCAGATTACATTCAAGCCTGTAAACAAATACTAAACTTATAGAGTGGTGTAGAGACATTTATGAGTGTCTAGAAACGGGCCAATAAAGGACCATAACATCTGGCGCAATAAGGGCTATACCACTCCATAACAAATGGCGCCCAATAGTGTTTGTTTGTTTGACCCTTTAGCAGTATTGTTTTCTATCTCAAGGCACGTGCGCTTACACGGGTGTGAATGATTGTTTTGTTTGTCCTGTTTGTCCAGTAACATTTTCAGATTTGATTTGATTTTTGATTTGATGTGTTGACTGGTATATTCTTGCAAGGCCAAGGTCTTACTCGAGTTTCGTTCATGATATTTTTTTTAAACAGCTTCTGAACATGACTCCTGTATATAATTCTTTTGACTTTTTGGATAATCTCTGATCGAGATTCAGAAAATTTCATCGTTTTTTCAACAATTCATTTTCTTTTGAGGAAAGGGGGTGATGTTACGAAGCGGTTTACTCGTATTTTTGGTAATGTGTATTGTTGTAAATAGAATAGACTATAGCGATGGTCAGACATTGGAAAGGGCTATAGGCTGCATACCGTCGCGTTGACCGCAGTTGAACCTTTGTGTAACTGACAAGGTTTTTCACGTGCAAGTAATGCAGGCGACAGCTCACTGGCAATGTCATAGCAAAAACGACTTTGTAAAATCAGTCGCCGTCAAGGAGCCAAGCTCGACTCATGTTTTTCGTAACACGTTAGCAGACGGGCTCCTGTTTTAGGTATCTGACTGAAGAAGGATGAAGACTGACGAACTTTCCCTATCAGTCTACGTGATATCTTCCATTTTCATATTCATGCCAGGCCGGCGACTGTACTAAATGTTGGCTTTACACTCTTTTGAGGTATGTTTGAAATCGGTTATATTTTCATGTCATGCTGTCGTATGTGAGAAGAGTGACTGTTTCTGTGTTTAACGTTATTGTGTAGGCCTAAGCTATTGTGCTACACTGCTTAAACATGTGAGGGTTTTACGTAACGTTTTCTTGGTTTTAGAAAACAGGAATTAACGTGTAAATAATTATATTGGCTCATGCAGCTTAATATGTTGGACGAGTGAGTATTTTTATTGTGCGAGTGAAAGAAACTAAAGACAAGTTGACTTATGGACTATAAACTTTACAGTGTTCCAACTGGGGGGTTTTCATCGCCGGAGGCTGAACTGAACCAGTCAACTGCGGCTTGTGGACATGACCATGGCATGGAGAGCTGGCAGGGTTCTACAGTTAGCCGCCGAGACGAACTGGAAGGATCAAGGACTACGTCAAGCAATGGTTGCGGTGTCGTGAGGACTGGTGCACCCTTGTCAGTCGTCTGAAGGACTTACAGCCATACCAACATCTTGAAAGCCGAAAGATGGCAGTAGGGTAACGTACAGTAGAATACCTATTCGTCTTACCTGTTAAGCTGCTTTGTTTGAGCCAAAAGGTGTCTGCGTCTTGGACTGTAGAGTTTCTTGCGGTGTTGTCGGCCTAGAGTACTGGTCGAAACCCGGAAATGATATTGTGATGTAAAATCTTTGTAAACAATAATAATTAGTCTTGGCAGTGTCAAGATCCATTTAACACCAGGTTTTTGCGTGTGTGAGTGCGTGTGCGCTTGTGCCTTGTAAGCTACTGTAGCGGACAACTAATCAGATTACATTCAAGCCTGTAAACAAATACTAAACTTATAGAGTGGTGTAGAGACATTTATGAGTGTCTAGAAACGGGCCAATAAAGGACCATAACATCTGGCGCAATAAGGGCTATACCACTCCATAACAAATACGACAGGACACCCTTCAGCTTGCTGCACCATGGTGTCTCTTGGAGAACAGCAAGGAACAGATACAGGTGGGGTCGGTTGGGATACCGTAAACAGACTATTTTTGTTGTTGTTGGCCTTAGCATAGAGTCTGGGGATGTGAGATGTGCATGATGTGTTGTTTGAATCTGACAGTGATTGTATGAATTTTTTATACATGTATTGTTGTCACGCGCTTTGAACTTCTGATAAGGCGCTTTATAAATGCCCGTTATTATTATTATTATTATAAATAGATACACACTTGTAAACTTATGTTAGTTTTCACACGTGAGCATGAAGGAATGTGCCTTTATGAGGAATGTATAGTGGCTTGCAATATTGAATTTGAGGGATGTTTGCAGTTATATAATATATTAGCACAGCTCAGTTTTCTTGAGGGTTCCGTGAGAACAGTGAAATTCTCCTTTGAGGACTGAAAAATATCTTGGATAATTGGTCTTAATTGGGGGGGGGGGGGGGGGGGGGGATTTAAAACATAAGTACATTCACATGTGTTTTTCATTTTCACTGTGGGGAGGTCCTTCTCTACTTCTTTCTTTGTTTTCCCATTGACATATTTTTGTTCTTGTCTATATTTTTTACATAGGTTCACCATTAGCTGCTGTCCTCATCCCCAGCCGACTGTTTCCGCTGAAGCCGTGAAGGATACTTCTTCATGTAGGCGTGGACATATTTTTCGTCGCCATGCAAGGCTTCCAGTACCATATAATTTTGTGAATACTCTGGGGACCTGTCATCGACTTTGGAAGGACGCTTTATTTTATAACACTTTGTACCCCATCTATGTTGACCAAGATTTTTTAAGCCGAGACCAGCTGTGCTGCAGCAGGTCATTCAGAATTGTGGAAACTGTGTATCAACAGGCTAGAATGCTGGCGTTAGATCAACGTTACAGGAAGCGACTGAAGCTAACCGTCTAAGCAGGATTCGGATATGTGCCGAATGAGAACAGATGCAATGTGCACAGTGACTGTGTGTACGGATATATATCCATACCTGGTCAGATAGAGCCATATGAGTGGGTACGGATATATCCGTACCTGGGAGACAAGGAGTTAAGACCACATCTGAACTGAGGATTTAGTCTCTCCATAATCAAACGCTGAAGAAGATTTCAGAATTAACTTTGTTTGTTTCATAAATTATCAATCAATCAATCAATATGAGGCTTATAGTTATATCACGCGTATTCCATGGGTACAGTTCTAAGCGCAGGGATTTTTTTTATTTGATATTTTTTTTATGCAATTTATATCGCGCACATATTCAAGGCGCAGGGATTTATTTATGTCGTGTGAGATGGAATTTTTTTACACAATACATCACGCATTCACATCGGCCAGCAGATCGCAGCCATTTCGGCGCATATCCTACTTTTCACGGCCTATTATTCCAAGTCACACGGGTATTTGGTGGACATTTTTAGCTATGCCTATACAATTTTGCCAGGAAAGACCGTTTTGTCAATCGTGGGATCTTTAACGTGCACCCCCAATGTAGTGTACACGAAGGGACCTCGGTTTTTCGTCTCATCCGAAAGACTAGCACTTGAACCCACCACCTAGGTTAGGAAAGGGGGGAGAAAATAGCGGCCTGACCCAGGGTCGAACACGCAACCTCTCGATTCCGAGCGCAAGTGCGTTACCACTCGACCACCCATGCCGGTTGTTATGATCGCCACATTTTAGGTCCCCCCGTCCCCCCATCCCCCCCCTTTTCAAACCTTATGTTTTTGGATTTTCTGTTCACAACCTGTTGTGCATTTACCTACATATTAAGCAGATTTCCTCCTTTTTAAGACCAGCTTTTTTATTTTATTCTTGGAGGCCTGAAAAGGGGGTTTGGAAGGACACCGGATTTGTTTGTTCGAAATTCAGAATTCAAATAATTCTTCATCAACGAGACCCCCCGCGGGTTAGGGGGAGTCCCATCCCATATTGGTTGGGACAAGAAAGAATTTACCCGATGCTACCCAGCATGTCGTAAGAGGCGACTAACGGTTCTGTTTCTCCTTTTACCCTTGTTAAGTGTTTCTTGTATAGAATATAGTCAATGTTTGTAAAGATTTTAGTCAAGCAGTATGTAAGAAATGTTAAGTCCTTTGTACTGGAAACTTGCATTCTCCCAGTAAGGTCATATATTGTACTACGTTGCCAGCCCCTGGAGCAGTTTTTTGATTAGTGCTTTTGTGAACAAGAAACAATTGACAAGTGGCACTATCCCATCTCCCCCCTTTCCCCTATCCCATCTCCCCCTTTTCCCGTCGCGATATAACCTTGAATGGTTGAAAACGACGTTAAACAACAAATAAAGAAAGAAAAGAATTCATCAACGAGTGATTACTGCCTTACCATAGCAGTTAAGCCAGTCTTACTAACTCTTACTTTTATTAATGTGCCGTGATGCAAAGACGTTGAGCAGTTTTCAGATGTTTATGAATCTAGGGTTTTCAAAATTTACTGACATGTTGGACTCCATGACATCCAAACATGAAGTTCAGTTACCCCTTTTCAACTTTGAAGGTCACATTGTGGGCGAATTTTTAGCAAAAAGTTGGAACATTGGTATGACTGTTCTTACTCACAAGGGAAGTGATTTAGTTATTTACTGATTTTCATTTTGTGTGGCCTTCTTTCACCCATTTAATCATTCATAAATGTTCATACCCAAGGGAAGTAATTCACATATATATCTATGGCCAATGTTTTCACAGGGCACCTGCCCCCCCCCCCCCCCCTCTCCCCTCCCAACACACACTCACATGGGCAAAAACTTACATGGCTTTTATGGGTATGACGCTCTTAATCACAAGGGAAGTAATTTACTGATGGTGTGTTTTCATTTCGTGTGGCCTTCACCGATTTGAATAATTTATTTTAGCTTATCCAATTACTAGAGGAATACCCGGCTTCGCCGGGGTGAATCGCGAGACAGAGACAGACAGCGTGGCGGTTCATCACAATCACCTCTGCAGGCGAAGTCCTGTCAAACGGGATTGAGAATTTTAGAGCTTATTTCTTAGCCCTATATTATCTGTTGTGGCTTCTCAAATGCCAGAACATACAGACAGACAAAAGCCGCTAGACCCCATCACAAACAGAACTCTACAATCCACAGGTTTTTGCCCACACACACACACACAAACACACACACAGAGAAGCCGTATATATATATATATGTATATCTATATCTATAAATATATAGAGATAGGTGAGAGTGTATTTTTCGCGTGGCTATAAATTGATTCGACCTTTTCACTTTGACAGTAAGAACAACTTACGGGTGCAAGGGAAGCGTTCTGGACAGCGCAGTGACATTCTAAAAATAGTTACTCAGAAACGGGAATTTGGGGTGAACGGCGCGAGACAGAGACAGACAGCGTGGCGGTTCACCACAATCACCTTTGAAGGCGAAGTCCTGTCAAACGGGATTGAGAATTTTAGAGCTTATTTCTTGGCCCTATATTATCTGCTGTGGCTTCTCACATGCCAGAACATACAGACAGACAAAAGCCGCTAGACCCCATCACAAACAGAACTCTACAATCCACAGGTTTTTGCCCACACACACACACAAACACCCACACACACAGAGAAGCCGTATATATATATGCATATCTGTATCTATAAATATATAGAGATAGGTGAGAGTGTATTTTTCGCGTGGCTATAAATTGATTCGACCTTTTCACTTTGACAGTAAGAACAACTTACGGGTGCAAGGGAAGCGTTGTGGACAGCGCAGTGGACAGCGCAGTGACATTCTAAAAATAGTAATAGTAACTTAGAACTGATTGGGAAAGCCACACGAAGGAAGGGAGATAAACGCCAAACACTGGAGAAGATAAGGAAGAGTTACTTATAATGGTGAAATGAACACAAAAACGAAAATGAGTTCAGCGCTGCGCGCTGAGAGCACGTGTTGAAATATCTCATCGATGATATTGTGTCCGGGGTGTAGCTGAATACGGTGTCCAAATTTGAAAAAGATCCACCGAGAACTTTGGCGTTGTGATGTGGTGTAGCGGCTATGGTGTGTCGGTATGGGGGCCCGGGTAGCTGAGGTGGAACCAAAATCGGTTCCGCGCTGCGCGCTGAGAGCACGTGTTGAAATATCGACCAGGTTGTGTCGTGTCCCGGGTCTACCTGAATATGCCCACCAAATTTGAAGCAGATCCATCGAGAACTTTGGCCGTGCATCGCGCACAGACAGATACACAGACAGATACACAGACAGATACACAGACAGATACACAGACACACAGACACTAGTCGTATTTATATATAGATAGTGTGGATGGACACTGTCTCCACTCAAACAAGTCCTTGGCTCGCTGTGCATTGTGAATCAACATTTTTTTTTCTTGTTTGAATAAAATGCAATACTTTTACAACCAAAGTGTTAATGTTAAAAGTTGTTTTTATGATGTGTGAGAGATGATGCATTTGAAAACTGATATTCTTAAATGTCAATTGACCTGTGACAAGTCAGCAAAGTGCAATATCCAAGCATGAAACCCGCACACAATTCCCAAACAACATGCTTTCTTTTCCACAAAATTCCATCCAGGTGAAAACAATTATGTGAACGTCATAACATGGTGTTTTTTTACATTAATAATCAAGCCTAACACCAACTAACATGGTGTTAATAGGCATTTGAGCAAGCTTTAACACCAACATAACATGGAGTTAATATATTTTTTTTTTTTCTCTTTATTTATATAGCGCCTTATCCGAAGTTCAAAGCGCTTTATGCCGTGTGAGATGGAATTTTTTACACAATATATCACGCATTCACATCGACCAGCAAACCTCAAGCCTGTTAGGCGAATGTTCACCTTTCGCGGCCTTTATTCCAAGTCACACGGGTATTTGATGGACATTTTTTATCTATGCCTATACAGTTTTGCCAGGAAAGACCCTTTTGTCAATCGTGGGATCTTTAACGTGCACACCCCAATATGGTGTACACGAAGGGACCTCGGTTTTTCGTCTCATCCGAAAGACTAGCACTTGAACCCACCATCTAGGTTAGGAAAGGGGGGAGAAAATAGCGGCCCGACCCAGGGTCGAACACGCAACCTCTCGATTCCGAGCGCAAGTGCGTTACCACTCGGCCACCCAGTACTTCTGGGCATTTGAGCAATCTTTAACACCAACATAACATGGGGTTTTGCATGTTAAACCAGCAATAACATGATGTTAATCACATTACAAGCAAGCTGTAACACCACCAAAACAAGCAGTTTTGCAAGTTAAGTCTACGATAACATGATGTTACTTGGCGTTAAACCAAAGCTTTAATGCCATCAAAACTTGACATTTTTGCATGTTACAGACATGCTGTAACATGGTTTAACATGATGTTTTGACCGTCGCAAAACGCGCTGAAATTCCAGGCAATTTCGCAGCGATAACTTCAACAAAATCCAATCAAAATCTGGCGTTGTCGTGAACACCAAAATGTGATAAACCCATTGAAACTTGAAGTTTTGTTGGGATTTTGAGTAGTTTTGTAAGATACAAAACGCCACTTTGCGCCCAGTGATAACTGCCCAGCGATACGTGGAGGAAATTCTGCGCCCACACGCACTTCCTCTTCTGGCTGACCAGGATGCCATATTCCAGCAGGACAACGCTCGCCCGCACACAGCACGACTCACCACCCAGTTCCTCACCGACCACCATGTCCAGGTGCTTCCCTGGCCATCCATGTCGCCAGACATGAACCCGATAGAACACCTCTGGGATGAATTGGACAGACGTGTGCGCAGGCGAGAAGAAGCGCCGGCAAATCACCGCGATCTATTGCAGGCACTTCAGGAGGAGTGGGACACCATCCCACAGCAAGATATCCGGCATCTGATCCAGTCCATGCCCAGAAGGTGCCGGGCAGTTGTTGCTGCTCAAGGCAGTCACACCCCCTACTGACTTGACAGCCTCGGCACCCAATCGTATTGATTGACTGATTGATTTGAAGATGCAAATGAACTGTGTGTGCATTCAACTGTGTCCATACCAAATTTCAAACAAATAATCTAAATATTGGATTTTCTGTTAATTTTTTCGAAAAATAAAACAAATTTGGCAAGTAGCAACTATGCGTTTCTTTTTTTGAACAGTATAGTTTAGGGGTCGAAAAGAAACATTGTTCTTTTAACTCATAGTTTAGGGGTAGAAAAGAAACATTGTCCTTTCAACTCATGGTTTAGGGGTTTGTTTGTTTGCTTGCTTAACGCCCAGCCGACCACGAAGGGCCATATCAGGGCGGTGCTGCTTTGACATATAACGTGCGCCACACACAAGACCGAAGTCGCAGCACAGGCTTCATGTCTCACTGTCTCATGTGACTGGTCACATTATTCTGACACCGGACCAACCAATCCCAGCACTAACCCCATAATGCCAGACGCCAGGCCACTAGATTGCCAATTTTAAAGTCTTAGGTATGACCCGGGGTTCGAACCCACGACCTCCCGATCAAGGGGCGGACGCCTTACCACTAGGCGAACCCTGCCGGTAGTTTAGGGGTAGAAAAGAAACTTTATGGCCCTTCTTTTTTAACATACCAAAATATTTTACGTGTCAAAAGTCATAAAACAGTCGTTCTCTTGGAAACCTAGCTTACTGCTGTAAATATATTTTTCACATCTAAAACCTGTATCAAGTAATCAATAACTGAATGTACATGATCACTCATCACTGTTCACACACACAACATCACGTTACACACTCACTGCTTGGAGTTGTCTCCATCACCATACTGTAAGTACTGGACGATGTTGGTATTCCTGTTGTACGCTCCATATGGACGCACACTGCTTTCTCTGTCTTGAAATCTTCACCTGCTGGTGCTGAAACGGAAAATTCATCAATCTGTTTGAAGTCTTCCCTTCATAGTGACATGTTTACAGACCTTTTCTGAACCGTCGCGATATAACCTTGAACGGTTGAAAACGACGTTAAACACCAATTAAAGAAAAGACCTTTTCTGAACGTATGAAAGAGAACATTCCTAAACGATAAAAATTATTAACTCTAAAAAGACAGAATGATTCTCTTCCTGAAAGAGAAGAAGATATGTTCACGAAAGACAGAAAAAGATGACACTTAAAGGCACATTCCTTCTTGTGTAAACATATCTTAAATCAGTTTGGAACACAATCTCAGATGTGGCCAGGCCTCCGCATGGAATAAGACAATCTCTCCACTTGGCCACATACCAGAAATGAACAGCCTGGGCAAAGTGGACATTTGATGATGAATTAATTTTGAAAATGGAACCACTGGCTTCTCAAGAAATTATTTCCCATGGGGTATCATTTTAGATTCCGAGCCTTGGTATTTGAAGATTTTTGAACAGCTAAAAAAGGTAAAGTGAATTATGACAACATAATTATACACATGCTTAGATAATTACACAACACGTTCCGTTAAAGCGCATTTTCAGAAAAAAACACTGCAGGGTTTCATCAGTTTTCACCCTTACGTACACAACCTTCCATCACACTACAGGCTGATGACTCTTCAACACCACAGTGCTCCATCTTTCACACACACAATATCACGTTACACACTCACCGCTTGGAGTTGTCTCCATCACACTACAGGCTTATGACTCTTCGACAACATGGTTCTCCATCTTTCACACACACAATATCACGTTACACACTCACCGCTCTCCATCTTTCATACACAAAATATCACATTACACACACAAAATATCACATTACACACTCACCGCTTGGAGTTGTCTCCATCACACTACAGGCTGGTAATGATTCTTCAACAGCATGGTGCTCCATCTTCACTACCACAGTCCACGGCTGCTTCCTCTTCATCCTGATGTTAGGTGGCTTCACCTGGTGGACATACAACATATCTCATTATTTATTCAAGGCACATATAATTATGTTTGCATTGATTATCGCCAATTTTACTGAACTTAGTCATGTGAGGCATAGCTCTGTTATAGACCCCCCCCCTCTATCCTTCAGCAGTGATATAGATAGATTCTATCGCTCTTGCTCTGTATCCTTCGTCCTGTTTGTATTGTTTTCGTCAGGCCCGGTTGCTGCGCTAGGTAGCACTGTGTGGTAGGCCAGCCTCTCAGCACAGGGACTGAAATTGGACGCCTGGCTTGACATGTAGGGCAGCAAATGCCAAGTCTCAGTGATTATTAAAAATAATAGTGGAAGTTAGGGATCATGAAAAATGCGAGCTTAAGCAGAATGGAGATCCATGTGTTCAAGCCTGTAGTTGTTAAATTAAATGCGGTATGTTTGTATGGTTTGCTCCAGAAATGTATATTTCGTACATTAGAGCGTTCGGAACTTTTCAATCACATAAGTAGATCCAAAAAAGTCTAGCTCTTAAACCTGTGTGCTATCAAAGGTTCAGGCCTGTTGTTCTGTAAGTGATTTTGGTTGCTGGGTAATATAAGTTACCGAAAAATAACTAGCCCTACAAGTTTACAGAGAGAAAAAAGCAGAGGGGGGAATAAAGCAAGCTTGGCTACCAACCCACCCATGTTATTATTTCCCACAGGCACAGGAACACTATCCACTTTATCTTTCACTCGAGGGAAATTAGGAGCACCAACCAAATGAGGATAGTTGTCCTGTACAGGGATTTCCTCAAGAAAATGAAGGAGAAGAAGAAGAATAGCCCTATTGGTAAAATATGATATCTTTCTATCCTTTTCTTTAGTTTTCAAAGTCAACGTAATGAGAAAGTCCTCCTGTTAAACCGCATTTTGCATGTCCAGGGATGGCAAAATCATCGCGCGCCAACCAGCCGAGTAACTTCAAGAAAGTAACAAGCCTGTACAAAGTTTGACAGGCCCGGTACATGTATAGCACACAACAAATTATGAGCGTTACATTTCTTTACACCATTTAAAGTAAATTAAACAGCTTTGATGCGCACAGGAGCCTCATTTTTGTTTCACTAGAACATAGCGATGATTTTTTTATCTCTTTAATTTGACCAGAAAACAACGTTTCAGTCTCAGAGAGATCTATCAAATGCCAAAGCTGATTTTAGGTAAACCTGATATCATTACACAAATTAACGACTTCAGTCCTTTTCCTGTGCCCAGCTTTCGCATTTGAATATACCACAGACTGAACTGATGCTTCCTTGCCAAAGTAACGCTGAAGGAGTCTATGTCGACCAAAAGTGGGTGCATTCCCTGTCAGCATTTACCCTGTATATATATATATATATATAAGGAATACACCGGGGTGGATTTCCAGTATGAAAGTACGGTACCACTCAATCTCGCGTCAACCTAGTGACTGCCTTTACCCGATTTGAATAACCCTAGCTTTACTTCCCCTTCCAAAATGGTGGTTCGACAGGAGAATCTTTTGGAAATTCTGAATGCATGTGCGGCATTCAGCCAAGCAAACATGCTTCGGCGAGAAAGGCGGAGAGTCTGAATGGATTTAGATAAAGAAACATGCACCCCCCTCCACCCCTCTCATAATTTCCCATACAGTGCTGATGACGACACAGGTCCTAACATTTTGACAGACTGGTTACGTCCCTTGAATGACGATGGAAGCAATAAGGCAAATGTGTTAAAGTGGAACCCCCCTGTTATGCCCCCCCCCCCCCCCAATTTAAGACTTCCTCTCTTATAAAATAAAGACCCTGTTTTCTCAGTCTATTTGCATGCATGTTGTTCATAACCTCTGTAAATTTACTCTAACGTTAAGACTCCCTCCTTTTTAGACCAGATTTTCTCAAATTGTTGGAGGTCTTAAAAGGGGGGTTCCACTGTAGGTAAAACATATTTTTGAACAAATTTGACCCCACAATAGTGTACAGTACCTAAGGTTGATCATCAGTACTTTGGAAATGAGGGTGGATATGCCTTGTGGAGTGTTCATACGAGATTAACATGGACGAAAGTGCACATCTTAGCATCAACAGTTCAGCCTCCATAAGCTTCATCTCACCTCACTGACACTCAAAAGGAAGATATAATTCGCTATTCGAAGACGAAAGATGCGCTCAGCCGAAAAATAAGATGGTTACACCGGTTGTACAGCCTGGGGGGCTCCATAAACTACTCGTAGATTGTCCAACCATGCAGCGCCCGACACTATTGCTGGAGTAACTTGAATTTGAACTCGAGCAAGACTACCCGAAGTGAGAATTCAAGTTGCTCGGTGCGGGACTCACCAAGCGGCGTTCCACTTCCACCAGGCGGCTTTTCACGGATTGATACCTTCTTTTAGGCGTCACACACCCCGTGTCGTTTACCTTACATGCTGTTGCTTCACACAAGTGTGTGTGATCACTCAAAGATTCAATGACTGTCGTTTTGTAACGTTACTGTCGTGTACTAAAGATGCGTCGATTCGCTACACCGGAAACAACGCGGTTGTGACCTCCCCTCCTCAGATGTCTTTGTGCGAAGTGGATTCACAGCGCGCGGCGCGTTATGCAGCGTTGCGAAAACAACGCGCACTGTCAATAAAACGAAAAACAGAGGTCCAGTCTGTGTCTCTCTCTCTCTCACTCTTTCAACTGAATTCACCATATATATATGTTCTGCGCGAAGTTAGAATCCGGTTTCATTCTAGAATGGACCGGGTCCAGGTTGGAATTCTAACCCTGCGCAAGTACAGGGCTGCCATTCTAGAATGAAACCCTTGTTGCTGGTCCATTCTAGAATCGGCCGTGCGCAAGGTTGGAATTTGGGTCCAAGTTGGAATAGTCAATACAGTTAGACTATCACACAGCCAAAGCCACAAATGTGGATTTTCTGTTTGTTTTTGTTTTTTGTGTGTTTGGTTGTGGTTTTTTTCCGTTTTTTTTTTACACTTTACTCAAAGACATCGTGAATTAGGATGTGATGTTCTGAAAGTGATTACGATTTTGAGAGACACTCAGCACTGATCGCTTCGAACGGAAATTTCCGGACTGACAGTGTTTTGCCGATCTCGCTTGTAACTTTTAATCTTATTCATATACATGAAGTTGGTCTTCTGAATTGTGAAGATAAAGTCTTTAGCTTTGTATCGATATATAATATGACTATATAGTTTGAGCGAGGGAAAGGCTTTTTATTTATTTTTTTTTTTTTAAACTAGCTTTAACGTTCTATCAGGCATGCGCCTCTTAAGAACGGTGCTGCTTTGACCACAAGACTCGCAGCCATAGAAAACCCCTCGTTATGATCGAGCGCCGACCACAACGAAAGCAATTGGCTGCGGTGGGCCCCACGAAAATCGGCAAAGGCGAGGCTAGTTTCTGTAGAAAATCGTCTCTGTTTTCTCCAACATGACATATCATCCCATAACTGGCGTTTGTATTTCGACATAAGGTCTTGTGGCATCTAATCATCGATTTCATTCTTTCATTTGATTCATTTGTGAACGCTGAGCTTCGAGTATTTATGCTTTTCAGGGAAAATTTTTGAAAATTCTGACTTTCCACAGTTATTACGGAAAATCAAGCTTGTCAATCAAGATGCTGTGAATTGGAATGTCATTACTAATCATTCGTTGACCTCTGGCTGAAGTGGTGTCATCTTGCTACACGGTTGAATTGCAATTCGTCAATCTCTGCCGTCACTGAGAACGTCAGGAGCCTGTATTTTTTTCAAGGGCAATTGGAGGTTATTTGAAAGTATGACATGGTATAATGTTGTGATTTTGGAGAGAAAAATTAATTGACTGTCATTGCAATGAGGCTTGGTCAGAAATAAAGGGTATTCACTGATTTTAAGCTACAATTCAGTTGCTTGGAAATGACAGACCTCCAATCCATTTGTAAATCAAGTGAACTCTCTTGAATGATTGGTACTTGCTCTACAAATAAATGTGCACCAGGATATAATTCTTGGAACTTTGTTCTTTTGTGTAGTAGTTATGCAGGGTTGTAGGAGTTTGAAACGTGGGCATATCACAGTTTGGAAGGTAGGGATTCTGATAGATGAAATAAAAACTTTCAAACTTTTAGGCATGGAATTCCCCTTTGAGAGTATTTGTTGTGGTAGTACTACTACTATGAATTGCTTTCAATGTTTTCCCATAATATTATAAAACCAGACAAAAGTTGTTGTTGATTTCTGTTTTTGTTAATGTCAACTTTTTTATAAACCTGTGACAACAGCTCTATAACTCACTCTGTCCTTCTGTTGGTCTGTCTGTCGGTTAGTCGGTCTGACCGTCTGTCTGTCTGTCTGTCAAAAAAAATTTCAAAAAACCGGACATTTCCGAGAGGGAGACAGCGCTGACATTGCAAGCGGCCGCAACCGGCTCTCATCACAAAAACAACTGCCCTGCAAACATTACCGCCCTGGTAGTCCCCCTTGCTATGGTCTGCCTTTGTTTATTGCGTACTCAGGAGTGTCAACTTTCTTGACATGACATGACATCGCAAGATCGCCAAAGGATTTTTTTCAGGGGTAGACAAATCAGCCCCATTTTATCAAAGGGAAGGTGCAGGTGGAGATAATTCAAGGGAAGACAACTCTGTCTTACCTACAAACATTACGGCCCCCTTTATTCAAGGGTTTCATTCTAGAATGGCACCCCTGCACCGGTCCATTCTAGAATGAAACCGGATTCTAACTTCGCGCAGAACATATATATCGCTGCGCCGATGTAAAAACGTGCCTAAGTTCGCGCATGCGCAGATCGTTTTTTTTCAGTGTTTTGTTTTTTACGGTTGATTAGAACGCGTATATTCAGTCTGCAGAAAGTGCAGTTTTGTTGTCTTGCAGCCTTGAAGTTGCTTTTGAGTGTCCAAAGAAAGAGTGTAAAGGCTCTCAGGATTACATCGCGATTTTTCTTGTTTTTCTGGTTTATTTGAACTGTCTACATCTGCGGCTTGTGTGACCATAAGGTGTCCTGGAACTGTGTTTGCTGTGACGCCTGCAACATCTGGTACCACTTCTCCTGTGCGGATGTGGGAGCTTCGCAGACCGACCTTGACCGCTCAACAGCTGTTTGGAACTGCCCTAGATGCAACAGCTGCAACTGCGACAGCTTCACCTTCAGAAGCTATGAACCGGCGACTGTTCCAACTACTATCAATCAATCAATCAATGAGGCTTATATCGCGCATATTCCGTGGGTACAGTTCTAGGCGCTCTGCAGTGATGCCGTGTGAGATGAAATTTTATACGGCCAGTAGATTGCAGCCACTACTACCCCCTCCAGAACCTTAGCCAGACTATCAGTACATCTTCAGCCATAGACCCCTTTTCTCCACCCAGAGCCAGCAGCCCGAAGACCTCAAGTTCTTCACGTAGTACTCCACCTTCCACCCACCCCACCAGAGAAGCACCAGATCTGAAAGCTCCTCCGTCTTTGACCTTTCGCCAAAATCCAACCTAAGAGTCATGACTGTCAACTGCCAGAGCGCAGACTCCAAGAAGCAGGAGCTAGCAGCGTCCCTCCACTACGTCAAGCCCGACATCGTCTGCGGTACAGAGTCCTGGCTGCGTGGCATCCAACCAGGAAAGTCCCCATCACAAGACCACATCAAGTCGGCGGAAGTTTTTCCAGACTACTACGATGCGTGTACCCGGCCGGAACGACCGAACCACTCGAGGGGGCGGCGTCTTCATCCTTGTACACAAGTCTCTTACTTCTGTCGAACAGCCCGAGTTCGTCACCGACTGCGAGATCGAGTGGGTCAGAGTCAAGCTGAAGGACCGGAAGGACCTCCATGTGGGAGCGTTCTACATGCCTGACCGGAACCAGCACGACCTAACCGAGCTTCAAAGGTCGATTGACAAGCTCACCAACAACGGCAAGCTCCAACGAGAAGTCATCCTAGCAGGTGATTTCAACTGCCCCAACATCGACTGGTCCACCCACACCGCTTCCTCTTCCGGCAGAGATAACGCCATACAGCCCTGTCCAGACTTGGACGCCGTTTTACGCTCTATGCGCCGCAGGCCGTTTTGTGCGTCGCGCGGGATTTGCCGAGTGGCCACACATCGACGATTTTATTCACAACGCGGTATCAGTGAGCGGGTCACCTGACAAGAAGGTTCAGTTGCATTCGACTGCCGCGCCGCGAGCAGCTGACGTCATCGCTCTGGTTTGCTCTGATTGGTCAAATTTCCGTCGCGGTTCTATGTCTGTGTCATAGAAATTAGAACACGCGCTATTCTTCTGCAAATAACGCTTCGCGATCATTGCACGCTGCGGTGCGCCCAACGGGGCCGTTTTGAGCATAAGTCAAATGTGGACAGGGTCGGCCGGGAGTGTCTGGACGGGCCTTCAAGCAGTCATACACAAGAGAACTGTGCACTACGGTCTCCGACGCCAGAGCTGTGTGAAGTGCGGCAAGAAACTACGCGACAAGTTCACGCTGGAGCGTCACCAGAAATCCTGCAGGCGTGAAGGCGCTTCGTCACAGGTGAATGAAGAATTCGATAAATTAGACAAAGAGACTGATGTGTCTTTTTATATTTAGTCAAGTTTTGACTAAATATTTTAACATCGAGGGGGAATCGAAACGAGGGTATGGTGTATGTGCGTGTGTGTGTGTGTGCGTGCGTGTAGAGCGGTTCAGACCAAACTACTGGACCGATCTTTATGAAATTGTACATGAGAGTTTCTGGGATTGATATCCCCGAACGTTTTTTTTCTTTTTTTCGATAACTACCTTTGATGACGTCATATCCGGCTTTTTGTAAAAGTTGAGGCGGCACTGTCACACCCTCATTTTTCAACCAAATTGGTTGAAATTTTGGTCAAGTAATCTTCGACGAAGCCCGGACTTCGGTATTGCATATCAGCTTGGTGGCTTAAAAATTAATTAATGACTTTGGTCATTAAAAATCTGAAAATTGTAAAAAAAAATTATTTTTTATAAACGATTCAAATTTACGTTTATCTTATTCTCCATCATTTGCTGCTTCCAAAAACATATAAATATGTTATCTTTGGATTGAAAACAAGCTCTGAAAATTTAAACCTTGTCACTTCGCCGGAATGTATTAAGTGGACATAATGCATAAGGTCGGGTTCGGGAAAAGAGATTTCTTAGAAAAAAAAGTCTACTCTACAAAGACTGAGTTTTGCTTTTCACGACATCAACACTCAAACAACTTTCACTACTACACAGTCGTCAAGTGAGTGTTAAGCTTGTGCATACAAGAGCGCACATTGAAAGAGAACCCCTATATTATCAACTAAACGGGTTGATGGGGATGAAGGTTGCATTTTTGTATGGTGGTGTTGACATTGTGTTACTTTTTCTCTGTGGAAAAAATTGACTGTCAAGATTGTTTTTAACCTGACTATTTTGTGTGGTGCTATATGAACTGTATGCTGTTATAATTAATGAGTGGGATTTGGTTTCAGCGCTATTTCTTTTAGTTAGACTTGAGTCGTAGACACGCACCGGTTGTCTTTTAAGACACTTTTGTTAACACATGAGAGATGAGCCATGTCGAGTTGAGATATTCAACGACAATGTTTTTAAGTTTTTGAAATATTTACATGATTACTAGTGTTAGTAATAAGGAAACATTTTCTTTGGAGGGGTGTATGTAAACATGTGAAATAATTCCTAACAAGGATTATTTCTTATTTTACACAGACTGTCTGTGGTGGCATTTATTTTATCATTCAAGAGGTGACTAAAGTAAAAGGGACACAACTGCGCTTATTATTTTGACATGCATTTTAGTTGGTTACTTCCCTTGACTTAAATTAACTACTTTTCGTCAGGTTCTGGTAATTGCAATTATCAAGTTATAAAATAGAAGTAGTGATGAGAAAATTATCAGAAGTATCTGAAAGTCATTGGTTACATTTAAGGAATATTTAGATGTTGAAATTATATTTTTAACTATGAAGATATATTACTTACCAGATGATTACCCGCTTCACCTTCTTAAAATAGTAACGTAGTAACGGGAATATGGATTGACGCCACACGAAGGAAGGGAGATCTAAAAATAGTAACGTGCAGTGACCTTCTAAAAATAGTAACGTAGTAACGGGAATATGGATTGACGCCACACGAAGGAAGGGAGATAAACGCGAAAAACAAAACACTGGAGAAGATAAGGAAGAGTTACTGGGAATGGATATAGTGGATCCACAGAAAAACCAAAATCGGTTCAGCGCTGCGCGCCGAGAGCACGTGTTGAAATATCTCATCGATGAGGTTCTGTCCGGGGTGAAGCTGAATACGGTCTCCAAATTTGAAAAAGATCGACCGAGAACTTTGGCCGTGCATCGCGAACAGACACACAGACACACAGACAGACATTAGTCGTTTATATATATAGATGATGAAACCACCTTCCAACTTTTTGAGTTCCCATGTCTGGAAGTGGGGTTTCTCTCTTTTTGATGGCATGTTGATCTGAGAGAGATGGCACCGGCTTCGGGTGGCTAGAACATGGGGATTAAAGTGCTCCTAATTCAGGTAAGAGACTGAAAATATTGTGGAGATGATCACACAAACCGTTTACTTGTATTTCTATGCAAAGATAAATCATGGATGAATAATATTGAAGATGATTCCAGTAGATAGAAAATGGTATATGTCATTGTCTGTTGTGTGGCCATCCCAGCTAGCAAGCTTTCGTCGGCCGACTGACGATTTCAGTCGGGTGACGTCGTCAAATGTCGTGTGTCGACGTCCGTTGTCGCGCCGATATCGTTTTGACTGTGTGTAAAACTCGGCAAATGTACGTAATAAACCCCGACATCGTCCCGACGCAATGTTGCTGTCGATAAAAATATGCAGAGTTACGGGAGATAACAACTTGAATTTATTATCATTATTTTAGCATTTGTTACGTCCCCTGTTCAAGCGTCGGGAACGGCGTGACATGACTCTGCAAATGCGAAACTAAATTATTCATATTTGTTGACTTTTTCACATAGGAGTAGGATAATTAATTGTAAGTTTTGTTTGTATATTTGCAATCAAATACAGCATGAGCTCAAACCATGAGTTTTACATTTTAAAAATACGCCATCATATATACTTGAAATACTCTAATAGCTTTCCTTACGGTACAAACAAGATTGAGTGTGAACATGGCCGGCTAGCTGCTACTTTCCCGCGTGAGCGAAGTTTATTTGTTTTCTTAGTTCAAGTTAATATCGAAAGAAGAGACATTCTTGCAAATGTTGGACAGCACATTGATGATATGTTATCCGAGACGAATGTCGCCTCGGGATCTCAATCTGAGTGCTGGTCCCAGTGCCACGTGGTGGCGGTGATAGTTGACAAGTTAAAATTGTGTAGCCAAGGACGGATGGAAACCTACAGGTGTGTTCAAGCTGTTAACGTCAACTCGAGGACAACCGACGGATCCAGCGAGTAAGTGATTTTTTTTCTTTAATGTTAGTTTTGCTGTTATACAGTGGGGGGGGGGGGGGAGTACATACTGCTGTATCTGTAGATGTAGATGTAGGTGTTTTGTCCTGTACAGTGGGGGGGTGGGGGGCGGGTGGAGTACATACTCATGATACTGCTGAATCTGTAGCTTTAAGTGTGGTTTGCACTGTTACACTTGGGGGGTGGGGTGTTTGTATACTGATGTATCTGTAGCTGTAGGTGTGTGTATTGCATTGTAACACTTGGTTTAAACAAAACTTTATTCAATTTTAATCATGACAAGAACAATGCATGGATGATTACATACTCAAGCATATAATGCTTATTTTAAGCAATCATAGTAATTACAAAACAAAGGTTAGCATGATGGCGGAATAAGTACATTAGCTCATTTCAGGAAACGAAAAACAAAACAAAAGACAAAACAGATACACAAACAAGCAGAAAATGGGAAGGGGTTGGTGATACATGAGGTGGGGAAAGGGCAGCTAGCTAGTAGCTAGCTTAAGGGAAAAAGAAGAAGAAGAAGACTTGGAGCGCCAATATTTGAGGGGATTTTTTCAATTGTAATAAGTGCACATAAGACACTCGCACAAAGTTAATGCGTATTGTGATCAGAGGAAAAGTCACTACATTGCGCATAAATCGAGACATAATTGATAAGTCGGAAAACAACAAAAGAACATGAGAGAGGTTATGGGGAAAAAATTGTCAGGCAGCATGTCGCATGACAGTGTCAAATAAATGTAATGAGTGAAGTATAGAGGCTCATTTACGGAACCTGCCCGTCTGTCTAATATAGTCCTGTACAGTTATGAATATGGTCTGGTTGACATTTCGTGAATATTGCGGGATGCCTTTCAATAATATTTCGATATACTTATAATCATTTGTCAAATTATCAATGGACAATAATCTTATATCTCTATACAAGGGACAATGCAGTAAGTAATGTTCAGCAGTCTCGCTGGGATAACCACACTCGCATTGAGAGCAATCCTTAAGGTGCCGCTTACATAAATCAAAATTCAAATCACTCATACCAATACGCAATCTGCAATGATGTACTTGTTCAAATCTTTCTCCAAAATAATAATGGCATGGTACTTTAAAATCAGCACTTGACAAATAATTTTTGAACTCGCTCAAGGAGGTGGTCATTTTAACGTTATCTGGTAAGGTGTTCCATAGTACAGTCGTTTTGGGGATAAAAGAGTTGCGAAATAATTCGGTTCTATGGGGAGGCACATATCTTTCTAATGGTCTTCGTCTATGATACGGATTAATGTCAACTACAAGAGGGGGCAATACATTTACTAAGTACTGGGGGCATTTGTTACAGGGGCGGACCTAGGGGGGGGTTCCTGGGTGCCCGGAACCCCCCCCCCCCACCCCCCATCCGTTGTTTTTTTACCTTATCTTCCACGAGAGGCCTCCGATTGACCTAAAAAAATAAAATTCCTTCAGCATCTGGGGGGCAAAGCCCCCCAGACCCCCCACCAGGGCTTTGCCCATGGACCCCACCGGGGCCTCAGCGGCCCCTGGACCCCTGCTCCAATTTGGAATCCCCCCCTTATCCACAACTAGGTCCGCCCCTGTGTTATGTATCATCTTATGAAAAACAATTAATTTATGTCTTTTCCTTCGTTCTTCAAGGCTACATAGCCCACTTTCCTCATACAGCTTTGCATGGCTAGTGCCCTTAACTCCACCTATTATAATTCGTAGGGCTTCTAAGTGTAATTTTTCTAATGCATCTGCCATTATCTTAGTGCAATTATCCCAAACAACATCTGCATAGTCGAAATGGGGTAAAATAAAAGACTTGTACATTATTTCCAAACTTTTTCGACTTAATCTATATTTATAAAATCGTAAACAATTAATCAGTAAATTCGCTTTTTTAACTATGCTTTGGATGTGGGCATCCCACTTGCAGGTGCTCTGTAAAATCACTCCAAGGTGTTTGTGTTGATCTACTTTTTCTAAGAAGACATTGTTGAAAAACAAGGGTTGAGGGGGGATTAAATCACGTTGAATATTTAACAATTCAGTCTTAGTCTCATTAAATTTAACTTTCCATTTATTGGCCCATGCACTAATTTTATCAAGATCTTGATTTAATATATTGGTTCGTCTGTCTACATCTTCTAATGCAAGATACATGCTTGTGTCGTCAGCAAACAACTTAATTCCGGATTCAATATTCTTTGCAATATCATTAATATAAACCAGAAATAAGAGCGGGCCTAGCACGGATCCTTGTGGAACACCGGCAGGAATCTTTTTAACATTAGACTGTGTTCCCTTAATTACAACAACTTGCTTGCGGTCTGTTAAATAATCACAGAACCATAATAATAACCGACCTCTAATGCCCACTGCTTCTAACTTGGCCAAAAGGCCCTTGTGCCACACTCTATCGAACGCTTTCGACACATCAAAAAATACAGCTTGGGTCGTAATGCCTCTGTCATGACAGGAACAAAATTCATTGTAAATCGAAATCAATTGGAATACACATGAATCATCTGGCAAAAAACCAGACTGCTGTGGAATGAGTATGTGATTTGCCTTTAAAAAATCAAAAACATGTACATAAACGCATCTTTCTAACACCTTACCAACACAACTCAGTAATGATATAGGACGATAATTATTACACAATTCTGCTGGACCTTTTTTATATACTGGAGTAACATGGGCTAGTTTCCACGAGGCAGGAAATTTTCCTTCAACTAAACTTCTATTAAATATTTTTAAAAGGGGTTCTGATACAACATCCACAGAAGCAATTAATAATCGGTTATGTATTAAATCGGGACCTGCAGCTTTCGTCTTCTTCAAATTTGTAATAACATCTTTTACTTCATTAACTGACAAGACTAAATTATTCATAAAACAATCAGAAATTTGGATTTCGGGAGGTTCATCGTCTGGATTCTCAATGGACGAATTCTGAATAAACTGATCATTAAAAATATTAGCTTTATCGTGGTTTAAATAATGTATTTGACCTTCTGAGTGGATTGGTGGAAGTTCCTCAGTTTTCATACCCTTCTTATTCATAAAGGATTTAACTAATTTCCACCATTGTTTAGTTCCGAATTTTGAAGGGTCTGAGATCTTTGTATCCAAATTGGAATAATACTCAATAATTCTTTCTCTTTTCTTTTGTGTCAATGAATTACGTGTCTGTCGGTACAACAACCAATCTTCGGGTAAATCGGTTAATCTCGCTTTAGTGTGTATCTGATCGCGTGCATCAATTAAATCTAAGATGTCAGATGTTACCCACTCCTTGTCCTCCGATCGAACTGTTACAGTCTTAACCGGCATATTCTCTTTGGCAATGCTCATGAAAATCTGAGTAAAATCTTGGACATTTTCATCAAGACATTTATCAATAAAGACAGCAGACCAATCAACTTGGGAAAGTGATCCACAAAAACTTTCAATATTCATCTTATCATAATTATAAATGGTTCTTTTAAATGAGCGATTAGGAATAACTACAGTGTTTAATACTGCACATGGTACACTGTGGTCACTACACACAGGAGGAAAAACATCTACGCGCTGTATCATTTGCGGGGTTTGGGTTATTATTAAATCTAGGCAGGTACTACTTGTCTCCGTGACACGTGTTGGCAGGGTTACAAGTTGGGTAAGTTGATATAAGTTCAATAAGTTCAGGAGATGCTGGGAGGGGTTACTACCAAAATCGGAGTTAAAGTCTCCAAGGACGATACATTTGACAAACTGGTTATTTACTCGACGAATGCTTTCGTCAACTAAGTCCCAATATTGGACCTTCGCATCAGGTGGTCGATAAAAAGAACCCACTAAAAGTCTATCTTTATGAAACTTAATTTCAGTCCAGACTGCTTCAAGTCCTGGCACGTGCAGGTCTGGACGTGGCTTACAAAACAAATATGTTTTAACATAAATGGCTACTCCCCCATGTGGGTCGTTTGTAACACTTGGGGGGGGGGGGGGGGTACATACTGATCTATCTGTAGCTGGTGGTGTGTTTTGCACTGATGCACACCAATCTTACATGGTCCAATCTTACATGGTCCAACCTTACATGGTCCAAACCTACATGGTCCAATCTTACATGGTCCAATCTTACATGGTCCAACCTTACATGGTCCAATCTTGCATGGTCCAATCTTGCATGGTCCAATCTTACATGGTCCAACCTTACATGGTCCAACTGTACATGGTCCAATCTTACATGGTCCAACCTTACATGGTCCAACCTTACATGGTCCAATCTTACATGGTCCAATCTTGCATGGTCCAATCTTGCATGGTCCAATCCTGCATGGTCCAACCTTACATGGTCCAACCTTACATGGTCCAATCTTACATGGTCCAACCATACATGATCCAACCTTACATGGTCCAATCTTACATGGTCCAATCTTACATGGTCCAACCTTGCATGGTCCAATCTTACATGGTCCAATCTTACATGGTCCAATATTACATGGTCCAACCTTACATGGGCCAATCTTACATGGTCCAATATTACATGGTCCAATCTTACATGGTCCAATCTTACATGGTCCAATCTTACATGGTCCATATATATATATATTATTGGACCATGTAATATTGGACCATGTAATATTGGACCATGTAAGATTGGACCATGTAAGGTTGGACCATGTAATATTGGACCATGTAAGATTGGACCATGTAAGGTTGGACCATGTAATATTGGACCATGTAAGATTGGTCCAATCTTACATGGTCCAACCTTACATGGTCCAACCATACATGGTCCAATCTTACATGGTCCAATCTTGCATGGTCCAACCTTACATGGTCCAACCTTACATGGTCCAACCTTACATGGTCCAACCTTACATGGTCCAATCTTACATGGTCCATATATATATTATTGGACCATGTAATATTGGACCATGTAAGATTGGACCATGTAAGGTTGGACCATGTAAGGTTGGACCATGTAAGATTGGACCATGTAAGATTGGACCATGCGTGACCCAACATGGTTTAAAATCGTCACCACGAGTTTTCGTCACACCCAACAATTCAAAGTGTGGTGCAACACACGAACACTATCCAATGTTTTAGCCATTGGTTTGGATGAGCACGACAAACATTTCGTCTGCTTCTAAAGGTGCTACCGCCTCAGAACCGCAGGCGCGAAGAAAAGTTCGCAGGGATTTCCCGATTGCATAACCGGAAACGAAAGGGATCGCTACGAACTAAGTTTCGTTGGTCAATCTAAAGCTCGCTAATAAGCACCATTGTACTTCCTATGTCTTGAATTAACAGCTTTGTGTTGCATGACCTTGGATGACCTTCACATGTATTTTGGTAGGAAAAATGTGTAAAGCAGTTCTTAGTGTATGATGTCATTGCTAGGTTTAGTTATTTGACCTTGACCCTGAAGGCCAAGGTCATGTAAAGGTCAAGGTCAAGCATGTGAGTCGTATGGGCTTTGCCCTTCTTGTTTATACTGCTGTAGCTGTACGGGGAGGGGGGGTATACTGCTGTAGCTGTTAGTGATTTTTGCACTGTTACACGGGGGGTGGGGGGGGGGGTGGGGGTGGAGTACATACTGCTGAATCTGTAGCTGTAAGTGTGGTTTGCACTGTTACACTTGGGGGGTGGGGTGTACATACTGATGTATCTGTAGCTGTAGGTATTGCATTGTAACACTTGGGGGGGGGGGGTGTACATACTGATCTATCTGTAGCTGTAGGCGTGTTTTGTACTGTTACACTTGGGGGGGGGGGGGGGCGGTTTGTACATACTGATGTAGCTGTAGGTGTGTTATGTACTGTTACAGTAGGCGGGGAGGGGGGTGGGGTTGAACATACTGCTGTATATGTAGCTGTAGGTGTGTTTTGCACACAGGGGGTGGGGGGGGGTTGTACATACTGCTGTATCTGTAGGTCTAGGTGTGTTTTGCACTCTACACGGGGGAAGGCGGTTGAGTGTTGTACATACTGCTGTATCTGAAGCTGTAGGTATGTTTGGTACTGTTACAGTGGTGGCAGCGGGGGGAGGGGGATGTACATAATTCTGAATCTGTAGCTGTAAATGAGTTTTGTACTGTTACAATGGTGGGGGGGGGGGGGGGGTTGGGGGTTGTACATACTGCTGTAGCTGTAGGTGTCTTTTGCACTGTTACTAAGGGGGAGGGGAGGTGTACATACTGCTGTAGCTGTAGCTGTAAGTAATTTTTGCACTGTTACACTTGGGGGGTTGTATATACTGCTGAATCTGTTGCTGTAGGTGTGTTTTATACTGTAATACTGAGGGGGGGGGGGGGTGTATACGGCTGTATCTGTAGCTGTAGGTGTGTTTTGTACTGTTACAGTGAGGGCGGTAGGGGCGGGGGGTTCTACATACTGCTGTATCTCTAGCTGGTGATTTGTTTTGCACTGTTACACTGGGGGGGGGGGGGGGGGTTGTACACACTGCTGTATCTGTAGGTTTGTTTGCAACTGTAACACTGGGGGGAGGGGGGGTTATACTGCTGTAGCTGTAGCTGTAAGTGAATTTTGCACTGTTACACTTGGGGGGTGGGGGGGTGGTGGTGGTACATACTGCTGTATCTGTAGCTGCACCCAGCCAGCAAGACATTAGCGGCCGATAGTCGGCCGAACACCCTTCAAAAAGTCGGGCAGGTGACGTCAAAAGATACGACGCGGGTGTTGGCCCGACTAACTTTTGCAAAGAGGCAACGAGGCGGCCGACAGGCGGCCGAACACCTGTACTATGGCGGCACGCATCCGGTCCGATGTTAATCGGCCCGATGGCTTGTTGGACCTGCGGCCCGACACCTTATGCCGACATTGTCCCGATGTCTTCCCGCTGAAATCGATATCTCCCCGATGTCGGCATAAGGTGTCGGACCGCAGGTCAAACAAGTCATCGGGCCGATTAACATCGGACCGGATGCGTGCCGCCATAGTGCAGGTGTTCGGCCGCCTATCGGCCGCATCGTTGCCTCTTTGCAAAAGTTAGTCGGGCCAACACCCGCGTCGTATGTTTTGACGTCACCGGCCCGACTTTTTGAAGGGTGTTCGGCCGATTATCGGCCGCTAATGTCTTGCTGGCTGGGATGTGGTCTTGAGTTTGGGAAAAACCTGTGTGAGGTATCGGAAAGAGTTCTGTGGTTTGAAATGTTATGTTTGTAATTTGTATCAAGTTTATCTATTGTTTACTATTTGTAATTGTCGCTTTGTTGTGATGGGAGAAAAGACATGTTGAAGAGTAGAACACTTTGATTTTGACTGATGGAGTTGGGACTTATGGGACTGTTTTGATGGAGTGGAATCACATTTGTGTTAGTGTATGCTGATACAGTTCTTTTGTGACACTGTGTACAGTATGGCTGAGTAAGATAAGGCTGAAATGTATTTTAGTCATATCAAAGAAGAACTTGAGGCATCAAGTGTTTTGGTTCTTCTGTGAGTGGTGTATTTTTAATTCATCACTAGTGGACGTAGTGACGTTTTGATTTGACTTTGTTGCACTTAGTCATATGCAACTCAAAACACAACTTCTTGTTCATGTTTAAAAGAAAGTTGTTATCATAGATGGTGATTGAACATTTTCTTGTCAATGTTGATTCCTATGCCGTGCGTCACATGACATACTTTTCGGTTCTAAAGCGCTCAAGTTTTGTCATCAGTCATAAGAGTTTGTCTCGTTTTGTATTTGTATTCTAATCCTATGTTCTTATTGTCAGTTTGTTTACTATTTACATTTGTTTTGTTATAGTGTGTTTATGAGTGTTATGCATTGTATTTTCAGGGGCACTTTTCCTACCTCCCCTTCAGAGCTGCCATGCTTTGTTAAGTGTTTTAGTTTATGTGTTTTTCCTCAAGTGTTTAGTTTAGCTAATAGTTATTGTTTTTACCGAAGTTGTGTATTAGAAAAGAAGTGTTAGCGTTAGTGTTAGTGAAAGTGAAGAAAAGGTAATAAATGTTTAAAAGTAAATTACAGTGTGTTGCCTTGACGACTGTGTAGTAGTGAACGTTGTTTGAGTGTTGATGTCGTGATAAGTAAAACTCAGTCTTTGTAGAGTAGACTTTTTTTCTAAGAAATCTCTTTTCCCGAACCCGACCTTATGTCCACTTAATACATTCCGGCGAAGTGACAAGGTTTAAATAAAATTGGCAATATGACTACTTGTAGTATTGGCAAGATTACACATATAAAAATTATGATAAAAATTAAATGTTCGAAATCAATTTAAAAACACTTTCATCTTATTCCTTGTCGGTTCCTGATTCCAAAAACATATAGATATGATATGTTTGGATTAAAAACACGCTCAGAAAGTTAAAACGAAGAGAGATACAGAAAAGCGTGCTATCCTTCTCAGCGCAACTACTACCCCGCTCTTCTTGTCAATTTCACTTTGCTGCGTTGCATTGCGTTAAGTTACATTCTATAAGTTCGACAGCTACTTGACTAAATATTGTATTTTCGCCTTACGCGACTTGTTTTTGTCTTAAAAAGACTGACGTTCAGATTCAGCCTTTGACAGCTCTCCCTCAAGTTAGCCAGACTAATTCTTCAGCCGAGAGTGCAAGTTCTGCTGCTATGTTATCATTAACTTCCAAAACATCTCCTATGACGTGTATTAGCTCAACACCAAACCTTACAGACCCCAGATCCTTAGCATCAAATTCCTTGGACGTTTCAGCCAATTCTCCGCTCTTGTCATCTGACACTGTGAGAACTTGAAAATGACTCCATTTATCTCGACGATTGCGCCAAGTTCCACCATTTTCACGTCAAACTCTTTGACAAATTCCACAACACAAGGTCACGGTGAAGGTCATGTGAGAACTGGTCACGGTGAAGGTCATGTGAGAACTGGTCAAGGTGAAGTCATGTGAGCACAGGTCATTTAGGTGATGCTGGGAGGAGAATGGACACGCAGAGACTGGACAGACAGTCGTCAGCTTCAGGGACAGCCTCTAACACTATAATGCCAGCGACCTATGGAACCTTCAGTGATTAATAGGAATGGCTTGGATTGTGTAAAAGTATTGGAGCTTTAGACACTTACGTAGAGGTTACATGCTGAGTCTCAGTGATTATCAAAAATAATGGTCGAAGTTAACGGATCATGAAAAGACTTTTTCATGACCGCGAACTGAGACCATTATTTTTAATAATCACTGAGACGAGGTATGTAACCTCTTTATTCCTCCTTTCTTCAGTTATTCAAAGAAAAGAGGAGTTTTTGTGCGAAAGTTTGATCGAATCCAAATCACTCAACCAGTCTACATGCGCTGGCGATGAAATAATGCGCGGTTGTATAGTTCAGGGAAAATCAATCAATTAATAATAATAATAATAATAATGCAAACTTTTATAGCGCTATTCTAGAAAAATGTCTACTCTTAGCGCTTTACAATACATACATCGACCAAGCATACTATACACGCACAGGCAAAGAAACCGACCAAACATAACCAACAAACTATACATGCACAGGCAAAGAAAACGACCAAACATACAATACACGCACAGGCAAAGATAACGACCAAACATAAGCAAACATACTATGACCAAACATAACCAACATACTATACGCGCGCAGGCAAAGAGAACAATCAGCACATGTAATAATTACTGACAACTAATAATGCAGGCATACAGTGACAGTCCAATACACAGCCTAAGCACAAGAACCACAGTAGGCTTCTATATAAAAACTATGGCAATCCGAATGGTGCAAATGTCCCTTCTAGCTCTTGATGTCTAAATAACGCATTATTTAGCTAAATAACGCGTTATTTAGCTAAACAATGCTTTATTTAACTATATCATGCATTATTTAGCTAAATAATGCATTGTTTAACTTAAACAATGCATTATTTACAGATACAGAAAAAAGAGAGCACAAAGCACTAAACAATGCATTGTTTAGCATAAATAATAGATTGTGTCTGTAAATAACCCATTATTTATAAATAATTACGCGTTTTCTCTAAACAATATATTATATGTAAATAAATTGTTATTTAGATAAATAAAATATTATTTAAATAAATAAAATATTATTTAGATAAATAAAATATTATTTGGATAAATAAAATATTGTATGTAAATAAAATATTATTTAGATAAATAAAATATTATTTAGATAAATAAAATATTATTTAGATAAATAATTTATTATTTACTGTTTTTGCCTTGAAATAGTATTATTACGCTAAATAATGCTTTATATAGCTATATAATAGGTTTCCGCTATATAATTCATGATTTGGTAAATAATACATTATATACCGTAAATAAAATATTATTTACCGTAAACAATATTCATTGTTTAGCGCAGTGCATCGAAGCCGATATTTCTCTTGTTGTTTTTTACCACGTGTTTCCGTGGATCCACGAGAGCTCTGTTGATTCTCAAACTGACCAATCAGACAACTAGCATCTGTACACTAATTAAGCAATTATAGTCCCATTGTTGAGTGTGACGAAAACTCCAGGTGACGATTTTAAAACATGTTGGGTCACGCATGGTCCAATCTTACATGGTCCAATCTTACATGGTCCAACCTTACATGGTCCAACCTTACATGGTCCAATCTTACATGGTCCAATCTTACATGGTCCAACCTTGCATGGTCCAACCTTGCATGGTCCAATCTTACATGGTCCAATCTTACATGGTCCAACCTTACATGGTCCAACCTTACATGGTCCAACCTTACATGGTCCAATCTTACATGGTCCAACCTTACATGGTCCAACCTTACATGGTCCAATCTTACATGGTCCAATCTTACATGGTCCAATCTTGCATGGTCCAACCTTACATGGTCCAACCTTACATGGTCCAATCTTACATGGTCCAATCTTGCATGGTCCAATCTTACATGGTCCAACCTTGCATGGTCCAACCTTGCATGGTCCAATCTTACATGGTCCAATCTTACATGGTCCAACCTTACATGGTCCAACCTAACATGGTCCAACCTTACATGATCCAATCTTACATGGTCCAACCTTACATGGTCCAACCTTATATGGTCCAATCATACATGGTCCAATCTTACATGGTCCAATCTTACATGGTCCAACCTTACATGGTCCAATCTTGCATGGTCCAACCTTACATGGTCCAACCTTACATGGTCCAATCTTACATGGTCCATATATATTATTGTACCATGTAAGATTGGACCATGTAAGATTGGACCATGTAAGGTTGGACCATGTAAGGTTGGACCATGTAAGATTGGACCATGTAAGGTTGGACCATGTAAGGTTGGACCATGTAAGGTTGGACCATGTAAGATTGGACCATGTAAGATTGGACCATGCAAGGTTGGACCATGAAAGGTTGGACCATGCAAGATTGGACCATGTAAGATTGGACCATGGAAGGTTGGACCATGTAAGGTTGGACCATGTAAGATTGGACCATGTAAGGTTGGACCATGTAAGGTTGGACCATGTAAGATTGGACCATGTAAGATTGGACCATGCAAGGTTGGACCATGCAAGGTTGGACCATGTAAGATTGGACCATGCAAGATTGGACCATGTAAGATTGGACCATGTAAGGTTGGACCATGTAAGGTTGGACCATGTAAGGTTGGACCATGTAAGATTGGACCATGTAAGGTTGGACCATGTAAGGTTGGACCATGTAAGATTGGACCATGTAAGATTGGACCATGCGTGACCCAACATGTTTTAAAATCGTCACCACGAGTTTTCGTCACACTCAACAATGGGACTATAATTGCTTAATTAGTGTACAGATGCTAGTTGTCTGATTGGTCAGTTTGAGAATCAACAGAGCTCTCGTGGATCCACGGAAACACGTGGTAAAAAACAACAAGAGAAATATCGGCTTTGATGCACTGCGCTAAACAATGAATATTGTTTACGGTAAATAATATTTTATTTACGGTATATAATGTATTATTTACCAAATCATGAATTATATAGCGGAAACCTATTATATAGCTATATAAAGCATTATTTAGCGTAATAATACTATTTCAAGGCAAAAACAGTAAATAATAAATTATTTATCTAAATAATATTTTATTTATCTAAATAATATTTTATTTATCTAAATAATATTTTATTTACATACAATATTTTATTTATCCAAATAATATTTTATTTATCTAAATAATATTTTATTTATTTAAATAATATTTTATTTATCTAAATAACACTTTATTTACATATAATATATTGTTTAGAGAAAACGCGTAATTATTTATAAATAATGGGTTATTTACAGACACAATCTATTATTTATGCTAAACAATGCATTGTTTAGTGCTTTGTGCTCTCTTTTTTCTGTATCTGTAAATAATGCATTGTTTAAGTTAAACAATGCATTATTTAGCTAAATAATGCATGATATAGTTAAATAAAGCATTGTTTAGCTAAATAACGCGTTATTTAGCTAAATAATGCGTTATTTAGACATCAAGAGCTAGAAGGGACATTTGCACCATTCGGATTGCCATAAAAAACGTGTCAATTCTGTTAACACTTCTTGTCAGTTTCCCTGTTTTGGACTAAAATCAAGTACACAGTTATGTTGTTATTCTGCTGTGGTGGTAAAGGCAGATAGTGTGTGTTCTGTTCATGTTTTTTGGTATTGCTTAGGAAATGTTCTTTCTTCGAATGGGACAAGCAGACAAACTTATTTCACCCGTGTTCCAACGTTATGAAGTTCAGTTTTCTGGGGCACAATAGTGTATAAAACCGCTGTATGTTTTTTAAATTGATGCGATGTGTGCATTTGGTTGCCTGTGATCCGTTTATAAAATGAAATATTGTCGAAAACTAACCGTCGGATTGCAGTCTCTTGTCCAAGCAACTCAGTTCAGAAAATTTGGAAGGGGAACTACTCTTGTCGTACGAGAGTTACTTGCCGCGTGCACTCATAAGAGATCTAAGGCGAGTTTCTCTGCACTGATCGTTAGATTTGGATTTAGAAAACAACCAAACTCATAGATTTTATATGGAGATTAATGTGTTCAAGCCTGTAGTTGCTTAAAATGGAGGACGTCGTGAATTCGGGGGGCGGTCTTAACTTGAAAGGGGGTGTCCACTGAACACAATCTGCCTAGAGCAGGTGTGGCAAAGGGAACGAAATTTACCTGGTAAATTTACAAGACTGTTGGCCCACAGGGTGGTGGTCCAGTAGCTCACTGGACTGAATTGTCAGGGGCTCCAATCCAGGCTGGGTGAAACACCAGTCAACCTGCTGTGGTGATTCAGGTATCCGTGTCCCATCCCCCTGTCACTGCTGTGGCAGGTAGATTTAAAGACCTCGGTCATCCTGCTGGAAGCAGAGGTGACTGATGATACCTGAGTTAAACGTGAGTGTTGTTGCTGCCAGCTTTCCACTGGGAAGAAGTTACAGCGGAAGCCTCTTTATAAGATCTCCCGGTTTAAGACCCCCCCACCTCGCTCTTTCAGATTTTCTGTTTATAAGCTCTGTAAATTTACCTTTATTTTAAGACTCGCCCCTTTTTATGACCTTATTTTCTCAAGTGTTAAAAGGGGGCGCCACTGTGCCCTCACTTCCCAGCAATGAGATACAATGATCATGAAAGAAAAGACAAAACCATGTCCAGTTGAACTGTTCATCTGTCTGTCATTCAATTTGTTATGTACTGATCGAAGCTGTCTTTGTAAAAGTGTAACAACAATTTGGATTATTGTCATCACATATATCATATCATGTACGGCTACCGATCATTGGTACGCGTGCAATTTCGTAGCGTGACACGATTTTGATGTGACGTAATTTACGAAGCAGGATACTAGTCAGTCTGACGATGTAGAACCGACGCTTCGAGCAGACGTGACTTGACTGCAGACGACCAGTCGCTATCGATGTGCGGGAGTTGTTTGATAAAATGACAAGTTTCTTTGTGTTAATAGTCACTTGCGGACTTGGTTGTTTAACGACGGTTAGCGGAAAATAGGGTTATGTAATTCAAGAAAGAATCGGATTATTTGCCGGGTCACTGTAGCGCATGAATATGCGAAATAGTCCGAAGATTTTGGGGTCTACTGATAACGTTTCGAAATTCGCGCGCTCGGGATTCCTTGTTAATCGGGAATCTTACTTTAATCATTTCTTGTTAATCGGGAATCTTACTTTAATCAATCCTTGTTAATCGGAAATCTTTGTTTGTTTGTTTGCTTAACGCCCAGCCGACCACGAAGGGCCATATCAGGGCGGTAATCGGGAATCTTATTTTAATGATTCCTTGTTAATATGGAATCTTACCTTACCACACATGCACACGCGCGCACTCACTCACACACATGCGTTGCCTACAAAACTATGCGTTGCCTAGAAAACGTTCCCGTCGCGATATAACCTTGAATGGTTGAAAACGACGTTAAACACCAAATAAAGAAAGAACTAGAAAACGTTCGCAAACGTTCTGTGGCGCTCTGCCTATGCAACGCACCCCCGGTCTTGACACCAGGGGTGCGTTGCATAGGCAGAGCGCCAGAGAACGTTTGCGAACGTTTCTAGGCAACGCATAGTTTTGTTGTGGCGCTCGCGAGCGTTAGCAAGCGCTCGGTACGAGTACCATTGTCCGGGGTCACTGAAGCGTAACAATGGCGACCGCTCGCCGAGAATGGTCTAGGAAACGGGGGTTTGCGGGGAGCATTCTGTAACGTACTTGAGAGGTGGCACGCCAGAAACTATTGCACTGTACTGAGCTTTCCGGTTGACTCTCTCTCTCTCTTCCTTTCTTTCTCTCTCTCACTCACACACACTGCACACACACACACACACACACACACACACACACAAACACGCGTGTGTGTGTGTGTGTGAGTGTTTGTGCGCGCGCGTGTGTGTGTGCCGATGTGGGTGTGTGTGTGCGTCTGGGTGTGTCTGTGTGTGTGTATGTGTCTGGGTGTATATAAGTGCATGTTTGTGTGTGCGCTCGCGCGTGTGTTTGTGCGGGTGTGCGTTAGTATGTATGTGTGTGTGTTGAGGGTGGTGTATGTGTGTGTGTGTGTGTATGTGTTTGTGTGTGTGGTTGGGCATGTGTGTGTGTAAATATATGCGTGTGCATACTGACTAATGTGTAACCGGCACGGTTGGCCTAGTGGTAAGGCGTCCGCCTCGTGATCGGGAGGTCATGGGTTCGAACCCCGGCCGGGTCATACCTAAGACTTTAAAATTGGCAATCTAGTGGCTGCTCCGCCTGGCGTCTGGCATTATGGGGTTAGTGCTAGGACTGGTTGGTCCGGTGTCAGAATAATGTGACTGGGTGAGACATGAAGCCTGTGCTGCGACTTCTGTCTTGTGTGTGGCGCAAGTTAAATGTCAAAGCAGCACCGCCCTGATATGGCCCTTCGTGGTCGGCTGGGCGTTAAGCAAACAAACAAACAAACAAATGCTAATGTGTGTGAGTGAGTGCGCGTGTGCGCATGTGTGTGTGCATACATGTGTGTATCTCTGTGTGTGTGTCTGTGTGTATTTGTATGCGCGCGCACGCGTGTTTGATTGTGCGAGTATGTATGTGTGTGTGTGTGTTTGTGTGTGTGTGTTTGTGTGTGTGTGTGCGTTTGTGTGTGTGTGCGTTTGTGTGCATGTGTGTGTGTGCGTTATTGTATGTGTGCCCTGAGTGTCTGTGTGCTTGTGCGTGTTTATGTGTGTTTGTGTATGTTTTGTGTGTGTGCACGTGTGCACGTGAGTGTGTGTGTGTGAGTGAGTGCGCGCGTGTGCATGTGTGTGTGTGTGTGTGTGTGTATACATGTGTGTGTGTGTGTGTTTGTGTGTGTGCACGTGTGCATAGTGCTTTTAGTTATGCGCTATAGAAATCTCCTTAATAAATAAATGTATGTGTGTGCATGCTAATGTGTGTGAGTGAGTTCGCGCGTGTTCATGTGTGTGTGTGTGTGTGTGTGTGTGTGTGCGTGTGTGCATGTATGTGTGTGCATGCTAATGTGTGTGAGTGAGTGCGCGCGTGTGCATGTGTGTGTGTATACGTGTGTGTGTGTGTGCGTGTGTATTTGCATTCGTGCGCGCTTGATTGTGTGAGTATGTATGTGTGTGTGTGTGTGTGTGTGTGTGTGTGTGTGTGTGTGTGTGTGTGTGTGTGTGTGGTGTGTGTGTGGTCGATGGTGTGAGTTTTAGCTTGTTTGAGTGTGTGTGTGTGTGGATGTGTGTGTGTGGGGGTGGGGGGTGGTGTTTGAGGTTTTGTGTGTGTGTGTGTGTGTGTGTGTGTGTGTCTGTTTCTGGATGAATATATGTGCATGTGTGTGTGAGGGTGTGTGTGTGTGTGTGTGTGTGTGTGTGTGTGTGTGTGTGTGTGTGTGTGTGTGTTGCTTTTTTTCACGAGATCGAACTTATGATTGAAAAGGCTGACGACCCTAAACATTCACACAGAGAAGAATGCGTGCAGAAAGTGACCCTTGCGGCTTATTGTGATAAGGCACAAGGAACTTAGTCGATAAATATCGACAGGGGGCGGACAAATGGTTTACATGTGAAATGTGTGTATATGGGTGTGGTTCTGAAACAAACAAACCATGTGAAACCCCCCCCCCCCCCCCCCCCCATCCCACCGCTCGCGGGCTGAACGACTGACGTCACATGTCGCTTCGGTCTTTTCCAGAAGAACACCGCGTGTACATAATACACAATTCGATCGCGTAGCACTGCCAATGCACATTTTCGCAACGAAAACCGTGCTACTGTTTCTTGTGTGTTAAATCTGAAAGCAATATAAGTGAACGAACAATTGAAAACTGATATCACGTTACTAAACTCCCAAAAGTAATAAATTACTTCTGACTGCGGTACACAATACATTTTCAAAGCAATTTTTTTAATTATTTTCAAGACATAAAAAATACAACGGAAGAAAAATGCAAGCAATAACAATTTTTTTAAAGTACAGACTAAATACTGAAGCTCTCTATTTCTCTTTAGTATGTTGGATTCAGGTGTACTTACTCACAGTTGCAGACAGATACAGATTCAAACACGTGTCGAGCGTAAAACAAAAAGTGAAACTAGAGAATAACATGAACCTGAAAACTTTTAAAATATTTGTACCCAGCACCAAGAGAGATTATTGTAAAAAAAATGTAATACAAAGTGTGTGTGTTATACATAAGACAGGAGAATTTACATAGCAACAGAAAACATAATAATAATAATAATAATAAGAAGAAGAAGAACATTTATATAGCGCTAAATCAAAAACTTTCGTTAAAAAGGTTTGCTCTAAGCGCTTGACATCTAAACTAAAACGTCATTCACACTCTTTACAATGATGTACAAGAACTTCATGTCACACTCTTTCATTCAATATAGCACCATTCACACAGTTGTTATGCTTGTAAATCACTGAGCACCAACAGTTAAAAATCACTATCGCTCACCTCATGCAGACTGAAATGCAAACCTGCACACATACATACACACAAACAAGGGGGGAGCATCCGTGGACTGGCACTAATGATATGATCAACTGCATATGTAGCTAACTTTGCCCGTCTCACACCTTGTTAATGTTAGTGTCACTGGTACGCAACCTGTTCTTCATGCTCTACTCTTTCCACCCGCGCTGCACTTTGTCCATCATTGACATTGTCCTCAGCTTGTGGTGAACTCGGATTTAAAAAAAACAAAGCAAGACAGCATTTTCGAAAACATCTTCTTGCACTTTCAAAGAAATGACAAATGCATAAACTGTGTTATAAAAAAGCACAGGCACTCTATCATTGATTTGGCACTGTTGCAGAAAGTCCTTGTCATCAGCTTTCATTTTGGCAGAGCAAGCGACACCCACAGTCCGACGAAAAATGTCCTGCATGTCAAGGAACATTTGCACAATGTTGTCTTTGACAAATGTCAGTCCTCCTCGGTTAAGCACCGTTGTCATGTCAGTTGAAGAATCGCAATCACTTTCTGACAGCTCACTGAACCTCAGTGCTTCTAAACAGCGCAGTTTCTCGTATCTGTATGCACCTTTCTTGATGCCCCAAACTTTCTTTTTTAGTTTCTTCACCACACTCCCAGCAACATACCTGATCACATCCTTCCTCACACACTGGCACCGGTCGGTCATTCGCGTTGTCTTCCTGTTTGCACCCATAGGTTGCTTCGACCAGCCTTTCAAACATCCTGAGGCAAATGGAAGCTGATGCATGAGTCGACTTGGTGACCTCTGTAATGCTTGCATGGCTTGCGTAGTACAATGAGTGAGCCTTTTCCTTGGCCGCGTTCCGGAACTTCCCTCGTAGACCAAGGCATGACTCAAACACCTGAAGTTTGTCCCGAAGAACAGCACCTGTCAAACAGACCACAAAGTCTTACACTTGAACACATACAATAGAACCACCTTTGTATTACCTCAAACAATCTGAGAAAGCGGGTCTTTAAAAGGAGGCAGTCTTAAAATGAAGGAAAATTTACAGAAGTTATGCACAGACAAACTGACAAAATAAGGTCTTAAAAGGGAGGGATTATCAAATTGGGGGGGGGGGGGGGGGGTGGTCCACTGTATATATATATATATATATATATACAAAAATAGATTTTTATTAGTCCATATCTTGGGATAATTCCCTGCCTCGTATAACTTTAAAAGAAAGGCAAACACACACACCATTGTATCCAAAAAGAACACTTGCACATTGACAAGTCTGGAATGTGTACGCGAATGATCAACAATAATTACACGTATGCCATACAGGGAGCACTGCTTACTTGTCATGTATATATGACAGCTTATTCTCAGCGTAACTGAATAACTTGAAATTTAAACTTGAAATTGTTTTACATTATAAGCAAAAGTGAAAACACTACTCCAACAAAATTGTATTTATTCATACAGTGTTTCCCTAAACACTTACAGTCCAAGGTTTTAACATGGCTTCACAGATCAGCTGACAGGCATTCATTTTCTGCAATCTCACTGCACACCTCTTCCAAAAGTGGAACTGTCACCTGTTGACATTTAAAAACACATGTAAATGTACACACAGTGACACAATAAAAAAATCATGCGTAATGAGAATTATCCAAAAATATTATATGATGCACTGGTGTCAAATGTGTTATGGTATTTTATGTTATCACAGAATCTAAGTCTTGAAAAATACACATGTTCACACAAAAATATGGCAAATACCACATGAGACTGAAATATACACAAATCTGCAGTAACTGAGAGACTGAGAAATCACAAGCGGGTGTAGTTGTAGGCATCACAATCACAAGACAAACAAATTCTGCCTTTATGTTTAATATTTTTCAACAATAAATGTTGCAAATGTAACGAATAACTTCTCACCTTTTGTGAAATAATACTTTGAGCTTGACACACTTCTGACTGTACAGGGGTTTTCATCAACAACAAAAGTGGTGCTTGCTTCCTGAAACAAAATTATTCAATGATGAAAAGAACTGAATGTGGCAGTGTTCAAAGTGATATTCAAACTTGTATACAACTATCAGTACCTATACTGTAAAACGAGAAGGCTATTGGCATGCTCGTCAATCAGTATGTGTCATTCAGTGTTTTGTGCTGTAACAATGAAATGCAATCAATGCAAGTTCTTGTAGTCTAGAAATAAATACAACAATAATTTCAATTGAAACCACAAACTAGTCAAATAAATTGTGTAAATAGTTGGACAAAGAGATGCTTATTAACCCAGGGAAATAACAGGATTTCTTAGCAAAACTTTCCCAACCCAATTACCTGATTCGGTCCGGCTTTTCTGCTTTTAACACTTACTTTCAGTTTCACTAGAATATATCACAACTACAAGAATAACAATGGAACAGGAATGAGATTTTGTTTTGTTTTTGTAAACTACATCAGGATTTAACTAGTTTGGAAGCTCTGCTTACATACAAAATACGGACAGTGACGTTCAATCGTGGTGGCTGATCAGTGCACTGACTGACGGACGATTCGATTTGATCGCTTCACCACGCCTTTCCAACTATGTGCTCCCATACAGTTTTGGTAGATACATGCTTGTGCAAGTATGTTATTAGTATTACCAATATGAATCTTATTTTCCTTTCGATGGTCAGTTTTACTCACCTCTGTCACGTAACGGCAGTCACCTCTGCGAATGCTGTCGAAGAATCTAACCGAAAGTAAACATTCTGGGAATCTACGCGCATCGGCCTTGACGCAAGTTCAATGCTGAGCCAATGAGCGCGCCGCGGCGAAGTTGGCCGCTGTAAGTCTCGCAGCGCTGGCTGGCTGAGCGAGTTGCGTGTCCATCCATATTAGGTCCAAGCCGCACCGTAGACCAGATTAGTAGGTGCTTGATTTTGGTATTTTGATTTTACATAACATTAAACCTTTCTTGGGGTTCATGGTCATGGCAACAGCCATAATAATATTATATCATGTATAATATTACATTTCAGCATATTTGAATTACATGTCATCATACCAAACTGTCATACATTTTTATTCCTACATCATTCTGATTGATCACAACCAAACCTACTATCAGTGGACACATCCAAATGTAAGCGCCTGTTCTTGACAACTTTTAATCGATCTAAAAATAGCAACTTGCTGGGCCCTTTGCCGCCAACAGACACTGTTTGGCCTGTAGGTAAAATGTACAATGTATTTTCTGATTTGTGCACAAAAGCTTTTTTTCTTTTTTTTAACATAACAATGTTTAATGTCACTGTATGTTTAAAAGACCATGGTCATATTTGTAAAAAAAATGTTAAATTAGAAAATAAATAACATTTTGGTTCATGATTTTTCCTACACCTGTGCTGAAAATAAGAAATAAAAATGTCGGTATATAAGTCACTCAAATACAGATAGGTATGAATGGCTCGGTTTGAGTTTGTTGCAGTTGACCCTGCACAATGCGACATATCATGTTTTTGTTGAACAATTTTGACGTCACCCCTCCCATAGGGTGACGTATTTCACAACTTCCTGTGATGACCAATTTTGACGTCAACCCTCCCATAGGGTGACGGATTTCACAACTTTCTACAGATGAACAATGTTGCCTTCACCCCTCCCATAGGGTGACGGATGTCACAACTTCCTGTGT
>NC_090260.1:46762795-46915295 GCF_037325665.1 Littorina saxatilis | reverse complement strand
GGGAGTTCCCACTTTCGAAAGAGGCCTCTACTTCCAGTGTTGCTGACTTTCTCCTCATGCATATGGGCCCAGATCAATTTCTATTGCCACAGGAAATACCGCGCATCTAACTTAGTTTCTGAAGTAATGTAAATTACAATGTCAATTATTTGACGCTCTCGCGTCATGTATAAGTACACACACACACCATTGCATCAGAAATAACTGTTGGAAGCAATTTGTTTGTTTGTTTGTTTGCTTAACGCCCAGCCGGTTGAAAGCAATGCATGATTTCTTTGTAAAACATTGTTTTCAATAAAAAGACGGCAAAAAACAAACTCAAACTGCCTTTCTTTTTTCCGAATACATGTGTAAGCTTTGTAACGATTCGCAGCGCCACAATTTTACATACAGGCCCAGTTCCCACCACCCCGTTCAGATCAATGTCATTTTATTCCAACGTTCTACGTTCACTTGGATCACTTTTCGGATAACTAATTTCCTTTACACAGATCACGTGATCGCCGCTCAGATTTCTATGTACAATGAGGGCAGTTAGCTGTTGCTTTTCGGGTCCAGCGTACCATAATAGGCCAAATCAGGACCCCACAATGAGGGCAGGCATGTGGCTTTTCTCCTTTATGTTTTAACACGTGGGTATTTAAATTCCTTTTCCGAGCAAATTTCACTTTGCAATAAGGTCAGACATGTGGCTTTTCTCCTGTATGTGTCAACATATGGGTGTTCAAATCCCCTTTCTGAGCAAATTTGTTTGAACAAAGAGGCCAGGCGTGTGGCTTTTCTCCTGTATGTGTTAACATGTGGATTTTCGAACTGTTTTTCTGAGAATATTTTGCTGTGCAATTAAGGCTTTTCTCCTGTATGTGTTAACATGTGGGTTTTCAAATTCCCCTTCTGAGCAAATTTCTTTGAACAACGAGGACAGGCGTGTGGCTTTTCTCCTGTATGTGTCAACATGTGGGTCTTTAAACGCTCTTTATGAGCAAATTTCTTTTAACAATGACAGGCATGTGGTTTTTCTGTATGTGTCAACATGTGGGTCTTCAAAGTCTTTTTCAGACCAAATTTCTTTGAACAAAGAGCACACGTGTGTGGCTTTTCTCCTGTATGTGTCAACATGTGGGTCTTCAAATCCCCTTTCCGAGCAAATTTCACTTTGCAAAAAGGACAGGCGTGTGGCTTTTCTCCTGTATGTGTCAACATGTGGGTCTTCAAATCCCCTTTCCGAGCAAATTTCACTTTGCAAGAAGGACAGGCGTGTGGCTTTTCTCCTGTATGTGTCAACATGTGGGTCTTCAAATGTTCTTTCCGAAGAAATTTCTTCGAACAACAAGGACAGGCGTGTGGCTTTTCTCCTGTATGTGTCAACATGTGGGTCTCCAAATACCCTTTCCGAGCAAATTTCACTTTGCAAGAAGGACAGGCGTGTGGCTTTTCTCCTGTATGTGTCAACATGTGGGTCTTCAAATCCCTTTTTAAAGCAAACTTCTTTAAACAATGAGGACAGGCATGTGGCTTTTCTCCTGTATGTGTCAACATGTGGGTCTTTAAATTCCCTTTCTGAGCAAATTTCTTTGAACAACAAGGACAGGCGTGTGGCTTTTCTCCTGTATGTGTCAATATGTGGGTCTTCAAATCCCTTTTTAAAGCAAACTTCTTTAAACAATGAGGACAGGCATGTGGCTTTTCTCCTGTATGTGTCAACATGTGGTTCTTCAAATGCCTTTTCTGAGCAAATTTCTTTGAACAATGAGGACAGGCATGTGGCTTTTCTCCTGGCTCTTGTTTCACTTCCACTTCACAGTAACAGCCTGCAGACAGAGGACAAAATGCTGCTTGCGTTACACAGTCACGTGCAATGTCTGGTTTCCTGTCCTCTTCAACTTCCACACCACCACATACAAAACTATCACCATGCGCATACACACTTGTTACAGGGATGTCATCAGCTGCAGAACTGCTGGTCTCGTCTTTTTCAAGCTTGATATCAATTGAACATGTACCCCAATCTTGTTCTGAAAATGAAGCCGTGTCTGCAATGGTTCCAAAATCAATTGGAATTTCTGATGCCCCTTGTTTATGCCTAATAACTTCACTGGACAATGTTGTTATTTCAGGTGCCTCTTGTTTCAGTCTAACAACGTCCCTGTAAGCACTGGATGATGTTGGTATTTCAGCTGCCTCTTGTTTCAGCCAAACAACGTTGCTGTCAGCACTGGACGATGTTGGTATTTCCGAAGTACGCTCCATCTGCACGTTGACTGTTTTGTCTGTCTTGAAATCTTCACCTGCTGGTGCTGTAACAGAAAATTCAAAAATGTTTTGTAAGTCTCGTGATGAAAATGTTTACATACCTTTTCTGAAGGTATGTAAGACAGCATTCCTGAAAGATAGAAATTCACAACTCCCAAAGACAGAAAGATTCTCTTCCTGAAAGAAAAGAAGAGACGTTGAGGAAAGACAGAAAAAGATGTCACTTAAAGGCACACAACTTCTCAGGAAAACAGTTCGGCTCACCATCTCACATTTTGCCGGTCTTTGCATGGAATACGACCATCTGTCCACTTGGTCACATACCAGAAATGAACAGCGTGGGTAATCCCTGTGCATAGTGGACATAGCTGATGAATCAAATTAAATGTCGTAAATGCAACCACTGGCTTCTCAAGAAATCATTTTATTCAGTGGAATTCCCCTTTTAAGACCCTTCAAAAATCTAAGAAAATCAGGTTTCCACTGTTTGTTTGCTTGCTTAACGCCCAGCCGACCACGAAGGGCCATATCAGGGAGGTGCTGCTTTGATATATAACGTGCGCCACACACAAGACAGAAGTCGCAGCACAGGCTTCATGTCTCACCCAGTCACATTATTCTGACACCGGACCAACCAGTCCTAGCACTAACCCCATAATGCCAGACACCAGGCGGAGCAGCCACTAGATTGCCAATTTTAAAGTCTTAGGTATGACCCGGCCGGGGTTCAAACCCACGACCTCCCGATCACGGGGCGGACGCCTTACCACTAGACCAACCGTGCCAGTGGTTTCCACTGTACAGCAATTTCAACTCACCAGGGGCAGTGACTAATTGTTAGTATGTTACCAAGTGAAGGGATGGTCTTATCCCATGTAAAGCCTGACCTGATCTGAGATGCTTTACTTTTCTTTATTGCAACGTAGAACAATGTATTACCTTACTGGGAGAATGCAAGTTTCCAGTACAAAGGACTTAACATTTCTTACATACTGCTTGACTAAAATCTTTACAAACATTGACTATATTCTATACAAGAAACACTTAACAAGGGTAAAAGGAGAAACAGAATCCGTTAGTCGCCTCTTACGACATGCTGGGGAGCATCGGGTATATTCTTTCTCGTCCCAACCAATATGGGACTCCCCCTAACCCGCGGGGGGCATCTGAGATGCTGATCCAAAACATTTTCAAAAGAAGGAGTGAGCCTTTAAAGTCATGTTCTTCCGTAGAAGACTGGGTTCTTGCGAACGTCTCAGAGTCCTGCGTTTACAGAGTCCCAGGCTTTATGCTGTATGTGGGCATACGTGCCTTGTCAAAAGAACTTCAGATGAGTTTACTCAAGTTACATACACACACCCTGCGACCACAGGAACATAGGCTTAGTGGTTTAAGGAATCGTGTGCAAAGGGGAATAACCACGTTTTATCTCTAACTCAAGAGGAAGAAAAGTCAGTTACGTGACTTGGGGCAAAACTTGAATTTTTATGTTTGTTTGTTGTTGCCGCAGCCTCAAAACTACCCCCCCACATCTAGAAACGCGTATATCGCTATCTCATTCTTTGGACCACAAAAACCACGTAGTGGAAGTCTACTGTTATTCGGATTACAAAATAACAAAACAATTGCAGGTTTTGTCAGCATCAGTTTCTGCATTTTCATTTGTAATTGTTCTTTTCATTACAAAACACAAACTGAAAGGTATAATGCTTCTGATGATTTTTGACAATCTGTGGTGAATATAACACCTATATTTGGCTGGTTTGAAAATTTCATATTTCTGCTTGATTTAAAGCAGCAGACACTTTTTGACTTTAAGGCTGGAGAATACACCTGAGGCCATATTTCAAAGTGGTTAGGCAGTTTTAAAGGTTTGTTTTTATGTTAGTTCAGTGTTTTGTTTATCAGGAAAAAACAAAATGAATAGAGCTTGTCGCGCAAAATTTTGAGATAGCGACTGAAGTTTGAGCATAGGTATGAGATTTTTTCACGCAAACCCTACTGAAGAAATTGTGATATTGTATTGTGAATATGTTAACAAAAAAACAATCGGATGATCAGAAACTGAAGAAGAGAAATAGGGAAGCAAAATAGAACATCAAACATAGTGATTTTACAGGTGAATTTGGAAAAAAACACCATATGTATCCATTTTTGAAGCCCAATTTGAAGCATGGAACACAGTCAAACATAAATTAAAAGTGTTAAAGTGGTTACAGTGTTCAGAAATAGTGTTAAATAATAAGTTGAGTTATCCCTCTTCACAAATTTTAAAAGAAATACACCTCTTGTCGCGCAAAATTTTGAACTGTGATGCTTTTACTACCCCCACCCCCTACTCATTTTTCAGAAAAGAGTGCATATTATCTTCCAAATAGACAAGCAAGGTAGTCACATGATCAAAACTTAAGAACAAAAATAGGGAAGCAAAATAGAACATGCAACATAGTGATTTAACTGGTGAATTCAGAAAAAAACACACTTTTTTACTCATTTTATTAGCTGAATTTAAAGCTTGGAAGACAGAAATAAATAAATTAAAAGTGCAAAACTGGTTACAGTGTTCAGAAATAGTGTTAGATACCAAGTTGAGTTATCCCTCTTCATCACAGTTAAAAGAAACGCACCTCTTGTCGCGCAAAATCTTGAACTGTGATCCTTTTACTACCCCTACCCCCTACCCATTCTTCAGAAAAGAGTGCATATTATCTTCCAGATAGAAAGGCAAGGTAGTCAGATGATCAAAAACTTCAGAACAGAAATAGGGAAGCAAAATAGAACTTTCTTTCTTTCTTTCTTTCTTTATTTGGTGTTTAACGTCGTTTTCCCTCTTCATCACAGTTAAAAGAAACACACCTCTTGTCGCGCAAAATCTTGAACTTTGATGCTTTTACTACCCCCACCCCCTACCTATTTTTCAGAAAAGAGTGCATATTATCTTACAAATAGGAAAGCAAGGTAATCTGATGATCAAAAACTTAAGATAAATAGGGAAGCAAAATAGAATATCCAACATAGTGATTTAACTGTTGAATTAGAAAAACACCTTTTTTTCTCATTTTTTGAAGCTGAATTAGAAGTTTGGAATTCCTCCGAAAGCGGCGTATGGCTGCCTAAATGGCGGGGTAAAAACGGTCATACACGTAAAAATCCACTCGTGCTAAAAACATGAGTGAACGTGGGAGTCTAAGCCCATGAACGAAGAAGAAGAGGAGGAGAAGAAGAAGAAGTTTGGAAGACAGAAAAAATAAATTAAAAGTGCTAAAGTGGTTACAGTGGTTACAGTGTTCAGAAATAGTGTTAGATACCAAGTTGAGTTTTCGCTCTTTATCACAGTTAAAAGAAACACACCTCTTGTCGCGCACAATCTTGAACTGTGATCCTTTTACTACCCCCGCCCCCTACCCATTTGAACACAAAAGAGTGTATATTCTCTTCCAATTAGAAAAATAAGTAATTTTAAGCAACTGGACATTTTTAAAATACATATTTTCTGTCACTCCAAGGATTGCTTAGTCCATTAAAAACAAACAGACTAGGATTCAGCGCACCCATTTTAAGAAATCAGACTTTTTTTTATGCAATTACTACTGAAGATTCCAGACCAGGTAAAACAATCATTTTATATTCTTTGTCACATTTTTTACTTTTTTTTATATAAATTTATCTATAGCGAGTTTTGTCTCTTTGTGTCATTTAGTTATTTTGAAGAATTCTATCCTGGCAAAAAAAATTAAAAATCCCTACCTACCTACCCTATTTTGTTTACCCATGTTATTAGAAACAGACAATTTATTTTTATTGGCCTAAAGATCTTGAAACATTTGTTTTAATAGAGAAATAACAAGTACAGCCCTTAGCTCTGTCACTCGAATTTCTTTGTCAGGCTGAAACTTAGCTGTTGCGTTGAAGTCTGCTGTGTGTGTCTGGGTCCAAAGCAACTTTCACATTCTCATCTACACATTCTCATCTACACACTCACGTTACTCACACAATTATAAAATTCTACCCACAGAGGCGTTCGGGGATGGGGGTCTCGCACTCGGGCGAATCACACCACAAAATACAAAGTATAACGTACACAGATTTTTCTATTGAACCAAAAGGCAAATCAAATCATGAATAAATCAATCAAGCAAAACTTCCACACAATGACACACTCACTCTCCGTTCACACTGCGCTTTGGGCGTGCACACTTGGCAGCACGTATACCGTTCCGACACCGTTTGTCTTCCTGCAAGTCCAGCACAGGCACACGATTGTCCAAGAATCACAATAATCCTCGTGAATGTCACAGCAAGCATAGTAAGGTTACGTAGAAAAGTCCAAAAGGGTGCGTTAATGGTGGTAGTCCGGCACACACACACACACACACACACACACACTGACACACGCACACACTCCGGTTTGGTAAGTTACCTGATAAATAATGTAGCGTGTAGATTTAACGGGGAGACTGATCAGACAGGAAGAGTTAATACTTTCATATTTCTGATGTTCAGCGATAAACTTGTTTTCTTCGAGAGTTCGATCTTCGTGCGATTCTGGCGCGTTGTCACCAAGAACGTTAAAAAACACAGGATATCATCATGATGCCTCTCTACAAAAACCAGGTCTAGGAACTCTTCATCTAAAGTCAGTCAGTATTAACCTCCTCAACACAATCCTCATCTTGTCCCATAGTGATTTCTGCCGCCAAAGAACATGTGGTTCTCAACTCAAAAGACCGATTTGTCGTCTTCCGGCATTGCAAAATTCAGATCTACCCCAACTTCGTGCATTGATCTGAGCAATAAAATGTAGATGCGATAATCTGCAAACATCTCTTCAACACAATCTGCATCTTGTCCCATCGTGATTTCTGTCGGCAAAGAACATGTGGTTCTCAACTCACAAGACCAATTTGTCATCTTCCAGTGTGAAATTCTGATCTGTCCCAAGTACGTGCAATAAAATGTAGAAGCGATAATCTGAAAAAATTCTTTTCGCGTGAACGCTGCCAAGTTGTCATCAGTCCAATGTCTTTTATCCAGAGCAGGGACGAACACACTTTTTCATCAGCAGTTTGTTATGTTTATCCGCAGACTGCTTTCCATTACTTGTCTGTTTTAGCATGACTCGTAGGGTTCTTCAGCCAGGCAAGAAGTGCTTGTTTACTGACACGTTCTCACGCACGACATGTCGTAAATGCAAGTTCTAACGATTGTTTGTTACTGCACTGATAGAGAATGTCGATAGTTGTAAACTTCTGACATTTCCTAATGTTTATTTCATTATTTTGCATACGTGAACAGCTCAGATCATGGGTCATTTTAACACCTTCACATTTAAATGCTTATTTTATAGCCATCCATTGAATTGAGAAGAAAACAAAGCATACTAAACTGCTAAGCATGAATCAAACAATAAGAAAATAAAAAGAAACAACAGCATCGTTTTGTATGTGTGGGTAGTAAACACGTTTTATTTACAAAACACGGCGGAAAATGGCGACAAATTTGTTGCACAGCGACAGGTCACTTTCTTCAACCAAGGCCAGTACTTTCATACATGACAAAGGAAAGCAAATGTGGCCTGAATAATAAAGTTATAGTGTTCCTTTGCGTGTCTGAGTGATAAACTGTTTTAACCAACTATCTTCTGAAACGTAATTGCACTCAGCAGATTTTGTCTTCAGCTCATAACTTTCGTGTCACACGGTCTTTGCGACAAACAGATAGATCGCATTCTCGCAGAAAATCATTGACAACACAGACCAGTCATTTTTAGCATTGCATTTGGGAAGGGCTACTATTATAGTGTGTTTTAAGAAAGAAAAACATTACAGTATCGGCAAAACACGACCAAATAAGTTTTCGTGTCACAGCGTTATGGGCGTGAGATTGTGTTCTCACACTGTAGCAAAATCATTGACAACACGGACAAGTCAGTTTTAGCATAGACATTGGGAAAGGCTACTATTATAGTGTGTTTTAGGAAAGAAAAACATTATAGTATCAGCAGAACACGACCAAATCATTTGCGTTTTGGGCGTTATGGGCGTTTTTTCACACTGCAGATCATATTTCAAAAACTACGGAGTGGATCTTTATGAAATTTGATATGGATATTTTTGACTGGATTTTCTCATAGAAGGTTTTCCCGTTTATTGATAGGACAGTTTGATGACGTCATATTTTACCGTTTGCCAAAAGGTCGAGGCAGCACTTTCACAGTTACAGTTTTTCATCAATTTGATCGAATTTCTTATCACACAATCTCAGATCTAGGCCGGATTATGGGATTGCATTTCAGTTTGGTCACTTAAAGTTTTGTTATTGAAATGTTTGTTCGAAATATGTCATTTTTTCAAATTTTTAAAAACTAATATTTGAAACAAAAAAATTATATTGGTGTATTCCCTATTGCGTCCTGTATCTAAAACTATATAGTTTTGTTGTTTTGTATTGGAAAATTTCCTAAATAAATTTTCATTTAATTAATATACTTACCCGAATCACATTAGCATTGAGTCACCTGAGATGCTTATCACTGAAAAACGCTTACCCGGCTAAAGAATTTAAAGGGAAGCAACCCCATCACCAAAACGAAAGTGAAAGTAGCTTTGGTAATGGGCCAGCACACCGGGAGTTACCTCCCATACGGGTGTATGCCACGTCACTTCCTCTAGGAACACGTGCCTATTATCATACGGCTTTAAAAAATCTTAAAACCATAAGCGGGGCAGGTGGGAGGGAATACAGTATGTGATTCGGGTAAGTATATTAATTAAATGAAAATTTATTTAGGAAATTTTCCATTAAATATCATATTCTTACTCCGAATCACATTAGCAGATAACATCAACAAGGCGGTGGGCTAGAAATGAATCAAAACTCACCATCAAGTTCTGGACAGGAACTGGCCTGCTGCTATGAGCGCTGGAAGGCCTCTGGAGCCATCCTGTCGAAGAGCTGTGACGTCCCGAAGATAAAAGTTTATGAAAACATCTTCGGAACGCCAATACGCAGTTGTCAGCACCTCCTCTAGACGTCTGGAGCGCAGAACTGCCAGAGAGGATGCCCACGCCCTCGTTTCATGGGCTCGGGCCGAGTCAAGTGGCAAGGAGGGCATAACCCCCCCCCCTCTTTGAGCGACTCCACTCATAAGCCTGCTTGATGAGCGAGGACACCCACCGGGCCAACGTTACCTTCGACAAATCTTTCTCGCGCCTAGTAAGGAGAGAGATAAACAACAACTTCTGAGAACTAGACCGAATCGGCTGAGTCCGGGCTAAGTACAGACGAAGTGCCCTCACAGGGCAATTGACCGAATCGGGGTCATCCGGGGCCAACGCGCTGGTCAGAGCCTTAACTCTAACCAGCGGAGAGGCCTGCCCCGGAGACTGATTCTTGGCCAGGAAATCAGGCCGGAAACGCAAAGATGCGGAACCGTCCGGCTCAAAGGAGATATCTCCAGGCTGACCCGACAGGGCGTGGACCTCGCTACCCCGTCGGGCCGTAGCCAACAAAAGGAGAAACAGCGCTTTGCGAGTGACATTGAACAGACTGGCCTCGCTTAAAGGCTCAAAATCCGCAGAACGAAGGAATTCCAGGATTAAAAACAAGTCCCACTTGGGAGCGGGCAAACGAGCTTTAGCTTCCTTAAGAGCAGCCCCTTTAATGACTGCAGCTATAACGCCCCCGACTCGAACAGAACGACCAATCTGCTTAAGAGTCGCCGAGATAGCGGAGCGCCGGACCCTCAACGAGGAGACTGAGGCGCCCTGTGAAGACATGAAAGAGAGGTGGTTAGCGACCTGAATAGAGCGCGGAGCCACCGAACTCACCCCTCTAGCTGAACACCAGGCAGTCCATGCCTTCCAGTGGGAAGCATAAACTGAAGAGGTGGACGCTCTATGCGAGCGAGCCACCAAGTCCAGAGTCAAAGACGACGCCCCAGAGCGCTTCAGCGAGTCCCGAACAACTTCCACACGTGAAGCTTCAGAAGACTGGGCTCCTCGTGTGGAATGCCTGTTCGGGGCTGCACTAGTTCCCCTCGCACGAGTGCGAGAGGAATGGGGGGCCCTTGGGCGAGCCGAAGAAGATCTGGAAACCAGACCTGCGACGGCCACAGAGGAGCGACCAGAAGAAGAAGGGCCGGCTCCTCCATCTCCGCTTTCCGGATTACTCGGCTGAGTAACGGAAAGGGAGGAAAGGCGTACGCCTCCAGACCCGTCCAGGGAAAGTCCAGAGCGTTCACTCGCCATGCCTGAGGGTCCGGGAATGGCGAGACGAACACCGGAAGCCTCTTTGAGTACCTTGTGGCAAAAAGGTCCACCAGAGGCTTTTGGACCTGGGCCCAAAGGCGAAGCAGTGCCCCGTGAGTGATCGTCCACTCCGACTGAAGCACTGTACCGGAACGACTGAGCGCATCCGCCAAAGTGTTCAGCCTCCCTGGAAGGTACCTGGCCGAGATCGTGATATGATGCTGAAAGCACCACACCAGGATCTCGCAAGCCCTCTCCGAGAGAGACGGGGACCGCGAGCCTCCCTGCTTGTTGATGTACGCCGCCACTGTCATGTCTGTAAACAGACGAACATGTTTGGCGTACAGGGAGGGCAGAAACTTGGCCAGAGCTAGAGCAACTGCCTCTAGCTCCAGCAAGTTGATGTGCCACAAGGACTGCTCCGTCGTCCACAGACCGGAAGTAGTCTGAAGATCTGTATGTGCCCCCCAACCCTCCCTGGACGCATCTGTAAAGAGGTCCAGGTCGGGGAGGGGCAGGACGATCGGAACACCTCTGCAGACCCACTCCGTGTCCAACCACGGAAGGGTCGCAGACTGGAACCATCCCTGCAAAGGGATGAGGGCGTCCCAGTCCACCAGAGGAGAGTCCACAAACGGCTTCAGCGCGAACTGAAGCGGACGTTTGTGGACCCGGCCCAGTGAAACCAGAAGAGCCATAGACTCCATCTGCCCCAAGATGGAGGCGAGCGAGCGGATGGAAGCCATCAGGAGAGGTAAAGTGGAGCGAATCTGAGCTTGGAGCTTGTCCACCCTTCTCTGAGAAGGCTGGACAGTCCAAGCGACCGTGTCGAAAGACATCCCCAGATAAGTGAATGTCTGTGACGGGGTCAGCTCCGACTTTACCCGGTTGATCGAGAACCCCAACGAGTTGGATTCTCGAAGAACCGTCAGGGTATCCTGCGAACAGCCGCTCTGGGACTGGTTCATGATGAGCCAGTCGTCCAGATAAGCCCGCAGGCGGATACCCTGGGACCTCACCAGTGCACAGACCTGTCTCACCACCATGGTGAAAATCCATGGTGCGAGAGACAGCCCGAAAGGGAGTGCGCGAAACTGGTAGATCTGATCTCCCCACCGGAAACGAAGCCATTTCCGGTCGGCCGGATGCATAAGAATGTGAAAGTATGCGTCCGTGAGATCGATCGAGGTCACCCAGTCTCCTGGGCGGAGAGAGTCTCGGACAGAGGCTGGCGTCTCCATCTTGAATTTTATCTCCCTCAAGAAAGTATTGAGGAGAGATAAATCCAACACGGGACGCCATCCTCCTGATGCTTTGGGAACAGCGAACAGACGCCCGTAAAATCCCAGGGAGCTGTGGACCCGAACTCTCTCCACCGCGCCCTTCTGCTCCAGGGAGGCAATTTCCGACTGCAAGACGGAACGTGCTTCCTGCGAGAAGGGGGGCTTGAACCGCGGAGGCACTCGGGTAAGAGGCGCCTTTTCCTCCCGCCAGAGTAGACGGAAGCCCGATCTCACCACTCCCACAATCCATTGGCTGTCTACTACCGACATCCAACGAGAAAGTGCCCGGGAGGGGCCTCCCGCCATCACCAAGGTGGAGGGCGGGAGGGAGGTGAGATCGGGAGCGCTTCATTGGGGGTGTGGCTTACTTCCAGAGCCGCCACGCCCCCTCCCCGATGCCGTCCTCTTCTTCCCACCACGAGCGGCCGGCGGAGCCTGCCGCTTCTGAGCTGGCTTGGGGTTTGACGATGTCTGAGCCTGCTTCTGCTTAGAAGGCTGAGACTGTTTCACCCCCTTCAGAGTGTAGTCAAGGAACTGACTGTCCTTGTTCGACTGAATCTCCTTCTGTCTGGCATCCAGTGCCAGCGGACAGAAGAGAGACTCCTCTGAGACCGGGGAGACTCTCAAGGTCTCCCTAGTAGCCAGCTCCGTGAATTGGGACTGCGAGAGGAAGAGATCCCTCCTACAGAGTACCGCTTGGGTGTACTGCAGGGAGGAAAGACGCAATTGTTCCTCATTGACCTTGGCCAATGCGGTCAAAAGCGCAGAGACATCGTCCGCATTCTGTTCTTCACTGAGAGTGAAAGGAACCAGCGAATCGGTCAATGCCCGAGACAGAGCCCGAACGAGAGTCTCCGCAATGGAGGACAGTTCGATCTGCCGACGTCCAAGCTCCTCAGCAGAGAGGAGGGAAGCCTCGGAAACCGGCAAAACCGAATCACGCTTGATCGGTTTAGTCAGAAGAGGCAGCAATTCCCGGGAAACCGGAAGGGTAGCCCTAGGGAGTGCAAAAGACGCCAGCCAACTCTGGCTCTGATTGGGCATGCCAAGCTTCCTATTGGCCGTAGGCACGAAGGAAGAGGCTTGAGCAGCTGAAGCCACCCACTGCTGAGCTGATTCCGGAACTGGACCAAAAGGAAGCAGTAACGGAACAGGCACTGGCCGAATACCACTTCCCGCATGTGCTGGACGAACCAGTGAATGCGAAAGTTGGTAAGCCACTGACGGAGACTCGGCGAACCGGAAGGAAGAAACATCTTCCTGTGCCGGCCGGAAGTCCGCCATGGCAGAAGGAACGAATGATGCGGAAGAGTCCGCAGCCACCACCCCTTCAGGAAAATAACGAGACGTTACTTCCGCCGCGACGTCAAGAACAGACTTGAGCTTCGACGGAAACACGCCCCGCGACTCCTCGCTGACCACTGATGGAGCATCAGAATAGTCACACGTGGAACCATGACCGAAGTCACCAGTTCCGGAAGCAGAAGCATGCCCTGGCAAACCGGAAACCGGAAAAGCCTGAGCACTAACGTCATCCTGCCGCCCAAAACCCTGTGAAGGTAAAGGGTAAGCAGGACGACCATCCGCAAAAACCGGAGCTGGATGAGCTGACGTCACTCCCCCGACTGAGTGGAGTGATGCCTGCTCAAGCCTAGGCGCTTGAAAGCCGGAAGGCGCACGCTGTAATCCACTATCTGGTATCCGGAAGGAACCACCAGAAGAGGAAGAAGCGTTTCCGGCCGAAACCGGAAGTGTAGTCAACGGAACCGCAAAATGCGGAAGTGAAGACTGCACTGGTTGACTTCGCGATCCGGAAGGACCGGAAGTCAGTGAATACTCCATCCTGCCGCGACCGCCGTAGCGTGCCGGAGCGGACGGATCATCACTTCCGGCAAGTGCCGGAAATGCGGCAGTCGAAACCGACTGCCGCCGCTGTTCGATCAAGTCCGGGGCCTCGTAGGTTATCGCCGGAAATGAAAGATCAGCAAGGTATCGGTCGTGACCCGATGCGAAAGAGCTGTCCCCCGAAGGAGAACGTCCAGGCGCCTCACGAGGGCTATCGGACCAGCTCTGCTTACCAGCCGACGCTGAAGAGGGAGGACGCTGATCCAAGCCGGAAGTGGAGGACAAAGACACGGAAGCCAATGCCCGGACGTCACTGCCAGATGCCGGAAACGCCGAACTGCTGGCGACGGAACGCTGAAATTCTGCCTGCACCAAGCTGCGGATTTCCGGAACCAGTGACTTTAACAGAGAGGAAACCAACGCACCTTGTCCAGGTGCTAACAACGATGACGAAGTCTCCGATGTAGAGACAGGTGCAGAAGTAACAGTAGCGCTAGGCGCCGCAAAAGAAGCAGAAGTAGTAACAGCGCTAGGCGCCGAAATTGGTACAGCCAACAAAGTGTTACGCTCTTGGTCTGTAACAAGTAACGTTGCTTTGGAAGAGGAAGACTTAGACTTAATTTTCCCCTTGGGGTCCGACTTGCCACGGCGCTTGTCTGAATCAGACATGTTGACAACAACACGTGGCAACGCGAAAAAATTTACTGAAACATAAGTCTAAACGACTGGAAAATTCAGTAAACACACGCACTAATGCGTTTACAAAATACTATAGCTAAACTTGCCCCACAAAAAGCAGAGGCACGGAGAGCTACGAACAAAGTCACACGAGCTAGAAAACTAACTCACACAACAAAATGGCGACACGCAAGACACTGACACGAACGTCAACAACACGTGGCAAAGTAAAAAGATTTACTGAAACGTAAGTCTAAACGACTGAAAACACAGTAAACACACACGCTTACGCGTCAACAAAATACTAAAGCTACACTTGCCCAAACAGAAAGAGGGCACGCAGAGCTACTAGCAAAGTCACACGAGTTAGCTAACTAACTCACACAACAAAATGGCGAAACACGCAAGTCACTGACACACAAGTCCGTAAAAAACGGACAACGTACAGTAACGAAACAGCGCAAACAACCAACAACAAACGGGAACGAGCTCACCAAACTGTAGGCAAGGCGAGCAGAAAAGCTGGGTAACGTGGCCGGCGGGTGTCACTCAAACACACAAGGTCAGCCACAGAGCGTCAAAAAGTGAACCGTCCTCTCCGAGGTGAAAAAGACGTATGATAATAGGCACGTGTTCCTAGAGGAAGTGACGTGGCATACACCCGTATGGGAGGTAACTCCCGGTGTGCTGGCCCATTACCAAAGCTACTTTCACTTTCGTTTTGGTGATGGGGTTGCTTCCCTTTAAATTCTTTAGCCGGGTAAGCGTTTTTCAGTGATAAGCATCTCAGGTGACTCAATGCTAATGTGATTCGGAGTAAGAATATGATATTTAATGATAATTATGCTTAAAAATGAAGAAAACCGATAAATAACCACTATCTTTATTTATGAAAAAAGACACTTAAAAACAACTTCTATCTATTCCTTACCATTTTCTGATTCCAAATATATATAGTTTCATGGTGTTTGACGTTGAAAATAGGCTAAAACTTAACAAACTCGGATCGTTGAATGGAAATTATACTTCCAAGCTCCGTGCAGCTGACAACATGATAAAAACACGTCATTTCAAGTGTGGAACACGCTCATGACGTCATACTGAAAGGTGATGAATTATGGCTTCACCTTGCGATGTTTCATTTCAAACATGGTAACATTTTTAAAGGGGTTTCTTTCTCAGATATCTGTTTGCCCTCTGTCTGTCTCTCTATGTCTCCGTCTGTCTGACTGATTCAATTAAATGTGTAATTACTTAGTTTCGCAAAAGTCAAACTAAGTAGGATATACCTAATTGATTCAGGTCTCTAAATTCTTATTGTAAAATTGTGAGTTTTATTCAAAAAAAATTTAATTGGTGTTTTAAACTCAATAATGGGGCATGCTGTGATGAGTGGAAGAATGTGTGCTTACGAGCAGAAAAAGCCCATCAAAGTCAAGAATCGTGTTTTTCTTTTTCTATTTTCACCTTGTAGCTTCATACAGACACTAAGCAACAGTGTAGTTCCACTTCCAGTGCAATATCTTGTACTTTAATTTTGACCATCTGTGTAACACTTTATTGACCCATGATCTGAGCTGTTCACATACGGATATGGCTAATAAGTGGATAATCTGTTACGACACGAAACGCGTTCTAAATCCGGGAAGGGAGGCTACTCCAGCGTACTTTCAGGTGTGTTCTAGTGCCTTAAGTTAAATGAAGACCAAGAGACACAAGAAACTTAAATCAAATCTGATGAAGTTGACTTTATATTCATTAAACCCTGTGTGAACAAGTGTGTGTGTTTTCTTGACGAAAGAAACTTTTGTATTTGGGCAGGTAGCTTTTGACCTTGGCTGATTCATTTTGGTGAGTTATGATTGGGTATATTCACCTCACTTACTTTTTAAGCTAACCTACCAGGACAGTAATACAAATACATTTTTTGCAAAATTGCAGTGTTCAACTCCTTGCAAAAAAAGTCAATGAAACTTGATAATTTTCTTCATGAACAGAAGACTTTAAGCCCAAAGAGACCTGTTTACGGGTAGAAAAAAACTTTATGGCCCTTCGTTTTTAACATACCAAAATATTTTACATGTCAAAAGTCATAAAAGTTCTCCTGAAAACCTAGCAACTGTAGTGAATATAACCTCCGCATCTAAAACCCGTATCAAGTAATCAATAACTGAATGTACATGATCACTCATCACTGTTTCAGCTCGCTTTCGCTTGCAGTTCAATATTAAAAAAAAAACCACGTGTAAATCTGGTACGACACAGCAAGCTATGTAGTATTCTCTATTTAGATGATAAGAAAGAGTTTCGATTAATTGGATAAAGATTATTTTTTTAAATTGTATAAATCGTTAACTTGGCCGCATTTGGAATATGGTAATTTGTCACGATTTAGTGACTTGGACCGAGAAAGAAACACTCTGTGGGGTGCCTTTTTTAAATTGAGATGAAAAGTGCCTGTACTTGAACGGGCTATTTTCCGCTGACCGAGCTCAGCACGGGAAATACGTTTTCTTCCACGCCTGGCTAGCATGCGAGGGGTGATATGTTGATACAGGGGTTCCACGTGCATGATTTTGCTTGCTTGGCAAAATCCACTGTGGCTGAACTGGATACGGGACACGTGGAGTCACGTGATGTCTTCAAGGTTGTTTGGGGAAGACATGAAAAGGACACTTGAACACAGAGCAGCGACAGAGAAGGATCGGTTTCCTCCATCCTAAAGTTAGATGGTCTTCTACACTTGGTGATATATTGTTTTAAGTCAGCGTGCCGTTCTGCATAGTACAGTAGGGCTTTACGGAACTACAAAGGAGAGAAAACTTTACGCTGTTTCATCTGTGCTGGCAACAAGGTTGCCAGGTTTTTGATTCTTGGCTGAGCGGGTTTTTTTTATCCCACACATAAAGTAATTCAGGAAGAAGGGGACGGACGGGAGCCATTCAAAAGGAAGCGGATTCGCTTAAAGGGCAGCTGTCAGGTTGCCTGGTCTCAAAAATGCGCGGAGTCGCATGCAAAAACGCGTTTAAGAGTTTTCCGAGTTGATTCAACTAAAGACTGTTGATTTGGTCCAGAAGAAGACACTTTCATCATTAGTTTGAAACCATTAAAATGCGTGAAACTTTCTGCTAGTTCTCACAATCCGCAAAAAAAACGAAGCAGTTGGCAGGCTGAAACGACTCAAAATCCGCGACCGACAACTCTGTCAGCACAAGAAAGACGCCGCAGCGTTAGCCTTGCTGTGACGTCACTCGAGGAAGCTGATAAGGCCGCTGTGAAGTTTACAGTACAATGTAGACTACAGCTGGACATCTGTAATGCTGTACGCGTGATTGATTCTTGCACAAAGTAAAGTATTAGGATGGTGGTATCTTCTCAAGACCCACGTTCCCATTTTCTCTTCTTTGATCTGACCGACTTCAACCTTTACAAGTCATTTCTAAAGTGGTTCACATGCTGTTGCTACTCCTCCAGTCCACCCGGTTAAACCATAAAGTTGCTCAACCACAGACCCTCGTGTCCCTTGTCAGCAGACACTGTACACTTATGAAGAAAACTTACTTACTTATGCTTGAGGTGTCACACCAATTACTGTGTACGTGTGAGGTACTGAATTCAAGACAAAAGCCAACTCTGTCGGTGGGAAAATCTAGGAAAGAGATGATGATAATACATCTTCAGTTACTCACTCAAGTAGATAGACGAGATAAGATAAAGGGAAGAGAGACGGAGACAAAGATGAAACAGTGGATCTAGTGTGGAAAATGGGGGAGGGGGGTTCAGCCGCAAAAAATCAAAGATGAATTTGTCAAACTGTGTTTGTGATGGTTATCGTGTGTGTGTGTGTGTGTGTGTGTGTGTGTGTGTGTGTGTGTGTGTGTGTGTATGTGTGTGATAACACGTATGTGTGTGTGTGTCTGTGTATATGTGTGATAACATGTGTGTGTGTGTGTGTGTGTGTGTGTGTCTGTGTGTGAGTGTGTTTGTGTGTGTGTGTTTGTGTTCCTCGACACGTGACAATATCTGCCAATAAGTTGAACAAAAACAGGGTTCAAGTGGAACAAAAGCAGGAGGGGGACGGAAGACATGTTATGAACTCCGTTTTTTACTGCGAAATTTTGGCCTGGGAGAAGTCACCCCATCCTAAGTTTCTCTTCACCTACCCGTGAAGTATGCTTGAGGGCTTGACTAGACAACCCGATTGCGCCCATTACACGGCATAAAGAGAGCACCGTTCAACCCGGCCGATTCCGCGGCTGACGTCACGCGTCCAAGGGAAGTAATTTTCGAGCGGGCTGCATTGACTCGGCCAAGAATGCAAACTTTCTTCGATTAAAGACATTGTAGCATGTCTAAAGTCTTCGGACTTGTGTTATCAAGCTGTCAAAACCACCAAGTAACTTTTAAGTATAGTTTCAGTTACATGATAACTCATTCTAAGGAACAGATTTTGAGAGCCACAACCCGACAGCTGCCCTTTAAAGGAGAGCTACTTACATTGGGCTGTTGAGGTAATAAATCATTATTTAACGCTGTTGACGAGTCTGTGTTTGTGGAATGAAATACTCTCTGTTGTTCTTTCCAGGTTAGCGCATAATTTGCTCTTTGTGACGCTAAAATAATAATCTGTATATGGTTTTTGCAGATATGGAGAGAAGGAAAGAAAATGGCTGATTTGTTGTTTTAAAAGTTCGTTTGTGCAGGCCCACGTGCTCTATAAAATATGTAAAGGTGACATGTTTGAAGGTGGAGGTTGAAGGGTTGCGTGGCATGTTTAGTGCACCAATGCTTTTTGTTGCAGCCTTTCTATTTCTACGTTTCTACAGTACGGTACGGTTCTACCTACTTCTTACCCTACGTATTTGCGGGTATGCTGTAACCTGGTGTTCTGGTGTACTGGTGGTTGCTGTCGCTGTCGTCATCCTGCCAATCTACACATCTGCTATTTTCCTGGTAGACTACGGGGAGGATCTTCAGCGACTGATATCTCCACTAATCCCTGCTTCGTTTCCACGCCAGCCGGCACTTCATTCAACGGAGCAGTTGTGGAGATAGACTATTCACGGGTCGCCCACTCAGTGGCAAAAAGCTAAGTGCACCATGTCATTGCACCCTGTATACCACCTTGTCATCTTGTGTATTAGTGATTTCATTTGAGTGGTGACAACGTGGGGTGTGTGACACCTGCTTTAACCAGCGCTTTTGGGCAGATCAGCTATCTTTTCTAGGTATACACGGAATCAGCTGGTTATTATCATTTTCTAAACTTTAACTGGCATTTTTGTCAGTGACCACTTGTTTACGTTTTGAACGTAAAAACATCTCAGTTTTGGAGTGAAGTCTCGAGGGAGGTGGCGTGATAATATATAAACAGGCGTCTGAAACTTATACTTTTGTTGATTCTATCTATTTGTATGACTGCGAGAGTGGATCATGGAGTGGTTAGTTAGTTAGTAGTAACTAACCGTTCATAATCACCTTTTGTGATATATTGAAACGTGACATAATTAGGTATGGTCCCTATTTTTAAAACGGCAATCTATTGCCTTGGATAGAGTTGAAAGAGCGTAAACAACATCTGTTCTCATTATTGTACAAAATTGTTGATTGTTATTGCTTTTTGTTACATTTAGTCAAGTTTTGACTAAATGTTTTAACATAGAGGGGGAATCGAAACGAGGGTCGTGGTGTATGTGTGTGTGTGCGTGCGTGTGTGCGTGCGTGCGTGCGTGTAGAGCGATTCAGATCAAACTACTGGACCGATCTTTATGAAATTTGACATGAGAGTTCCTGGGTATGATATCCCCGAACGTTTTTTTCATTTTTTTGATAAATGTCTTTGATGACGTCATATCCGGCTTTTCGTGAAAGTTGAGGCGGCACTGTCACGCTCTCATTTTTAACCAAATTGGTTGACATTTTGGTCAAGTAGTCTTCGACGAAGCCCGGACTTCCGTATTGCATTTCAGCTTGGTGGCTCAAAAATTAATTAATGACTTTGGTCATTAAAAATCAGAAAATTGTAAACAAAAATAAAAAATTTATAAAACGATCCAAATTTACGTTCATCTTATTCTCCATCATTTGCTGATTCCAAAAACATATAAATATGTTATATTTGGATTAAAAACAAGCTCTGAAAATTAAATATATAAAAATTATTATCAAAATTAAATTTTCGAAATCAATTTAAAAACACTTTCATCTTATTCCTTGTCGGTTCCTGATTCCAAAAACATATAGATATGATATGTTTGGATTAAAAACACGCTCAGAAAGTTAAAACAAAGAGAGGTACAGAAAAGCGTGATATCCTTCTCAGCGCAACTACTACCCCGCTCTTCTTGTCAATTTCACTGTCTTTGCCGTGAGCGGTGGACTGACGATGCTACGAGTATACGGTCTTGCTGCGTTGCATTGCGTTCAGTTTCATTCTGTGAGTTCGACAGCTACTTGACTAAATGTTGTATTTTCGCCTTACTCGACTTGTTTAGTTTTTGTGGATTTCACAAAGCGTACCGATTAAACGGCAACGCGTGTCATTCGTCGGAATTTCGTTCAACCGTTGAAGATAGGAAAACAGTTATTGAACAAAAGAGATGCACAACAACAATGTGAACAATATTTCTTCTCACACTTATTTAAAAAATATTGATGACCTTGGAATTGATAGGCTATTTTTAGATTTCTGACCAAAAATCGCCAAAAACATGACAAATTGTCTTTTCTCTAGGCGAAACTATGAAAGATTCAAAGACAAGTATTGAAGACAAAAGATACAATGGGATTTTGGCAACAACATCTGCTCTCATTGTTGTACAAAATTGTTGATTGTTATTGCATTGTTTTAGTTTTTGTGGATTTCACAAAGCATACCGATTTACGGCAACGCGTGTCATTCGTCCGATTTTAACTGTAGTTATCCACAAATACACGATAATGATGTGAAGAAATACAACATTAAATATTACTGTTTGGTGTATAAATAGGTACCAGCAGCATGCTTGGGGTTTACCTTGCGATAGAGCTGGCATCCTATCCAGGGTAAAGGGAATTTTACTCTTTGCTGTTTAACGTACAGCAGTCCCTGCAATGTACGGCCCCCGGCGTGAGCGGACACCTGACATGTACGGACACATTTGCTCGGCACGGAGTGTTTTCCTTCTATATTTGCCCCCCCTTAAACGGACACCTGCAAAACGTGGACGCGGACACTCATTTTAGTTCCCAACAGCAGATCATACCTCCAATGTACGGACAGACCTTCGTCAAATGTTCACCACAACAAAATCGATAACAGAGCAGTCCGGCTCTTGGTACAAAGATCACAGCCGCAATGGTGTGATGACTGTCACTGATAACTTGAGTGCACGTGTACCCATCGTGTGTCTGTGTGTAACCTCTTTCATTGACAAGATACTCTTGTTTCCCCTCAGCCTTGACCAGTGAGTCGGTTGCCTAATCTATGAATCCTTCAGTTGTCTTGCTTTGTCAAAAGTTACGACACAGTCAACTGGTTTTGCTCTGAGTGAACAGTGCAGCTGGATCTGGTCTGGATCTGGATAACCCGCCTGGGTTGGTGGTTGGCGGGTGCGCCACAGAAGCCGACGACGACGACTATCAACGTGACGTTTTTTGAGTGTGCGCATCTAAAAGAGTCTTAAAAGTTCACTGTACACAAGGTGGATATAGTGTACAACTCCAGCTGGTCTTCTTGCTGCTGTACTTGCGGTTTTAGTCCGTTTGCCCTAGAATGTAGGCTTTTCAAGCACAGTTAAAAAATGCTATGTTACAATGTTAAAAACTGGATAAAAACAGCTGGCCTCTCTGGCCACAGCCCCCAACAGTACATGGCTGGAGGGAGTGAGAGAGAGAAAGGGGGGGGGGAAGGTTAGCTGGCTAAACTCTGTGGGGTGTCCGGTGTCACCGCATGTCAGCAGGAAGAGCATTGGAGAGAAATCGAGAGGTGTACTCTTCCACACAATTTCCAAGCATCAGTTGTCACGGCTTGGGGTAGGCATTAGTGAGGGAGAGTGGGAGCTGTGTTATGTACAGTGTATTTCCGACTGAAGAGTGAAAAGTCACTGCCATGCCACATGATCGGCATGCAGTCAATAAAGCCAGACAAGAAACAAATAAATTACTTTATTATGACATGCAGCTCTATCTGCTGCTATTTATTCAAACTGGTTTTCAAGCTTATTCTTGCAAAGCATCTGCACACGCTTCTCTGTGCTGTGTTTGTGTGGCTGCTTTCGTATGTCAGTGCATGGTGAGTGTGTTCACTGCCTTGAGGATTTATTTTATCTCTTCTTTTCAACACTTTTCATACAAATCCTTTTTACAGAACGTTTAAAGAAGTATTAGGAGTTTATTGTTATTGATTAGTAGCCACAGGAAGTGATTAGCATAGACTCAATCCTGTTGTTTGTGTGTCTCTGTGTGAGTGTATGGGGGAGGGGGTGGTGTGGTCACCCCTCCCGTGACCGGACACCTGCAATGTACGGACAGTTTTGCTATGGCCCAAGGGTGTCCGTTCATGAGAGGGACTGCTGTAATTGAAATCAGGATTAGCTCTGGTTGAAGACAGAACGTAACCTTTGTATTCCATTGTCATTTATGTATTTATATTGAATGATAATTTCAATGTTTACTATTTGTTGGTATTATCTATGAGCAGTTGTTTCCATTCCAGATAAACGGCTGTGATATAAATGAAACAAGAGAAGCACCATGCCGAAAAGAAAAAGAGACCAAAGTACTGTTACTACAACCCCTATTTCCACCAGAGTGTATATTTTGTGAGAAGTTGGAAACAAGAAGGGCAAAGCCCATACGACTCACATGCTTTACACATTTTTCCTACCAAAATACATGTGACCTTGACCCAAGGTCAAGGTCATCCAAGGTCATGCAACACAAAGCTGTTAATTCAAGACATAGGAAGTACAATGGTGCTTATTGGCTCTTTCTACCATGAGATATGGTCACTTTTAGTGGTTCACTACCTTATTTTGGTCACATTTCATAAGGGTCAAAGTGACCTTGACCTTGATCATATGTGACCAAATGTGTCTCATGATGAAAGCATAACATGTGCCCCACATAATTTTTAAGTTTGAAACAGTTACCTTCCATAGTTCAGGGTCAAGGTCACTTCAAAATATGTATACAATCCAACTTTGAAGAGCTCCTGTGACCTTGACCTTGAAGCAAGGTAAACCAAACTGGTATCAAAAGATGGGGCTTACTTTGCCCTATATATCATATATAGGTGAGGTATTGAATCTCAAAAACTTCAGAGAAAATGGGAAAAATGTGAAAAATAGCTGTTTTTTAGGCAACATTTATGGTCCCTGCGACCTTGACCTTGAAGCAAGGTCAAGATGCTATGTATGTTTTTTGGGGCCTTGTCATCATACACCATCTTGCCAAATTTGGTACTGATAGACTGAATAGTGTCCAAGAAATATCCAACGTTAAAGTTTTCCGGACGGACGGACGTCCGGACGGACGGACGGACGGACGGACGGACGACTCGGGTGAGTACATAGACTCACTTTTGCTTCGCATGTGAGTCAATAAAAACTGCAGATTGTAGAACTGAGCGAACTGAAACATTCTGTTCTTACAAAAACAAAGAAAATGCATGGTTCTACAAAAACAAAGAAAATGCATGACAACAGATCGAGTCAAGGGCCGAACAAATGGGACTTCTGCAACTCAATAGATGTGTCAAAGGAAAGGACCTTTTCGCAGGAGAAGTCAAGCACCATCCGTCATCCTTCAAAACTTTCCACACACAGTTCTTCAATTACGAGCGCAAATTTCATAATGCAGCAGAACCACCAGATTCTGAGGATGTGGGTTTTTCAGCCGCCCGTGAGAAGGCTTTCGCCTTGGTATTGGAACACATTCAAGTTCATGTTGTCCATCAAAACGAAGAACTGCAATTGTCTTCTCTACGCTTGCTCTATGTTGAGGAACTGAAAAGGAACGGATACGAGAACCCGAACTATCAAAATCAGACACTCTTCAAACGTCTACAGAAGCACCCGGTCAATGAAAATATCAGCTTCTCAAAGGTCGATCGAGACAAAGGAGCTGCAGTTTCATTCATGTTGGTGCACAGCTTGGATGCCCTAGCACAAGCTTACACTCTGGGAAGTGCAGACAAGTACCAAGAAGTCGCATTTCTTCTTTGAGTTCTCATTCTACCGGCTTTCAAAGAGTCCAAAGATCTGCCTTGGCCACCTACAGCCAATGACATGAAGCTGACTGCCGAATATCTTCTTCCTCCTGACCTCGTCCGGTTTCTCAGCCTGGTAATGGCCGGCAAGGAAGACACAGATATGAGCGAAAAGACAAAACGTTTGGTGTTTTCCATCGGCCAAGCATCGGCGACTGATCAACCTCTCTGAGCTTGCAGAGTCCCTGGGGTATGACTATTGTGCCACTCTTCTTGGGTTCTATGTGTACAGCGGAGAGGACTGCACCAGTGCCTTCAAAGGAAAAGGTAAGGTGGGGCCCCTTAAGAAACTGGAGAAGAACCCCAGGTTTCACATGGTGTTCAGGCAGCTTGGTGACGACTGGGATGTCAAGCCTCGGGTGGCGAAGCAGTTGGAACAGTTCACATGCATGATGTACAATCACAGTCGTGAGACCTCAGTTAATGTGGCTCGTGGGAGAGCATGAGAAACTCACGTCCAAGTCTACGGTCGATCTAGCTCGCATGCCTCCCTGCCAATCTGCTCTAATGCCGCACATTCAGCGCATAAACCACCGCGTTGCCCTGTACAAGCGTGCTCGTAAAGGCATTCTGGAGAGGCCCAAACCTTACGACCAGGGGCAGGGATGGAGTAACAATGCCGACGGTGTGCTGGAACCCGTGTGGTCCCTCAAGCCTATCCTACCTGTGTCGCTGATTGATCTTCTGGCCGATGGTGGTTGTGAAAAAGAGGAGAACGACTTTGACGCGTTTGCTGAGAGCGATGATGAGTCTTGAGTAATCATGACTGTGTCATTTGACGTTATCAACTACTGACTATCTGTAATGTGGTGAATAGAATTGTTTTCTATTTTTGCACCACAATGGGACCCACTCATTATTTATTTATTTATTTATTTACGAGGATTTATATCGCGCACGTATCTCACCACACAAGGCGACTCAAGGCGCATGTTACCTATTAATGCCGTGTGAGATGGAATTTTTTACACAATATATTACAGTGTTTTGGGGCCCCAAATCAACAATTTTGTACAATAATGAGAACAGATGTTGTTGCCAATATCCCATTGTATCTTTTGTCTTCAATACTTGTCTTTAAATCTTTCATAGTTTAGGCTAGAAAAAAGACAACTTGTCATGTTTTTGGCGATTTTTGGCCAGAAATCTAAAAATAGCCTATCAATTCCAAGGTCATCAATATTTTTATATAAATGTGAAACCAAATATTGTACACATGGTTGTTGTGCATCTTTCTTGTACAATACTTGTCTTCCTATCTTTAACGGTTAAGGCTCTGGGCGGAATGGGGTACACTCTTTTTTGTGACCCAAGATTGACACCCGGGGTGGTTCAGGAGCGTTAAAAGGGTACCAGGGACATTATTTCAAGGTGGCCAGATAGCTGACCGTTTTCAGCGCATACTTTACTATCTAGAAACGACAATTAAAAAGATATTTCCGTAGGGTGCTGGTAAGAGCTCCTGCACACTAAACTACATGACCTGCCTCTTTGTCTCTGTTAGCTGTAGAGGGGATTATTCTGGATAATCCATCACAAGCGAGTTTCGATCTCACCTGTCATTGTCTTTGATCTCAGAGTACATTAATAATTTAGAGGTCATCTGCATATTTATCGTTAACTCGGGGACTACTTTTTTTCAGCAAAACGATTGAGATATTCTGCGGTATAAAAGTCGAACTGACGTTTGGCTAACGATCTACAAACATTATCATTGAAGAAATAAAGAAAACAACAAAGAATGTACATGTACATAATCTGTTTGGGTGAATAGAGCCGAGTGAAGATTATGAGTTGTCCGACGCGGTGAGACAGAGAGAGACAGAGAGCACGAGAGAGAGCGACAGAGACACACAGTGATTCAAGGCGCACAACTCTAGTAAAGCTGTCGTAACGAGGTACGCTTCATGGGCAACCGCTTAGATCAATCCCAAGAACATCCTGATTCAAAATCTTGAGCGACAAAATAAAACTTACACTAAAACAGTATGCTTATAGTTTTGTTCATTTGTTATCGCTTTTAGAGCATTGATTGCTAAGTATGGTTCAATAGAACAAGGCTGTCTCATCAGTCGTCTGCTACAGATCTGTCATCTGCTTTCTGTCTTTATTTGGTGTTTAACGTCGTTTTCAACCATTCAAGGTTATATCGCGATGGTGTCATCTGCTGCAGGATCTGTCGTTTGCTATACATGTAGTATCTTTGGCTCAAGTTGACCAGCATGGAAATTGCCATTTTGAAAGTTGGTGATACTGTTAGAATAAAAGGTGGCGAAGAAGGTCGGATCTTGGACATACAGAGACCACTTGGCTACATGCGTTGCCGCATAAAAACAACTCGACAGTGGTGCGCCGTTTTCCCCCGGAAATGGCCTAAGACAACGACAGACATCAAAGTTAGGCTCACCTAAATCAGTAAGTGACGATTGACGAAGTAGGTAATCCAAATTTGAACACTGAAGCACAAAAGGCTCAAATAAGCATAAACTCAGCAACTCTTCATCGCTTGTAAAATCACACACTCGGTCTTTCGAATCCTGAACTCTTCAAGTTTGGTTTTTTAATGAAAACGTCTGAGTAATGGGATAAAAAGCTTACACACCTCGTCCTGAATATTGTGCATATTTTCCCTCGGGTCAATTTACAGGTATTTATGACTTCGCCAGAGGCTCGATAATACCTGAAAATGAACCCTAGGGAAAATATGCACGATATTCAGAACTCGGAATGTGTAACCTATATTTACACCATATGTCCCCGCAAACTAAACTAAACTCAGACCTGGAAACCGGTGTTTTGCACTTGGAGTATTCTCAAACAAACTTGGCGTATTTTCAGAAAATCAAGTGTATTCCACACAACATTTGAACATTTCGCACGCGTCCGTTGCACTGTTAGTTAAGTTTACCAATACATATAAAACACCTGCATCTTTCAATGTTTAATGACAAAAGCTGTAATGATTGATCAAATGCAGACTTATCCAGTTATATTTCTTATCATTAATATAATCAGTGCCCCAGTAAATATACAGGAATGACAGGGATGCGCTTGTGAAGAAAAGTAGTCAAGGAATTTTTCTTGTCCTATTTTTTTTTTCACCCACCGTACTGATCGTATTTTTAGACAATCAGGTGTACAAAATACGGCGAAATCGTATGGGTTCCCAGGTCTGTAAACTAAACAAATTTCTAAGTCTAAAAACAACTTTTCACCACAACTAAGCAAGACTCCATGAGTGAAATTTATACGAGGTCCAAAGTTCGATCAGCAGTACTTTGAGGGGGAGAGGAGATAGTTAGTATGGAGTTTATGTGAGATAAACAAGGCCGGCTGGCGTCCTACCTGTTGCCACATGTGCGTTTTACCTGGGCTCGTCACGGATAATCTCCTTTTCCGCACCACGTGTCGTTTTACCTTACGGGTCCTAAATCAGGATCAGGATCGATACATTGCAGGAACCTTTTTAGGTTATCATCGCAACGGAAAAGAGTGTGTCAAATTAGCGAAATGTTCAGTGATTGTGACTTTTTCAATGGCTGAAAGGTTCAGTGACTGTAGTTTTCTCAATGGCTAAATAACTAGCCTAAATTATGGCACACATTTGCACTGCTGTTTCGAAAGCTGCGTTGATCCCGGAAACAACACAGTAGTGACCTCCCCTCAGGAAAGTGTCTTTTTAGTGCAATTGTAACTAATGATGGAAACCTTAGCGATAAACAGCGGCCGTTCTCTTGGACTTTAACTTAAGTCCTTGTTTCAAACTCAAAGCCACTGTCATGAGTTACTTTCAATCAATCAATCAATCAATATGAGGCTTATATCGCGCGTATTCCGTGGGTACAGTTCTAAGCGCAGGGATTTATTTTATTTTTTCAATTTTTATTGAAGGCGCAGGGATTTATATATGCCGTGTGAGATGGAATTTTTTTACAAAATACATCACCATTTACATCGGCCAGCAGATCGCAGCCATTTCGGCGCATATCCTACTTTTCACGGCCTATTATTCCAAGTCACACGGGTATTTTGGTGGACATTTTTATCTAAGCCTATACAATTTTGCCAGGAAAGACCCTTTTGTCAATCGTGGGATCTTTAACGTGCACACCCCAATGTAGTGTACACGAAGGGACCTCGGTTTTTCGTCTCATCCGAAAGACTAGCACTTGAACCCACCACCTAGGTTAGGAAAGGGGGGAGAAAATAGCGGCCTGACCCAGGGTCGAACACGCAACCTCTCGATTCCGAGCGCAAGTGCGTTACCACTCGGCCACCCAGTCCCTGCCCATATTTCTGACTGCCATGACGTGTCAAGTGGAAAACAAAGAAAAATAATAAATTATTATAATGGACACCTGGTTAAAAAGTAAGCTTAGGCCAAAAAAAAAAAGGCTGTTTACGGTAACCCGACCGACCCTAGTTTTTAGGCCCGACCCTAATCTTTTTTTTGGATCGTCTGAAAAAAGAAAAAAAAAACGCATCCAAAATAGAGCTGTTTGCGCTCAAACAGCAGACGACAGAAGGAAGGTAAGCTCAAAGTACTCTTTATAGTTATGTTGGGCAAAAACAGGGATTGATGAGAAGAAATGAACTGTGAAACATCATAGAGAGGGGAGAAAAAAAAAAAAAAGCCGACCTACCGACCCTATTTTTTCACCCTATGTTACCGTAAACAGACCTATTTTTTTTTTGGCCTTAGCACCCCACCTTTGGCGATTTTGGAATCCGGGAACATGCCACGAAAAGCCTGTGAAAGAGAGTTTGCAGTCGCTAGAGGCAGGTTGAGTTCAGCGATCATCTCACACATTGTCACCTCTGCACGAGTAACTTGCCGCTTCAGATCGGATACTGGCCCTGTCTCTTCTTTTTTTGGTGCAACAAAGCCTGTAATGGCTGGCTGAGTGCTCTGGGCAGTGCCATCGGCAGTTGAACGATCGACAGCATGTTTGTGATACTGCGTTTCGGTGTGCTTGAAGCAGTCATTTTCCCCCCCTTGCGAGCACGCAAAATCCTTCTAGCACAGTTTGCAGTAGACGTGATGAGCACCCTTCGACGAAGGTCCTAGAAACGTCCACTTTTCGGTGTATTCTTTTCAAAATTTCTGCTTGGTTGGAGGTTTCTTCTTAGAGGGGTTGTCTTCTTTTTCCGAGGCACTCGATTCTCGACTTCTCTTCGTGTTGGCAGAGCGTTGGTTAAAATTTACGGATCGGAACACGGACAAGATTTTAAAATGTTGGATCGGAAGCGGACAGCGACGGAAAACGTAACCTGGATGTTTCGAAAATCGTAGTCTTGACACGGATAGCGGAATGGCGTATTTTTTGCAGAAAATCGTAATAAATTACGCCAAAATCGTAAGGGTAAACAGGTCTGACACAACCTTCCATCACACTTCAACAACACGGTGCTCCATCTTTCACACACACAATAACATGTTACACACTCACCGCTTGGAGTTCTCACTATCACACTACAGGCTGATGGTGACTCTTCGACAACATGGTTCTCCATCTTTCACACACACAATATCACGTTACACATTCACCGCTCTCCATCTTTCACACACACAATATCATGTTACACACTCACCACTTGGAGTTGTCTCCATCACACTACAGGCTGGTGATGATTCTTCAACAGCATGGTGCTCCAACTTCACTACCACAGTCCACGGCTGCTTCCTCTTCATCCTGATGTTAGGTGGCTTCACCTGGTGGACATACAACATATCTCATTATTTATTCAAGGCACATATAATTATGTTTGCATTGATTATCGCCAATTTTACTGAACTTAGTCATGTGAGGCATAGCTCTGTAATAGACACCTCCCCCCCCCCCCCCCCCCCCCCCCATCCTTCAGGTCCTGTTTGTATTGTTTTCGTCGGGCCCGGTTGCTGTGCTAGGTAGTACTGTGTGGTAGGCCAGCCTCTCAGCACAGGGACAGAAATTGGACGTAAGGCATGACATGTAGGGCAGCAAATGCCGAGTCTGTGATTATTAAAAATAATAGTGGAAGTTAGCGAATCATGAAAAATGCAAGCTTAAGCAGAACGGAGATCCATGTGTTCAAGCCTGTAGTTGTTAAATTAAATGCGGTATGTTTGTATTGTTTGCTCCAGAAATGTATATTTCGTACATTAGAGTGTTCGGAACTTTTCAATCGCATAAGTAGATCCAAAATAGTCTAGCTCTTAAATCTGTGTGCTATCAAAGGTTCAGGCCTGTTGTTCTGTAAGTGATTTTGGTTGCTGGGTAATTTAAGTTACCGAAAAATAACTAGCCCTACAAGTTTACAGAGAGAAAGAAGCAGAGGGGGGAATAAAGCAAGCTTGGCTACCAACCCACCCATGTTATTATTTCCCACAGGCACAGAAACACTATCCACTTTATCTTTCACTCAGGGAAATTAGGAGCACCAACCAAATGAGGATAGTTGTCCTGTACAGGGATTTCCTCAAGAAAATTAAGGAGAAGAAGAAGAATAGCCCTATTGGTAAAATATGATATCTTTCTATCCTTTTCTTTAGTTATCAAAGTCAAAGTAATGAGAAAGTCCTCCTGTTAAACCGCATTTTGCATGTCCAGGGATGGCAAAATCATGGCGCGCCAACCAGCCGAGTAACTTCAAGAAAGTAACAAGCCTGTACAAAGTTTGACAGGCCCGGTACATGTATTAATTAGAAATTAATATGTAAATCGCCGTGAGCTCTTGTGAGAAACGGCGATTAATAAATGTCCATTATTATTATTATTATTATACCACACAACAAATTATGAGCGTTAGATTTCGTTACAACATTTAAAGTAAATTAAACAGCTTTGATGCGCACAGGAGCCTCATTTTTGTTTCACTAGAACATAGCGATGATTTTTTTTATCTCTTTAAAGTTTAATTTGACCAGAAAACAACGTTTCAGTCTCAAAGAGATCTATCGAATGCCAAAGCTGATTTTAGGTAAACCTGATATCGTTACACAAATTAACGATTTAATTCCCTTTCCTGGGCCCAGCTTTCGCATTTGAATATATATATACATATACCACAGACTGAACTGATGCTTCCTTGCCAAAGTAACGCTGAAGGGGTCTATGTCGACCAAAAGTGGGTGCATTCCCTGTCAGCATTTTCCCTGTATATATATTAAATGAATACACTCGGGTGGATTTCCAGTAGGAAAGTACGATACCACTCAATCTTGCGCCAACCTAGTGACTGCCTTTACCCGATTTGAATAACCCTAGCTTTACTTCCCCTTCCAAAATGGTGGTTCGACAGGAGAATCTTTTGGAAATCCTGAATTCATGTGTGGCATTCAGCCAAGCAAACATGCTTCGGCGAGAAAGGCGGACAATCAGAATGGATTTAGATAAAGAAACATGCCCCCCCCCCCCCCCCCCCCCCTCCATAATTTCTCATACAGTGCCGATGACGACATGGGTCCCAACATTTGACAGAGTGGTTACGTCCCTTGAATGACGATGGAAGCAATAAGGCAAATGTGTTAAAGTGGAACCCCCCTGTTATGCCCCCCCCCCCCCCCAATTTAAGACTTCCTCTTTTATAAAATAAAGACCCTGTTTTCTCAGTCTATTTGCATGCATGTTGTTCATAACCTCTGTAAATTTACTCTAACGTTAAGACTCCCTCCTTTTTAGACCAGATTTTCTCAAATTGTTGGAGGTCTTAAAAGGGGGGTTCCACTGTAGGTAAAACATATTTTTGAACAAATTTGACCCCACAATAGTGTACAGTACCTAAGGTTGATCATCAGTACTTTGGAAATGAGGGTGGATATTCCTTGTGGAGTGTTCATACGAGATTAACATGGACGAAAGTGCACATCTTAGCATCAACAGTTCAGTCTCTACTCCATAAGCTTCATCTCACCTCACTGACACTCAAAAAGAAGATATAATTCGCTGTTCGAAGACGAAAGATGCGCTCAGCCGAAAAATAAGATGGTTATAGTCTCTGACTTGAATTTGAACTCGAGCAAGACTACCCGAAGTGAGAATTCAAGTTGCTCGGTGCGGGACTCACCAAGCGGCGTTCCACTTCCACCAGGCGGCTTTTCACGGATTGATACCTTCTTTTAGGCGTCACACACCCCGTGTCGTTTACCTTACATGATGTTGCTTCACACAAGTGTGTGTGATCACTCAAAGATTCAATGACTGTCGTTTTATAACGTTACTCTCGTGTACACTAAATATAATGCGTCGATTCGTTCAGAGAAACTGTTGGGCGCAAAGTAAGAATCCGGGGCAGAGTTGGAATAATCGGGATTTCCCGAAACCTAATTTGATTTCCAACAAAGCGCCGCATTTCCGGAAACGAGCTGCCTCGTTCCAGAAATGGCAACCCTTCGACTGGCACAAAAAAAGTATACCCTTTTCACAGGTCATGAATAAGGTATATGAAAAAGCAAGGTCTTATACAGGGGAGGTCTTGAATTGGGGGTGTGGGGGTACACTGTGTAACAATTCTCTCAGTGACACTCAGCCCATGCAGCTAGCTAGTTGCTGCTGTCTCGATCTATTTTAAACACAATGATTTTTTTTCTCAGAGTAGAGTGTTATTTTGTTACAACAGGCTGAAATCATCTTTAATTTGAATCAACTTTTTGCAACAATCAATCACATCAATATAGCGCACATTACGTTTCAAGAGCCTAGATTACCATGCAGTGACAAGAGCCTACTCAGTAAAGGGACGTAATGCTGTCTCTGCAGCCCAGAGAGACTGTGTGAGTTTAATATATAACCAGTTAAGACTGAGTAAAACATTATTACAATCGATAGTTACCAGTGAAAAGTTATATCGGAACACTCTTGTTGTGTTTTCGTTGTTGTAAAATGTAAGATCTGAAACGTTAAAAATTACGTAAAATTGGTGCATTTTGGTCGAGTGGGATGGGTCGTTGAACTGTGTTGTTACAGCCCGCCGAAGTTATCAAAAGTGTTTTTGCTTTTTGTAATTCGGTTGGTTTGGTGCGTTATACAATGCATCTGCTTTTTCAAGACTAAGCATTGATCACTTTAAAACACAAGGATCATCATAGGCCATCATGACTTGTATCATTTTACATCGCATTCTAAGAAAGAGCAGAATTCTCACTATGCGCGCGGTACATTTCTAGAATCGGGTATTTCTAGAATGGCGGCCATTGTTGGAATTCCAACAAAGCGCAGGTCATTTCCGGAAAAGCGCCGATGACGAGATGGGTCGCAACAGCAACCACACAGACCGGAAGCTGCTGAAAGGGACTACATGATTGGCTCAAATTCAGTGCCCTGTCTCCACTTCCTTCCTATTTTGTAAAGTACCTTTTGATTGAGACTAAGTTTCATCCAACTTTACAGAGATGCCAGAGAAGTATCACTTGTCCGACCAATAGTCGAGTACGCTTGCACAGTCTGGGACCCGCACAAGATCAAAGAGGTCAGTCAGATTGAAAAAGTGCAGCGTAGGGCAGCTCGTTTTGTTCTCAACAGACACAAACAGACGGCCAGCGTGGACGACATGCTCAACGAACTAGAGTGGCCCTCGCTAGAAGAACGCAGGAAAGAGGCCAGGCTCTCCATGCTGAAGAAGATCACATCGGGATCCGCACATGTGAGGTGCGAGGAGCTACACCTACTCGCCCCAAGGGCTAGAAGAGGAGTCCCCACAGAGAGACAGCAATTCAAGCGGATCCCAGCGAGAACAAACTACAGAAAGAACAGCTTCCTCCCAAGAACAATCAGGGACTGGAACGAGACCCCTTCATCCCTCCTCCTCTCACACCCCCAGGCCCCAGACTCCTGCACTGCGCAGGAGTCGAGTTCCTGCATTGTGCAGGAACTCCCCAGCCCCCAGTAGATTCTAGCTAGGGGTTTTTTGTTTTTTTTTTTTCTCTCACTCTTTGGAATCTGCAACCCTCCACAGTGTGACATAATGGTCAGCCAAAATGACCGTGGTCACAATATGGAAGAAGAAGAAGAAGAAGAAGTGAACCATGATTTCAAGATGCCCGGTGCAAATTGTTGTATGCCTGGATGCACTGTGAGCTCACTAAGATGTTCAACACTTATAACTTTCCATGGTATACCAAACAGAAAAGCGGATGCCGAATGGAGAGCTGCTCTTATTCACCAACTAGCAGTTAAGCCCGGCTTCGCCCGGGAGTAAGCGGAGCCCTGTAGCAATTTAAGACGCTCGCTATCCCATTATCATTAGCTTTACCTCCTTTGTTTGGATACAAAAAAAAGTTATCTCCCTTACCTTCTAGAAATTTCCGGAACTGTCCAGTTAATTTTTCTTTCTTCATTTCTTCCCCTCATAGGCGCAATAGCGAGTCTCTAATATCACTGGCATGATGTGCTTGCTACAGGTGAACAGTAGGCACTGAACTGATCTTGCACCATATAGGCTGTATTCAATAAATGGGAGGTCCATAATCTGAGAAAGGAAACAATGAATCAAGAAACTAAAACCCAGGTGCACATCTGCGGCACCTAGGGAGTGTACGTGCACACTATCTTGTTCCTGCCTCTTGCCATCTCAGAGGTATGGCAACCACAGACAAAAAAGAGTTATCTCCCTTACCTTCTAGAAATTTCCGGAACTGTCCAGTTAATTTTTCATTCTTCATTTCTTCCCCTCATAGGAGCAATAGCGAGTCTCTAATATCACTGGCATGATGTGCTTGCTACAGGTGAACAGTAGGCACTGAACTGGTCTTGCACCATATAGGCTGTATTCAATAAATGGGAGGTCCATAATCTGAGAAAGGAAACAATGAATCAAGAAACTAAAACCCAGGTGCACATCTGCGGCACCTAGGGAGTGTACGTGCACACTATCTTGTTCCTGCCTCTTGCCATCTCAGAGGTATGGCGACCACAGACAAAAAAGAGTTATCTCCCTTACCTTCTAGAAATTTCCGGAACTGTCCAGTTAATTTTTCATTCTTCATTTCTTCCCCTCATAGGAGCAATAGCAAGTCTCTAATATCACTGGCATGATGTGCTTGCTACAGGTGAACAGTTATCTCCCTTACCTTCCAGAAATTTCCGGAACTGTCCAGTTAATTTTTCATTCTTCATTTCTTCCCCTCATAGGAGCAATAGCAAGTCTCTAATATCACTGGCATGATGTGCTTGCTACAGGTGAACAGTAGGCACTGAACTGGTCTTGCACCATATAGGCTGTATTCAATAAATGGGAGGTCCATAATCTGAGAAAGGAAACAATGAATCAAGAAACTAAAACCCAGGTGCACATCTGCGGCACCTAGGGAGTGTACGTGCACACTATCTTGTTCCTGCCTCTTGCCATCTCAGAGGTATGGCGACCACAGACAAAAAAGAGTTATCTCCCTTACCTTCTAGAAATTTCCGGAACTGTCCAGTTAATTTTTCATTCTTCATTTCTTCCCCTCATAGGAGCAATAGCGAGTCTCTAATATCACTGGCATGATGTGCTTGCTACAGGTGAACAGTAAGCACTGAACTGGTCTTGCGCCATATAGGCTGTATTCAATAAATGGGAGGTCCATAATCTGAGAAAGGAAACAATGAATCAAGAAACTAAAACCCAGGTGCACATCTGCGGCACCTAGGGAGTGTACGTGCACACTATCTTGTTCCTGCCTCTTGCCATCTCAGAGGTATGGCGACCACAGACACACACACACACACACACACAGACAGACACTCTCTTTTATTATATGTATATAGAATCAACCGTGCTGACACGCTTTTCAACCCGAAGAATGGGAGGATATGTTCCCGACATTTTGAAGAAACGTGCTTCAAATACGGTACGTAAAAAACTAGTACTCGAGGGTACTTCATCCGAATCAACTACAGTAGACTCTGGCGTCCCGCAGGGGACGGTGCTCGGCCCACTACTCTTCCTTGTCCATATTAACGACCTGCCAGCCTCCGTATCGTCCCACGTCCGCTTGTTCGCCGACGACATTTCAGTAGGTTGGTGTTTTATCCTACATACGCGAGAGAGACACCCGTGAGATAATAATCGTTCAAATCACACGTGTGTATATCATGTAAATGAGGTCATGTCATGCAAGTCTGGCAGGGACCTGTTTTTCCACTGCTTATGATGCCAAAGTCACCGAGACAAACGTCATTAGGCCAAAAAAAAAAAATTGTCTGTTTAGGGTAACCCGACCGACCCTATCGATTTGGCGCCGACCCAAAAACTTTTTTTTGATTTCAAAAAAAAAAAAGAAAAAAAAAGAGGTAAAAATGCTAAAAAGAGACATTTGGCGTTTCTTTCTCTCCCTTTCTCTCTGTTTTATTTATACGTTAGTTTTGAAACATGTATTCATCAAATATAAGCAGTGAATGTTCAGCCAACATAGCATTTACACACACACACACAAAAACAAAAAAAAACAAAAAAAAAACCTACCTACCTACCGACCCTACTTTTTTTGGTCATGTTACCCTAAACAGACAATTTTTTTTTTGGCCTTATAGAAACACAAATTGCGCTCGCTAATTACCCTTGATGAATCTTTAGAACTAACACGTCACGCCAAACTTTCAGAGTGACGTTTCTTTGCTTTGACGAAACAGATTGCACGAGGTTTTAGAAGAGATCGAGGTTCCAAAACAAGCGTCTTCAATTTAGCTGCCTCGAGTGCAGGACATTTTCAGTAAAATACACGTAAGTACAGTATGTAGGATAAACAGAATACTACATGGCTTGCTGTGTCGTACCAGATTTACACTCGTTGCTTTTTCAAATAGTGAACAGCTCGCTTTCGCTCGCAGTTCAATATTTAAAAAAACAACTCGTGTAAATCTGGTACGACACAGCAAGCCATGTAGTATTCTCTATCTAGACAATGCAAGGGAAGTAATTCCGGCTTACTGAATCTGGAGCTCCATGAAGTGTAGCGAAGGTGGAGACAAGCTCTGAGCAGTCACTGATAGGTCTGCTTTAGAGGGTAATGTTGAGTTGTGAGGTTTGAATTTCGTTTAAATCAAAAATTACCAAGAGGGTTCCCGTACAGTACGTGTTCTTGGCAGGACTACATGTTCAAGTTACGTACTTCCGGTCGGATTGAAAATGGCGTCTGCCGAACACCCTGTGGTGCAAATTCTGACATGATTTTATTAACATTGTGATAAAAGACAACCTGGGGCGGTTCACATTATGCGCTGGTGAATATCCCAGCTCAACAGACGATTAATCGTGGACAGTCTGTCTACAAAGTGCCCAAGAAAAGTGTGACTGAACGATGAGTGGAGAAGTCAACCTGTGCACAAGATCATCCGATCAGACAAGGACTGAAGGAGTTCAGCCACACAGCACACTAATTACTAAATCAGTCACATGACATTGTTGTGTTCAATAATCAATCTATCCATTTTGCTATTCCTCAGAGACACAAAGGACAATTGGTAATCTTGAACTTTAGCGTGTTAAATTCATTGCTCAGAATCCAGTGACATTCTTTACTTATTTTTGATACAAGTCCATGTAAGCAAGCCAAAGAACATTTGTCGTGAAATTAATTGATGGATTGAGCTTCAAACTTTAGCATAATTAATTAATTTGGTTGTTCAATCGACGAAAATGCACCGGAAATGGCGTACGTTGTCAACCATGGGACATCATTTACACGAAAGAGTTGTCTCCCTTGTTCGCTCATACGGATAATTCCTTCTTTGAGCCATGTAAACGAAATGCATTCGTACAGTTCATCGGAGTTCATTCCGTCACTTCAAATGGATCTAAAACGACGTGTTATGATTACAAGAGCAGGTTCTACAAATTTGGAGACTTAAATGCCTCTGAATTCTGAGCTATGAATTTAACATGCTAAAGTTCAAGATTACCGGACAATTTCTTCTTCTTCTTCGTTCATGGGCTGAAACTCCCACGTTCACTCATGTTTTAGCACGAGTGGATTTTTACATACGTGTATGACCATTTTTACCCCGCCATGCAGGCAGCATACGCCGATTTCAAGGGAGGCATGCTGGGTATTTTCGTGTTTCTATAACCCACCGAACTCTCATTATATGGATTACAGGATCTTTTTTGTGCGCATTTGGTCTTGTGCTTGCGTGTACACACGAAGGGGTTAAGTCACCAGCAGATCTGCACATAAGTTGACCTGGGAGATCTGAAAAATATCCACTCTTAACCCACCAGGTGGCAGCGACCGGGATTCGAACTCACGACCTCCCGATTAAGAGGCCGACGTCTTACCACCACGCCACTGCGCCCGTCAAAGGACAACTGAAAGCCAAGGAATGCCACAGTGCGTGGCGTGGGGGTGCCACTACAGGACGGATAAGAAAGAACCAAAGGGAAAAGGAACAAGCACAACTGTGCACCGGTAAGTGAAATTTTGTTCTTCATTAGCGCTTACATGTGACATCGTAATCACCTTTATACCAAGTGAAAACATGGAGTGGGCATCACCTTCAATGAGCGCTTCTGGGGTTATAACGCGAGACAACTCCTGTGATCTTGCCGCAAGGTTCCGCCTGTTACGGCACGCCTTACACACAAACTGTTACCAAAGCGACATGCTATTTGGGACCAATGCACGTTTTTTCCTTTTTCGTGTGATCTTGCCGCGAGGTTCCGCCTGTTACCAGCCGAAAGAAAGAAGGGGCATAACCTCACCAGAACCGCTCATTTAAGTACAGTGGAACCCCCTTTCATACCTCCCAATTCAACCGGCACGGTTGGCCTAGTGGTAAGGCGTCCGCCCCGTGATCGGGAGGTCATGGGTTCGAACCCCGGCAGGGTCATACCTAAGACTTTAAAATTGGCAATCTAGTGGCTGCTCCGCCTGGCGTCTGGCATTATGGGGTTAGTGCTAGGACTGGTTGGTCCGGTGTCAGAATAATGTGACTGGGTGAGACATGAAGCCTCCCTGTGCTGCGACTTCTGTCTTATGTGTGGCGCACGTATATGTCAAAGCAGCACCGCCCTGATATGGCCCTTCGTGGTCAGCTGGGCGTTAAGCAAACAAACAAACAAACAAACCTCCCAATTCAAGACTTCCTCTCTTTTGAGACCTTACTTTGTCAGGTGGGGGGGGGGGGGGGGGGGAGGGGGGGCATCCACTGTATATAATCCATAATTTCTTTTATTGTTTTAGGTTCCCTAAAGACCCAGAAAGACGTAACATATGGACCAGAGCGCTTCGAAGAGAAGGCTTTCAAGCAACTGACACCATGGTCCTGTGCTCAAGTCATTTTGAAGAGTCCTGCTTTTACCGATTTGGACAGACAGTACGTCTCGAGAAAACTGCTGTTCCCACGCTTTTCGACTTTCCACTACACCTGCCAGTCAAGGTAAGCTGAAGGATACAAAACTCTGCAGACAGACACAGCAACACCAGAACAGTGAGCATTTACAACATTAATGAGAGAGAGAGAGAGAGGGTGGTAGAGAGAGGTTGGTAGAGAGAGGGTGGAAGAGAGAGGGTGGCAGAGAGAGGGTGGTAGAGAGAGGGTGGTAGAGACAGACCTGGGAACCCATACGATTTCGCCGTATTTTGTACGCATGATTGTCGAGAATACGATCAGTACGGTCAGTGGGAAAAAAAATACGACAAGAAAAATTCCTAGACAACTTTTCTTCACGCGCCCATCCCAAAGCCGATCCAGTATTTTGTCACATGATTACAGTTTTTGTCAGTAAACCTTGAAAAAAAGCATTTGTTTTAAATACATGTACAGGTAAACTTAATTAACGGTGTGACACCGGCACGGTTGGCCTAGTGGTAAGGCGTCCGCCCCGTGATCGGGAGGTCGTGGGTTCGAACCCCGGCCGGGTCATACCTAAGACTTTAAAATTGGCAATCTAGTGGCTGCTCCGCCTGGCGTCTGGCATTATGGGGTTAGTGCTAGGACTGGTTGGTCCGGTGTCAGAATAATGTGACTGGGTGAGACATGAAGCCTGTGCTGCGACTTCTGTCTTGTGTGTGGCGCACGTTATATGTCAAAGCAGCACCGTCCTGATATGGCCCTACGTGGTCGGCTGGGCGTTAAGCAAACAAAACAAAACAAAAAACAAACAAACGGTGTGACGGACGCGCGTGAGGCATGTTTTAATCATGGATGTTCAAACACTGTGTGGCAGGGAGAGGGTGGTAGAGAGAGAGAGGGTGGCAGAGAGAGGGTGGTAGAGAGAGAGTGGCAGGGTTTAGCCTGAGAAAAAAGGCAATCTGTCCTCTACCAAATTCCTATGGGACATAGTCGAATAGAAGGCAAGAATCACCAAAGGGGCCTGTACGCGTTTTGACCAAAGATGCGAAATGGTGCAATATGGTGCCATCTGAGAATAAGCTGGTATATTGTGTTATCTCTCTCTATGTGTGTGTGAAATCCTATGTAAAGTGTACATTTGGTGGCGCAGTGGTACGTAATCTCAATGCGCGCTTTGATGCACTGAAGGGAATTGTGAAGGGACATTTTCAGATTAAATACGCCAATGGCGCACGGCGCACTAGTAAGTGAAACTCTTGGGTGGTAGAGAGCCAGAGAGAGAGGGTGGGAGAAAGAGAGGGAGAGTAAGCATGTCGTGAGCACTGGTAGTGGGTGTCTATCATTGACAGGAGTACTGTTAAACAATTTAAAGGTTCATACAGTGGAACCTCCTTTTGAGACCTTTGAAAAGGATGGAGTCTTAAAATGGTGGTCAAGGTAATGGTTGTTATGAGCAGAAAGTCTGACAAAACAAGGTCTTAATTTGGGGAAGTCTTCAATAAGGGGGTCTTTAAAGGGGGGTGCCACTGTATGATGTTTGTTTCCACAGAAACAACAGACCCGGAAAGCTCCAGCTGCTAGGACTGTAACACTGAAGGAAGATGACCCGCCATCACCATCTACATGTTCCAGCCACGCAGAGGTGGCAGACAGACCAAAACAGGGTGAATTGACTGTTTTTGGTCATCATTCATACATGCTTAAATACAACCCGTAAAATGAAAAGATTTGATTTTAGATGCCTGTGCGAAACAGGTGAAAACTACGTTCCCGGGTTTTCCCCATCAGTTCATGCATCGACTCATGAAAATAAAAAGTAGCAAGACGACAGCAGAATACCACCCTGCCTTGAAGAAGCAAGACGTAATTACTGCAAATTGTACTTTGTATGATATTGTTTTCTTGAGCCATTGTAAAGTGCTGAAGAGAAGTTAAAGAGAAGCGCCATATAACATTCCGTTATTATTATTGTTAGTAGTAGTAGTAGAACAGAGTAGTTTGTTGTTATTAGTGTTCACAAATTAGAGGCATAATGAAGCAGCTCATCAAGGAATAATCCAGATCATTCTGTTCATGCAAGTCCGCCCCGTGATCGGGAGGTCGTGGGTTCGAACCCTGGCCGGGTCATACCTAAGACTTTAAAATTGGCAATCTAGTGGCTGCTCCGCCTGGCGTCTGGCATTATGGGGTTAGTGCTAGGACTGGTTGGTCTGGTGTCAGAATAATGTGACTGGGTGAGACATGAAACCTGTGTTGCGACTTTTGTCTTGTGTGTGGCGCACGAAAAATGTCAAAGCAGCACCGCCCTGATATGGCCCTTCGTGGTCGGCTGGGCGTTAAGCAAACAAACAAACTGTTCATGCAAGAAAGTGTAGATCTCATCTGTGCATACAGGAAAGAGCAGATCTGTTACATTAATGCTTACCTGGTTACTGGTGTGTTTTCTTTTTATTAATGGATCATGTAAAAAATATTTCTAATTATTTGTTTGTTTGATGCACTGCAGTCTACAGAGCACATGCAGCATCTCAACAGAGACATGAAAGTCACATGAGATGGGTATTCTTCTTCTTCTTTCATGGGCTGAAACTCCCACGTTCACTCGTGTTTTTGCACAAGTGCGTTTTTACATGTATAACAGTTTTTAGCCCGCCATGCAGGCAGCCATACGTCGCTTTCGGGGGAAGCATGCTGGGCATTTTTGTGTTTCTATAACCCACCGAACTTTGACATGGATTACAGGATCTTTTCCATGCGCATTAAGTCTTGTGCTTGCATGTGCACACGAAGGGGGACAAGGCACTATCATGTCTGCACATGAGTTGACCTGGGAGATCGCAATAATCTCTACCCTTAACCCACCAGGTGGCCGAGTTTGGGATTTGAACTCACTACCTATTGATCAGGAGGCCAATTTCTTATCAACTAGCGACTAGGCCACTCCGCATGTCAGATGGGTATATATATTTTTGTGTTTAGGTTCACATTGTTTATCTTTTATTTGCAGCTAAAGGCGGCCGCAGAAAACAGCTAGCAGGAAGTTTGCCAACTCTGGGTACGCCACTGCCAGTGAGATATGTATTGACGCCACAACCACAGCCCGAGAAACAAAATGCAAGTGGATGAATACATTTTATCATTGATATGATGTTTGACATCATTTTGTTTTCTGATTACACCAATAATCATGTAATATATTTTGTAGGAGCAGAATTTTAAAGTTATAACCAGATTGCCAATCGCCGCGTTTTGTTCAAACAGGCAGCTCTTGCAACGTAAGAGAATTTTAACGATAGCTCTGATTGTTTACCCTCGGTTCTTTGTCAAAAGTGCATTCACTCATTAGACCAGTGCACTTTCCCAGTCTCACACCTAATGGTAGATGTGTGAAGCAGGGACTCAAAGTGAGAATTCTACTGTGTTCTTTGGGGTTGGGACTGTTTTTTACACTTCAGTGGCTGTTCCCCCAAGACCCATTTTTGCTATCAAGCCGCGCAAAGATAATTTGAAAAACATCTTTTCCCCTTCCAATCCATAACGGTTGTAAAGTAACAACAGTCAAACAGATATTGTCGGTAGTTCAAAAAGAACATTGTGTTCATGGGCGAGGTCAGGAAGTAATGAATTAATGAATTAACTACTATGGGTGGGTTGGTGGAAGGGGTAGGAGAGACATGTCATCTACCCAAAACTGAGACTAAACTGGTATGGTTTGGTCTGTTTCTCCCCTGATATCAGCGAATGGCTGCCTGAATGAAGGGGTAAAAACAGTTATAAACATAATAAAACAATTTGATTGTGTGTGTGTGTGTGTGAGAGAGTTTCAGCCAATATATGCAGAAGAAGAAAAAGATAAGAAACAAAATACAAATAAAAAACCATGGCGTCACAACACTTGGTCATAAAAATGTGATATTATGATATTGTTTCTGCAGATAACATCATGAATTTTGCACTCTGCATGGCTTAATAATAAAGATATATGTACTAAGTAAGTTTGGTGCAAATTGGTTTGTATTCAAGTGTGTAGCGCGAACAAACAAAAACTCTATTTGCGCGAAATCCATTGGGTTCGCTTACCTTAAATACACCATAACCTTTTATTTTTGCAGCAGCACTCAGACGACGAAAGCCAACCAAGACAGACAGTGAGTGGTTGTGACAGGATGGAGGAAGAAGAGCGGACAGTGAAGACAGAGGTCAAGACAGAAAGAGATACACAAGAACCACTACTAGTAAGACTACCAGTGCCACAGTGCACGACAGAACAACATTCACAAGAGCCAGAGGTCAAGACGGAGGTCAAGACAGAAAGAGATACACAAGAACCGCCACTAGTAAGACTACCAGTGTCACTGTGCACGACAGAACAACATTCACAAGAGCCAGAGGTCAAGACGGAGGTCAAGACAGAAAGAGATACACAAGAACCGCCACTAGTAAGACTACCAGTGTCAGAGTTCATGACAGAGCAACACTTACAAGAGCCAGAGGTCAAGATAGAGATCGACGTTGCAGAAGAACCATCACTAGCATGGTGCATGACCCAGCAACATTCACACGGTGAGTGTTTAGATGATGGTTAGGTTTTACAGGTGCTTGTATGCATTTGCATAAAAGTGCATCATTTACAATTACTGTCAAAAGTCTCGTCTAAACTTAGCAAAAAAATCATCTCGACAAATTTCACACCCAAATTAAAGCATTAACCCCCATGCCATTTCATTAAAACTTTCAGTGCCAGTTCAGGCCATCTACTTGACTGTCTGAAACACCTTTCCGATCAAAGATTTCTTTTACAGTGATAACGTGACCAGTGCTCAAATAAGGGTACCCTCAAAATTGACTGAAATGAATTTCAACACTGGAAACCCGCTATGAAATTGCAGAAAAAACAATACACTTCGCAGACTGAATGGAAACGTTCTCAGTTGTTGATAGTTGTGGGTGGAAGGAAGCATTGCATTATTGGTACCCAAATGTGGATCGTGTGTGAAACGAAGCTTCCTCAATATTCCCCCACAACGGGCAACCGTTCCTCCCTATAAATTATATTTATTGTGTAGACAAATGGATATAAAGTATGAATATATCATAATATAAAATATTGTTCAGTTTAAGTTACTGTTTCGACGGTTAAAAGTGAATCATGACGTAAAAAACCCGCTATTTAGAGCGTAGGCATGGTCAAGAACCTGTGACGTCATACCCAAATAGTGCTAAAATCTAAGAAACACATTTTTCAGCAGAACAAGGACTGATCTTCAAAAACACGTATGTTTCTGACCAAAACACCGCTGTTTAACATCTGGGCTATGCCACTGAAAAAAAATATCCTTAACTTTTTGTGCTTAGTGTGTATTGATTCAGAGGTACACAATAAGATTCTATTGCAGATCTGGAGCCGTTTTGAAATCGCAAACAGCTTGAAAGGTCATGTATAAATTTAGTGGGTCACACAGGGCCTAGTTGGTTTGGGGGTTAAATAAACCACGAGAACTGGTGTGTGGTTTACACTTGAGAAAAAGCCATTCAGTAAGTGTGGTTTGATGTTGTAGAATGCTATTGCGAGTGTGTTCTATCAGGTTAGTATTGCAGTTTTAGTGTAAAAAGATGTCTTCGTTCTGTAAATCTCCTGTGTAGGCGGAGTGGGCCTTTTCATTTGGTTACTTTCGCTTCTGGGGTGATAACGCGAGACAACTCCTGTGATCTTGCCGCGAGGTGGCGCCAGTTACCAGCCGAAGGAAAGAAGGGGCATAACCTCACCAAAACCGACCATTGTCTGTTTACCGTATAAAATGCATGACTTACACACAAACTTTTACTAAACCGATATGCTATTTGGTACCAATGCAAGTTTTTTTTCCTGTCTCGTGTGATCTTGCCGCGAGGTGGCGCCAGTTACCAGCCGAAAGAAAGAGGGGGCATAACTTCACCAGAACCGCCCATTGTCTGTTCATTACTTTTGAAAAATGACGAGTTGCTTACTACTACTGCTGTGTTTATGTTGTGTGTTACAGTGTCGGTTGAGGCAGACTTCACAACAGAGAGCACAGCAAGTATCATGAAGGAACAGACAACACAAACTCAGGCTGAATTCTTCTATCAGTCTCTGTCATCACAAGAGTCAGTGAAACATTCCAACAGACAAGTGAGTGAACACATCAAGTCTGAGTCAAGAGATGCAGAAGACACAACAGTTGTGACGGGGGACACACAGTTCATTCCAACACACCAAGATGAAGGAGCCGGCGCTGAATCAAGCGCAATGGCAAGAGATGACACTGCACAGCTGACAAGGTCATCTTACAACAGTCAAAGTCCTTCAACACAAGATGGCGTATCTCCAGAGAAAAGCAGCGTTGGATTGGATCACCTTTACGCATATCGGTCAAAGAGTTTGAAAGGGGAAAGTTTACACAAAGAGAAGAAAACGGAAGCAGATGTAAGGCCACATAGATGTACACAGTGCAATTCATCTTTCAGATGTCCTTCTGAATTAAAGCGGCACATGGTCACTCATACAGGTGAAAGGCCACATACATGTGCAGTGTGCAGTGCATCCTTCCGTCAGTCAAGCACATTAAAGCAACATATTATAACTCATACAGGTGAAAGACCATATAGTTGTTCACAGTGCAGTGCATCCTTCCGTCAGCCCTCTGCATTAAAGCAGCATATTCTAACTCATACAGGGGAAAGACCATACAGTTGTTCACAGTGCAGTGCATCCTTTGGTCGCTCTTATCACTTAAAGAATCACATTCTAATTCATACTGGTGAAAGACCATACACTTGTTCACAGTGCAGTGCATCATTCAGTCGGCCCACCACATTAAAGCTGCACATGGTCACTCATACAGGTGAAAGGCCATATAGATGTGCACATTGCAGTTCCTCTTTTGGCCAGTCTACCTCCTTAAAGCGGCACATGCGAACTCATACAGAAGAAAGGGGAAAGAGAAGCGCACAGAAACATGTTCCAGATGATATCACCATCAACACAGAAGCAGAGCAGTTCATTAGTACTGGTTCAGATGGGATGTGGAGCATGCAAAGGTTAATCAATCAGTGATCACTCAGTTGCTCGTGTGTTGAAAGCTTACTCACAGACTGGCACAGACTATCTCATGTGTTGGAAACTCACCTAGTTGGCCACCTGGCACAGACTATCTCGTGTGTTGAAAGCTCACTCAGTTGGCCACCTGGCACAGACTATCTCATGTGTTGATAGTTCACTAGAGTTAGTCACCTGGGCACAGACTATTTTGTGTGTATCTGACTACGAAATGGCCAAGTGTGAAGCAACACCTGTAGGAGACACAGTTCTGACAGGACACAGGTAACTCTGTCACACAGAGATGATGAAACACATTCTGAGTCTTCGTGTGCTTTTAGTGTGATGTTCATACAGACGGGCGCTGTGGCGGGGTGGTAAGACGTGGCCTTTTAATCGGAAGGTCCAGGGTTCAAATTCCGGCCGCGGCCGCCTGGCGGGTTAAGTGTGGAGATTTTTTTGATCTCCCAGGTCAACTTATGTGCCGACCTGCTAATCCAAAGCGCGATCCGGTGAAAGATAAAGCAACCTGTGTAATTATAAGTCAAAGTAGCATGTGTCATGTCATACTCATAGTCGGGTCAATGCATGCATTAGGCCAAAAAAAAAAAATTGTCTGTTTAGGGTAACCCGACCGACCCTATCGATTTGGCGCCGACCCAAAAACTTTTTTTTGATTTCAAAAAAAAAAAAAAAAAAAAAGAGGTAAAAATGCTAAAAAGAGACATTTGGTGTTTCTTTCTCTCCCTTTCTCTCTGTTTTATTTATACGTTAGTTTTGAAACATGTATTCATCAAATATAAGAAGTGAATGTTCAGCCAACATAGCATTTACAAAAACAACAAAAAAAAACTTTACCTACCTACCGACCCTTCTTTTTTTGGTCATGTTACCCTAAACAGACAATTTTTTTTTTTTGGCCTTACATATGTCATAGGTCTAAGTAGCATGTGTCATGTCAATGACAAAGTAAAACAATCAATGCTGTAGCACTTGTCACGTCAATCACGGTCAATGTCAAGGAGTATACTGAGATATTGAGTTTGAACTCTTGTTCATTTTATAGGAATGAGTTCTTTTTCTAATGTAGTGGTGTGTTTTGGAAAGTTTGTTACATTTTGTGTTGTTTCTTAAAGTTTTTGAGGAAGAATTTGAATGCTTAAGATTTATGTTTTACAACTTTGATACTATTATTCTGCTCATTGTACAAATAAACCTTCGTACATGTAGTGAACTGGTAGGCGTGTTTATGATTTTGATCGCTGGGTCGATGCAGTTCTTGTTTTTAACTTTGATTCAATAAACCTTAGAAAATGGTTGATGCTTACAGCTTAGCTATGTTTTATGCGTCATTTTACTGCAGTTTATCTCTATGCATCATTTGCTGGTCATCGGAGGTTTTGTACAGATTCAATTGTCAGATGGCAGTATGAATAATAATATGATCAGGTTGCGGGAGACGTTCCATGTGTAAAATGGTCTGAGGCAGTTAGTGCTCCAGCTCTGACTCGTCTGAGGGGTCACTTTTTTTAAGTCAGCTCAGTTCGCTCGCAACACTAGGTTCCATAGGCAATGTGTACCGTTTTACTTTTTTGTTTGTAAAGTTCACACATTTTGAGAGAAATTTAGGAGCATTCTGAACATTTTATGATGCCAAAATGTTGCTTTTGCATTGCTTCAGTGCATGATTATGGGTGCGATGGTCTGTGTCAAGCATACAGTTGAATCCCCCTTTTAAGAACACCCCCCCCCCCCCCCCCCAATTTAAGATTTCCTCCCTTTCAAGACCTTAGTTTTATGGATTTCCTATAGATTCATTTTCTCTGTAAATTTACCCTCATGTTAAGACTACCTCCTTTTTAAGACCTGATTTCCTCTGATTTTTGGAGGTTTGTCAGAGGAGGTTCCATTGTATTTAAAAAAAATGCACTAAAATCTGCTCTTTTGGATATGAATGATAATTTATTGCGAAATCTGTTTATTGCACCTTTCAGTTGCCTACTAATGTGGTACCCAGTGCATTTGTGAATGTTACAAACAACAGAGTTAAGCGTTACACTGCCTACAAGTTACAACATCTTGTGTTGCGAGTGATCTGAGCTGACTGCAAAAAAAGTAGCCCCTCAGAGCCGGAACACTAAAACCCGCCTCAGAGCTTATTATGCATGGAACGTCTTCCACAAACGTCTTTTGCCCTAAAAAAAATCGAATCATTTATTTTGTGTATGATCTTCCAGATAAATAAATTGACAGGGTCTTGGCTTGCTTACGACTACGAGAGTTGATATTATTTGTCCGCAAAGATGGCCTTTTTTTCACTTTTGAAAGCTACGAAAAATGAATGCCAAATATTAAATCTTTAAAAAAATAATAACTTTGGTTGATGCTTACAGCTTAAAATTACTAAAATTACCAAAATTAAACTTGGAAAATACTTGAAATAACTTAGTTTTCTGGGTAGTTACTGAAGTGACTTATAAAAAGAAATGAAACATTTGCAAAAACTAAAGGACATTGGCCGCTGTCGCTTTGCAAACTGGCATAAACAGCTCCATATTGGATTTCTATGAAATGGTTTTACAGCAACATCATACATCAGAAATGCTTAATATTTGTCACAAAGAAACATGACTTTTATCTACAATCATGTAGAATGATTTTTTTTCAAAAGACTACAGTTGATTTATATTAATTTTTTTTAAATAAGAATTAATGAATATGTGGTTAGAAATTCATTAATCCTTATTACAAAAATTAAAATAAATTCAACTGCAGTCTTTTTAATAAAACAAATCGTTCTACATGATTATAGATAAATGTCATGTGTATCTTTGTGACACATATCAAGCATTTCTGATGTATGATGTCGCTGTAAAACCGTTTCATAGAAATCCAATATGGCGGCTGTTTTCATTGCAACGGCAATCTGTGTCCTGTATTTCACAATTTTGTCATTCATTTTTATGTCACTTCAATAACTACCAAGAAAACTAGGTTATTCTATGTATTCTCCAAGTGTAATTTTAGTGCAACACAATGCCTTTTTTACTCGCACACATAAAATTTGTATGAATAAAATGTTTTTTAAATCAAGAGCTAAAACAACATTTAAATTCATGTCTGTTCTATTAAAGTTTGAAAATTCACCTTTGGGTACCTAGTAGTACTAGATAGCTTTGTGGTTTCAACAGTTTCTGTTGCTATGTTTGCTAACAAATGAGCTTCATTTTATTGTGATGAAAGGGAAGAAATGTGGTCACGCCAGCAAAGACTTTTGTAATAATGTACACAAATTATTTGTCAACTGTTGACAGTTGTTGTAATGAGAGCTGGGAAGAAGGGTGTAGTCAGTAAAGACTCATGTGAAAATGTACAACTATTATGTGTTGACTGTAGGTGTAATGATTGCTGGGAAGATTTTGAAGTCAGTAGTCTTGGGAAAATGTTCAAAAATCATTTTCACACTCGAAACAAATTCAGACCTTGCTTAACTTTGCATAAATAACCCAAGCCATTAGCAACACGTTTGATTTTAGGTGAGATTCTCCATTGCCTGAGCTATATGTCTTTTCCCCGAAAATGAGTGCGTGTGTATGTGTTTTCAAGAGAGACAGAAGAGGAGGTTTGTTAATACGTAATGTTACTGTGTTCGTTTGAGTGAGAGAGAGAGGGTACAATTATAAAATGATCACACACTCACGTAAACACACACACACACACACACACACACACACACACACTAACAAAGAACATTGCATCAGAAATTATCCTGTTTGTATTCTGCGACACTGTTGAAAGCAATGTACTATTTCTTTGCAAGACAGTTTTGAATAAAAAAAACGAAAAAACAAACCCAAACAAACCCAGGACAATCTGCCTTTCTTTTTAGTTGCTTTTTTTAAATACACGTGTAAGCTTTGTAAACGTTCGTAACGCTACAATTTTACATTGAAGTGGTTTCCTCACCTTATATGGTAACACTAAGCATGGTAATAGAAGCCTGTCACCCGTTCAGCACCCGTATGCTTTTGGGGGAAGTTCGCGAAAACTCCCGAAGTTTTGAGTGACATCGGAAGAACTTGCCTCACTTTCGTATGCATGGGCCGGAAGAAGGGCTTACTTCGAAGCAAAGCGAGGAAGTAATTGATCGTAGTTGGCGACAACTTCCAACGTTTTGAGCGACATCGGAAGTACATCCAGGTCCTCAATTTCGTATGCATGGGACGGAAAAAAAGCTTACTTTTGAAGCAAGCGAGGAAGTAAGTGAGCGCAATTAACCATATCCACATATCGAGACTCTGGGAGTTACTTCCCTTGTTTTAGGAAGCAAACACACACAAATGCTGCTAACAAGCGCTGTGCTTGGGGACAATGTAAAACGGATGATAGGTATCCTGAACGCTGTGTTGGCGTGAAATTCATCCCATTTGTGAAACCGGGAAAGCATCTGTACCATCTAGATCGCTGCCTTCGCTGGATAAAAGCCTGCAATCGCCCAGCTTACCAGTTGAACGTCAACACAACCAAGTCGTACACGTACATTTGCAGCAAGGTCAGATCTCGCACGACTTTGATTCAAGGCCTATTGCTAATTTTTTGATGGTTTGGTCTCAGTGTCACAAAAATATGACGATCTAATCAATCACTGATTTAAAAAACAAGTATGTTGCCCTATATCCATTGACATTCTTAGTGAAATAGATCTATTTGAAATAGTATTTCACTGCCCCGACCGGCGAACTTGTTGCCGGCTGTATTGAGCTTGTGTGTTCGTGTAGGCTTACTCAAAAAGTCAAAATCACAGTCGTCTCCGAAACAAGCAATAATCAGAGTTGGGGGGAAAACATTTCGTTTGTTCAGTTTTGTTTTGTTCTTGATAGTTTGTTTATCTCTCACACACAGACACACGCACACACACATCCCGCAGTGGGGCACTGCGGTTATGAAATTAAAGGCCCCTCCTGTTTTTGGAACCGCAGGAGCTTTCTAGTTTGCTGTTAGGTAGATTTTTGGTTCCTCTTTCCTGTCATGCTCTCTTTTTCTTCATGAATTCTTTTCTTTTTTCTGCCTTCTTGCTCATTCACCTGTATTTTTTCCAAAAATCTCTTCTCTTGCCGCTTGTCTCGCGATTCATGTATAGTTTAATCTGTTAGTGTTCTGATGTAAGTCCAGCAGTAGATAGGTTAAGCCTATTTTAACATACTGGAAACTGGTAATCTTCCAGTAGGTATTAATTTAGTTTTACTAAAGCCTGCTGGGACACAAGTAATGGGTTAGTGCATTTATAAACAGGAATCGCTTGACAAGTGGCCCCCTTCATCCCCCCCTTCCTCGTCCTGATATGGCTCTGCGTAGTCGGCTGGACGTTAAGCAACAAATAAACAAACAAACAAACACACACACACACACACACACACACACACACACACACACATACATACATACACAAACACACGCGCGCACGCACACACATTGCACGTACGCGCACATACACACACCTACTGAGATATGCCTAACATACACGCACGCTTGCAAACACACACATAATACGCAAACGCAGTTTAATTTCCTCAATACAAGGCGAAAGGCACACACACACCACACACAAATAAACACACACACGCAGTCCCACACACACACAACCCTCTCACACACAAATAAACCCACACACGCAGTCAACCCCCCCCCCACACGCACACAACCATCACACACACAAATAAACACACACACGCAGTCCACACACACACAACCCTCTCTGACACACACACCCGCCCAACCCCAGCGTCCAACTCAACTTTCACCTACACCTGTTTCAACTCTCTCTCTCTCACACACACACACACACACACACACGGCACACACACACACACACACACATAGGCCTACATACATACACAAACACACGCGCGCACGCACACACATTGCACGTACGCGCACATACACACACCTACTGAGATATGCCTAACATACACGCACGCTTGCAAACACACACATAATACGCAAACGCAGTTTAATTTCCTCAATACAAGGCGAAAGGCACACACACACCACACACAAATAAACACACACACGCAGTCACACACACACACACACACACAACCCTCACACACACAAATAAACCCACACACGCAGTCAACCCCCCCCCCCACACACACACAACCCTCACACACACAAATAAACACACACACGCAGTCCACCCCCCCCACACACACACAACCCTCTCTGACACACACACCCGCCCAACCCCAGCGTCCAACTCAACTTTCACCAACAACCATACCCTACTCTCACTATCGCTCTCTCTCTCTCTCTCTCTCTCTCTCTCTCTCACACACACACACACACACAAGCTCACGCAAGCACAGCCACACACACACACAGCACGCGCATACACACACACTGACACACATCACACACAGCACGCGCATATACACACACACTGACACACATCACACACACACACACCCACACACACCTTTCGCAGTTCGCTCACAGTTCTTCTCTTTTCCATCGTCGCCATCTTCGAAGCTTGCTTCGCTTTTCAGGGGAGATAACCCGTTGATCACATTCGCTGCTGACTTGTGGGTCAAGTCTATTGTAGTACAGCAAAACCCAGGAGTAAACACGCTACTTCCTAAGTTTCTCAGTGCAAAATAGCAGGGCTTTTCTTCGGTTTTTCATATCAAACCGATCTAACACAGATGAAAGTCCCAAAGAGAGAAAATAGAAAGAAAGTCGTATCTCGTGCGTGCATTTCCTGTAAATTTCCCTGAATACAAATCTGAGTTGCCAGCTTTGACTTTTGTTCGTTCTGGGTCACTGGCCACCACTCTCTCATCCCCGTTTATAGGAGGGGGTGTTTCTAAAGTAAATGGGCGTCTTTGTGTGCATGAGTGAGTGTCAGTGTTTGTGTGAGAGTGTGTGTGTGCGTGTGTAGGTGTGAGTGTTCATTCATTCGTTTGCATGCACGCGCGCACATGTGTGTGTGTGGGGGGGGGGGGAGGGGTGTGAGTTTGTGTGTGTGTGCGTGCGTGTGTGTGAAAGTGTTCGTATGTATGTGTGCGAGTGCCTGCCTGCCTGTGTGCGTGCGTGCGTGCGGGTATAATTGTGCGTTTGTGTGTGTGTGTGTTTTCGACGGTGTGTGTGTGTGTTCGACGGTGTGTGTGTGCACCCCCACCCCCCCACCCCCACTCTATTATGAGCTGATTATTGCCGCCTCAATATTTTATTTATTTTCTTACGTTTTATGTTGTTTATTGTGATTCACCACACCCGAGTTTCTCGTAGTTGAGATAATAAAGTGTTCTATGTCCATGTCTAACACACATGCACACACGCGCGTAGGTTAATAAATCCAATCTTGACTTTCAACTTTACATAAACATATATCCTGTTCACAATTAACGAGGACAGACATAATTTACAAACACCTAAGTACAACTATTTATCTTTTGTAAAAATGTGGACACACATTTTCCCAATTAATATGAAAGTTACTGAACTTATCTTCTTTTCACTACACCTTATATCTTGATTCCCCAAAAACTTGAGTTCTGCCTTTTTAAATTTACCAGTAACCCAAAACTTTCGCTCTAACCAACCTATTTTGCCTATTTTACCGATACACAATCATTAAAACAAAAGATGTTTAACATAACTGACTTTGCTACCACATAAACAAAAAATGTTTTATTCTCCCCAACATTCTGGTCAACAAAATCATTATTACAGAGAGTCATTCAATTTCAAGACAATCATCACAGCTTTGAACAGACCGTTTCGTTCAACCAGTCAAAAACAACAACTATAGTAAAAGCTACAGTGCGACCAACGTTCGCCCATTTACGAACTCGCGATGAGATTTGTTTCTTTTGGTCGCCACGCCTACCGTTTACAAACGCGTGCACACTAATTGGGATTCCCCTAATTTCCTCGACCTTGACCTCAGGACTCTCAAAGCCACTACTTCGGCGTTCAAGTTAGCTCGTGCATACCGAGTAGCTGGCAACTTTGCTTCCGAAGTTCCCACTTTCAAAGTTAATTTCATCATTTATACGATCGCATCTTAATTTAGGTGAAAAGCTTGAAACAACCCCCTGCGGGTTAGGGGGAGTCCCATATTGGTTGGGACTAGAAATAATTTACCCGATGCTAACCAGCATGTTGTAAGAGGCGACTAACGGTTCTGTTTCTTCTCTTCTTTTGTCTTATTTCTGCCTTACCAGTCCTTTCACCTATATTTCCTTCCAAGAAAACTCTCCCTACTATTCCCTGCAGTTTTCCAATTCTTTTCTTGTTGTCTTATTTCTACCTGACTGGATCCATCACCTTTATTTCACTTACCAAAAGTCTTCTTTTCCACATCCTTATTTCTCTGCACCCCGCATGTCGTATGAGGCGACTAACGGATTCTGTTTCTCCTTTAACCCATGTTAAGTGGTTCTTGTATAGAATATGGTCGATGTTTGTAGGGATTTTAGTCAAGCAGTATGTAAGAGGTGTTTGGTCCTTTGTGCTGGAAACTTGCATTCTCCCAGTGGGGTCATATATTGTCCTACGTTGCAGGCCCCTGGAGCAATTTTTTGATTAGTGCTTTTGTGAACAAGAAACACTTAACAGGTGGCTCTGTCCCATCTCCCCCCTTTCCCCTATCCCATCTCCCCCCTTTCCCTCGTCGCGATATAACCTTCGTGGTTGAAAACGACGTTAAACACCAAATAAATAAAGAAAGAAAGCTTGAAACAGAGGGGCTCAAAACCGACAGTACGATCATTTACTGACCGAAAAAACCGTGCTTGAGTCATTCGGCGAAGGTGGTGAGCTTTCAAACTACCACGACTGAATAACTGATAACACATCTTTGCATCGTGCATTTTCCAGACGAGTAGCATAGTGCAGTGGTTACGGATTCGGAATTTCGATCCGACGCTCTGGGTTCAAGTGCCGCTGGGAGCTAAGTATTTTTTTCATTATTATTTTATTAACCTTTTTCTTTATAGACCTCAATTGCATTCAGACTGCAACAACCGGTTTTTGCCTCTGTGTTCATTTTTTTTAAATGCGTAAAGAAACTGCCCTATGCTATCAAAAAAATCCAATCTTGACTTTCAACCGTACATAACCATGCATCGCCATCGCAATCAAAAATTAACGAGGGAAAACAAATTAAAACACCGATGAACAGTATTGTCTTTTCTAAACTTCTTGACAGACATTTCCCCAATAAATAAGGAACAAGTCACTAAACTTAGTTATTTACGGTCTACTGTGCAAAACTTAGAAGAACACTACATTTCCCTCTCCCCAACCTGTTTCTGTTCAAATAGGCAACACCGACATTCTTTTCTCACCATCAGCTAGAAACCTTGGATTCACCCTTTCATCTGACATGACCCTTAACAAACATATATCTTTAGTCTGTAGAGCAGCTTATTTTGAGCTTCGTAAGATCAGCACCATTCGCCACACACTCTCCTCTCAAACAACTAATACTCTTGTCTGTGCCTTTGTTCTTTCTAAACTTGACTACTGCAACTCTCTTCTCTCTGGCTGTCCTCTGTACCTCATGCATAAACTACAAAAAGTCCAAAACTCGGCAGCACGCCTCATTCTCAAAGCACGAAAACGAGATCACGCAACACCACTTCTTCACACACTGCACTGGTTACCTATTCAAGCCCGCATTGACTACAAACTGTCTACCCTCTGCTTTAACTTCTTTTCTGGTTCGTCTCCTGCTTACTTCTCTGAACTCCTCACCGTCTATTCTCCAGCAAGACAGCTCCGTGCCTCTTCTGACTGTCGCATCCTTACCATTCCACACACCAAAACCAAAACATACGGACAATGCACTTTTACTTTCTGCGCACCCACACAATGGAATTCTCTCCCCTTTCACATCCGCCACTCTCAGTCACCCCAAGCATTCAAACGAGCACTTAAAACGCACCTCTTCAGGAAATACAACCCCTGATTTTGTTTTCTCAGTCCATCAGTAGGCTACATGTAGTGTTATTTGTTGTTTTAGTGATTTTTCACCACCTATTTTATTCATGTTTTTATTACTTAGTGGAAGAATCTTTTGTAATGTATGTTTGAAGGTGTATGCTTTTAATTAAGCGTTGTTGACTATGAATGTAGATGTAAATGCTTGTATAACTGTGTTTTAATTTTAGTGTTATTTGTTGTTTTAGTGATTTTTCACTACCTATTTTATTCATGTTTTTATTATTTAGTTAGTGGAAGAATCTTTTGTAATGTATCTTTGATGGTGTATGCTTTTAATTAAGTGTTGTTGACTATGAATGTAGATGTAAATGCTTGTATAACTGTGTTTTAATTTTAAATGTGTCAAGCGCAAAGAGCATAATTGTAAAGTTATGATGTTGCGCTATATAAATGCTCATTTATTATTATTATTATTACTGAATAATGTTCTTCCTTTTACAGCCTTCGTTTTGCGTTTTTGTTGCAGCTGAGTGCATTTACAGTTCAAAAATCCTCCTATGGTAGTAAAACAAACCCAAAACTACCCAACGACGACATCTGTGAAGCTCGACAGTTTCTTGTTCACGCGAGTGAATACTACGTGGTGTTTGGTCGGAGTTCGATTCAACTGAGTGATTCCGGCCTCCATTTTGTTTTACACAAACTCATGATGACGTCTGACATAGTTTGCTAGTGACGTGTCTTTTTGTGCATGATGTGGTGATCTACCTGATCTAAATTTAGATCCAAAAATAGGTAAAGACCAGCGGGGTCCGAAATTAATTCGTAAAAAAATCGCAGTTCTTGACTCTTTGGGTGCAAGTCAATGAAACTTGGTAGTTCTTCTAACGGATTATAGCTGCCTGAGGTATGACTAAAAGCTCCAGGGGCTCCGTGCACCTGGATTTGACAAGTTCAGTCACCTTTAAACTTTACCAGTAAGCCAAATTTTCCCTATAAACAATCTGTTTGTCCAACAGTTTTACCGATATAAAATTATTAAACACAAGTTCAACATACAGTAAGTCTTGTACTTATTGTGAGAACAAATTTTTTTCTCCCAAAAATTATGTTCATTTGGAAATGCGTTGAGGATAAAGTGATTTGTAAATACAATATGATTATTACAAATTACCTTAAAGGAAGTTTTTTGGGCGTGTTTGAAAATTCACAAAGATTTAAGGCAATAATAAGTTATGTGAATTATTTGATAGTAATAGCCAAAATGTGTGTTGGTATTTATAGATATGGTTCCCCTCTGGATATTGTATGCATTTCTGAGAGGGAATTGTTAAATAGAAAAGTTGTTTAAAATACATTTAGAAATAGTATTGTTAACAATATAGGTACATTTAAAGTAGAAACAATAATATAACAAGTCGCGTAAGGCGAAAATACAACATTTAGTCAAGTAGCTGTCGAACTCACAGAATGAAACTGAACGCAATGCAATTTTTCAGCAAGACCGTATACTCGTAGCATCGTCAGTCCACCGCTCATGGCGAAGGCAGTGAAATTGACAAGAAGAGCGGGGTAGTAGTTTCGCTGAGAAGGATAGCACGCTTTTCTGTACCTCTCTTCGTTTTAACTTTCTGAGCGTGTTTTTAATCCAAACATATCATATCTATATGTTTTTGGAATCAGGAACCGACAAGGAATAAGATGAAAGTGTTTTTAAATTGATTTCGGAAAAACATTTTGATAATGATTTTTATATTTTCAATTTTCAGAGCTTGTTTTTAATCCAAATATAACATATGTATATGTTTTTGGAATCAGAAAATGATGGAGAATAAGAAGAACGTAAATTTGGATCGTTTTATAAAAAAGATATATTTTTTTACAATTTTCAGATTTTTAATGACCAAAGTCATTAATTAATTTTTAAGCCACCAAGCTGAAATGCAATACCGAAGTCCGGGCTTCGTCGAAGATTACTTGACCTTCTTCTTCTTCAGCGTTCCAGAATTGTCTGGTTACGTGTGAACTCGTTTGCCCATTTGGGTTCCCCACACTATACTCTGAGAGCATAGTCAGCTTCACTCCGATTTCGTTGAGTAGGCATGCTGGGTATTTTCGTGTTTCCATAACCCACCGAACTCTGACATGGATTACAGGATCTTTTTCGTGCGCACTTGGTCTTGTGCTTGCGTGTACACACGAAGGGGGTTAAGTCACTAGCAGGTCTGCACATAAGTTGACCTGGGAGATCGGAAAAATCTCCACTCTTAACCCACCAGGCGGCAGCGACCGGTATTCGAACTCCCGACCTCTCGATTACGAGGCCGACGTCTTACCACCACGCCACTGCGCCCGATTACTTGACCAAAACTTCAACCAATTTTGGTTAAAAAATGAGGGCGTGACAGTGCCGCCTCAACTTTCACGAAAAGCCGGATATCAAAGACATTTATCGAAAAAATGAAAAAAACGTCTGGGGATTTCATACCCAGGAACTCTCATGTCAAATTTCATAAAGATCGGCCCAGTAGTTTGGTCTGAATCGCTCTACACACACACACAGACACACAGACAGACAGACGACACACATACACCACGACCCTCGTCTCGATTCCCCCCTCTACGTAAAAAGAAAAAAAAAGGATTGAAGCTGGCTGCATGCAACTGAGATCAACAAAAAAAGAAAAAAAAGTTCAACATAATCATTTATTCTTCTCCGAACATTCAGGCCAACAAAGTCATTTGTCATAGGCAGTCATTCGATTCCAAGACAATCATCACAAGTTTGAACCTTTCGTTTAACCATTCAAAAAACAACAGCAATAACGCTGTTAGTACTACAGTGCGCTCAACGTTCGCCTTTTTGAACTCTCGATGAGATTTGTTTCTCTGGTGGCAAGCTTACCGTACACGACCTTGACCGAATACTCTCGAAGTCACCACTCCGGCGTTCATGCATAGTGAACAGTTGGAAAGTTAAACTTCGGGAGTTCCCACTTCCAAAAGAGGCCTCTACTTCCAGTGTTGCTGACTTCCTCCTCATGCATACGGACCCAGATCAATTTCTATTACCACAGGAAATACCACGCATCTAACTTAGTTTCTGAAGTAATGTAAATTACGACATTAATAATATCATTATTGTCAATTATTTGACGCTCTCGCGTCATGTATAAGTACACACACACACACACACACACACACACACACACACACACACACACACACACACACACACACACCATTGCATCAGAAATAATCTTGTTTGTAATCAGCGCAACTGTTGGAAGCAATTTGTTTGTTTGTTTGTTTGCTTAACGCCCAGCCGGTTGGAAGCAATGCATGATTTCTTTGCAAAACATTGTTTTCAATAAAAAGACGGGAAAAAACAACCTCAAACTGCCTTTCTTTTTTCCGAATACATGTGTAAGCTTTGTAAACATTCGCAGCTCCACAATTTTACATACAGGCATTTTCCTCACCTTACATGTGAAAACTCAGCATCGTAATCGAGGCTAACCACCCAGTTCCCACCACCCCGTTCAGATCAATGTCTGTCATTTAATTCCAACGTTCTACATTCACTTGGATCACTTTTCGGATAACTAATTTCCTTTACACAGATCACGTGATCGCCGCTCAGATTTCCATGTACAATGAGGGCAGGCATGTGGGTTTTCTCCTTTATGGCTTAACACATGGGTTTTTAAATGCCCTTTCTGAGTAAATTTCTTTGTACAATAAGGACAGGCATGTGGCTTTTCACCTGTATGTGTTAATATATGGATTGTCAAACTATTTTGGCGCACAATCTTTACTGTGCACTGAGGACAGACATGTGGCCTTTCTCCTGTATGTTTCAAAACGTGGGTATTTAAATTCCTTTTCCAAGCAAATTACATTTTGCAATAAGGACAGACATGTGGCTTTTCTCATGTATGTGTCAACATGTGGGTCTTGAAATCACTTTCTACAGCAAATTTCTTTAAACAATGAGGACAGGCATGTGGCTTTTCTCCTGTATGTGTTAACATGTGGTTCTTCAAAGACCATTTCTGAGCAAATTTCTTTGAACCAGGTCAGGCATGTGGCTTTTCTCCTGTATGTGTCAACATGTGAGTCTTCAAATGCTCTCTCCGAGTACATTTCTTTAAACAATGAGGACAGGCATGTGGCATTTCTCCTGTATGTGTCAACATGTGGTTCCTTAAAGTCTTTTTTAGAGCAAATTTCTTAGGACAGGCATGTGGCTTTTCTCCTGTATGTGTCAACATGTGGGTCTTTAAAGCCCTTTTGCGAGCAAATTTCTTTGAACAATGAGGACAGGCATGTGTCTTTTCTCCTGTATGTGTTAACATGTGGGTCTTCAAATTGTCTTTCCGAGTAAATTTCTTTGAACAACGCGGACAGGCATGTGGCTTTTCTCCTGCATGTGTGAACATGTGGGTCTTTAAATATCCTTTCTGAGCAAATTTCTTTGAACAATGAGGACAGGCATGTGGCTTTTCTTCTGTATGTGTCAACATGTGGGTCTTCAAAGTCCCTTTTTGAGCAAATTTCACTTTGCAAGAAGGACAGGCGTGTGGCTTTTCTCCTGTATGTATCAACATGTGGGTCTTCAAATTGTCTTTCCGAGTAAATTTCTTTGAACAACGAGGACAGGCATGTGGCTTTTCTCCTGCATGTGTTAACATGTGGGTCTTTAAATATCCTTTCTGAGCAAATTTCTTTGAACAATGAGGACAGGCATGTGGCTTTTCTCCTGTATGTGTCAACATGTGGGTCTTCAAAGTCCCTTTGTGAGCAAATTTCACTTTGCAAGAAGGACAGGCATGTGGCTTTTCTCCTGTATGTATCAACATGTGGGTCTTCAAATACCCTTTGTGAGCAAATTTCTTTAAACAATGAGGACAGGCATGTGGCTTTTCTCCTGTATGTGTCAACATGTGGGTCTTCAAAGTCCCTTTGTGAGCAAATTTTACTTTGCAAGAAGGACAGGCGTGTGGCTTTTCTCCTGTATGTGTCAACATGTGGATCTTCAAATATCGTTTCTGAGCAAATTTCTTTGAACAATGAGGACAGGCATGTGGCTTTTCTCCTGTATGTGTTAACATGTGTTTGTTTACACCCCCCTTTTGACCAAATATTGTTGTACATTTAAGGCGGGCATGTGGTCTTTCTCTTGTCAACATGTGATTGTTTACTTGACGCTTTGAATCATGTGTAACTGCACTCGTGGAACAGACATATTGTCGTTTCTTACTGTATGGGAGTGCACATCTTGTCAAATTGTTCTTCAAACCAGGAAATTCATCTTTACCACCGTGTTCCACACTCTCAACGTGTTGTGTGGGTTCTACTGGCTCTTGTTTCACTTCCACTTGACAGTAACAGTCTGCAGACAGAGGACAAAATGCTGCTTGCGTTACACAGTCACGTGCAATGTCTGGTTTCCTGTCCTCTTCAACTTCCACACCACCACAAACAAAACTCTCACCATGCGCATACACACTTGTTGCAGGGATGACTTCAGCCGCTGAACTGCTGGTCTCTGTCACAGCTGGGAATCCCTCAGTGTTGAAGTCCTGCCCCACATTGCATGTACACTCCTCTTTGCACTTGTCGGAGACCTCCATCACTGGCCTTGCTCCACCCTCCCCCACACCGTCTTTTTCACGCTTGATATCATTTGAACATGTACCCCAATCTTGTTCTGAAAATGAAGCTGTGTCTGCAATGGTTCCAAAATCAATTGGGATTTCTGCTGCCCCTTGTTTCTGCCTAATAACTTCACTGTAAGCACTGAACAATGTTGGTACTTCAGGTGCCTCTTGTTTCAGTCTAACAACGTCGCTGTCAGCACTGGACGATGTTGGTACTTCAGGTGCCTCTTGTTTCAGCCAAACAACGTCGCTGTAAGCACTGGACGATGTTGGTATCTCTGATGTATGCTCCATCTGCACGTTGACTGTTTTGTCTGTCTTGAAATCTTCACCTGCTGGTGCTGTAACAGAAAATTCAAAAATCTTTTGTAAGTCTCTTGATGAAAATGTTTCTGAAGGTATATAAGGCAATAGTGGGGTTTCCTCACAACCCAAACAACCCCCCCCCCCCCCCCCCCGCCTTAGTACAATAAACCATTCGATGTTCTCATATCTCTCTCAATCAATCAATCAATGAGTCTTATATCGCGCATATTCCGTGGGTTTGTTTGTTTGTTTGTTTATTTGTTGCTTAACGTCCAGCCGACTACGCAGAGCCATATCAGGACGAGGAAGGGGGGGATGAAGGGGGCCACTTGTCAAGCGATTCCTGTTTACAAATGCACTAACCCATTACTTGTGTCCCAGCAGGCTTTAGTAAAACTAAATTAATACCTACTGGAAGATTACCAGTTTCCAATATGTTAAAATAGGCTTAACCTATCTACTGCTGGACTTACATCAGAACACTAACAGATTAAACTATACATGAATCGCGAGACAAGCGGCAAGAGAAGAGCTTTTTGGAAAAAATACAGGTGAATGAGCAAGAAGGCAGAAAAAAGAAAAGAATTCATGAAGAAAAAGAGAGCATGACAGGAAAGAGGAACCAAAAATCTACCTAACAGCAAACTAGAAAGCTCCTGTGGTTCCAAAAACAGGAGGGGCCTTTAATTTCATAACCGCAGTGCCCCACTGCGGGATATTCCGTGGGTACAGTTCTAGGCGCTCTGCAGTGATGCCGTGTGAGATGAAATTTTATACGGCCAGTAGATTGCAGCCATTTCGGCGCATATTTACCTTTCACGGCCTATTATTCCAAGTCACACGGGTATAGGTAGACAATTATTAACTGTGCCTAAGCAATTTTGCCAGGAAAGACCCTTTTGTCAATCGTGGGATCTTTAACGTGCACACCCAATGTAGTGTACACGGGGGGAGGTTCGGACACCGAAGAGAGTCTGCACACAAAGTTGACTCTGTGAAATAAATTTCCGCCGAACCTGGGATCGAACTCACGCTGACAGCGGCCAACTGAATACAAATCCAGCGCGCTACCAACTGAGCTATATCCCCGCCCATCTCTCTCTCTCTTCCCCCTCCCCTCCCTCTCTCTCTCTCTCTCTCTCTCTCTCTCTCTCTCTCTCTCTCTCTCTCTCTCTCTCTCTCTCTCTCTCTCTCTCTCTCTCTCTCTCTCTCTCTCTCTCTCTCTCTCTCTCTCCCTCTCTCTCCCAAAGACAGAACGCTTTTCTTCTTTAAAGAAAAGAGGAGATGTTTTTGTTGTTAATTGGTGTTTAACGTCGTTTTTAACCGCGAAGGTCATATCGCGACGGAGGGAAGGGGAGAGATGGGATAAAGCCACTTTTATTTATTTATTTATTTATTTATTTGGTGTTTAACGTCGTTTTCAACCACGAAGGTTATATCGCGACGGGGAAAGGGGGGAGATGGTATAGAGCTACTTGTCAATTGTTTTTTGTTCACAAAAGCACTAATCAAAAACTTGCAACGTAGTACAATATTACCTTACTGGGAGAATGCAAGTTTCCAGTACAAAGGACTTAAATTTCTTACATACTGCTTGACTAAAATCTTTGACTATTGACAAGACAAGACAAGTTTTATTTATTCCGATAAAAACCCCGTGAGGGTACATGGAAAATTAAAAAACACAATAAAAACACATTTCATTCAACACCAAATAAAAGGAACTAAAACAAAAAGAAATCAGACTATGTAGAGAAAAGGGAGTTGAGGGGTGAGGGAGAGCAAAAACAATACAAGAAACAATTCAACAATAATAATAATAAATAATAATAATAATAATAATAATAATAATAATAATAATAATAATAATAATAATAAAACACTACAAGTGCAAAGTGATTACATACATTTCTTTACTATGGGAAATGGGGGGAAGGGGGAGGGGGGGGGGTGATGGGTGAGTTAACATAAGGACAAAAATACTATTACAAACAACACAAAACAGATAACGGAGTATAAAGCTAAAAGATAATTAAATTTTACTCGCTTCTCAAACAGTCCATGACAAGTGTCATGAACTTTGCGAGTTTTAGCAATAAACTCTTTTTTGTAGTGGAAAAAAGCTCTCTGAATTTAACTGAATTGGGGCGGGCATAATAATAGCACCGTAACAACTGTTTTCTATAATTGGTAAAAAAAGGACATACAAAAATATAATGGAACTCGTCCCCAAGGTCACCTGATGAACATTTGTGACAGATTCTGTCTTGTCTGGGAATACCAAGAGTCCTACCTTTTTGTATAGGCAATTTATGATTCAGTGTTCTAAATTTTAAAACAGCGTTTGCTAAATTAACCGGCAGGATGGACAAGTACTTTTCAAACTCAAAATTCTCTTTATACATTCTATAATTATAATAAAACTCATTGTTATTTATTTCTGAATGCCAGGTTTGGACAAATTGGTCTTGTAGCCTATTTTTCATCAGTGCTTTGAAAGTATTAAAATAACCACCATCCGTTACATTATCGATAGTTTGATTGTGCCAAAAATCACTAAAGCCTAACTCATTCAGAACACCATGGACAGAAAGCAAAAATTTTGACTTGTATACACCAGATTCATACATTTTAAACAAAAAACGATATGTCACACAAGAAAGTTTGTCAGAACCATTAGAAAATGCAAGTTTGTACCAAAAATTCAACATACGACATTTCGCTTGAATACTTACAGGGAACTGACCTAATTCACCCAAAACCATGTTTGTTGGTGTTGATTTGCCAACTTTCAAAATCATCTTAAAAAATCGTATCTGTAATTTGTTAGCTAGATCAGACATGTAAGGGCACCATACTTCAGAACCGTAAAGTAAAATAGGGACCACAGTTTTTTCAAAGAGGTCAATTTGGACATCAAGAGGCAAAAACAGTTTTCTAGTTTTACGTAATAAAGCAAACATGGCCTTGGAGGCACGGTCATACAAATTCTTCTGTGCAACAGTAAATTTACCATTGTAGCTAAATTTAATACCCAGGTATTGAAAATCATACACAATATCAAGTTTCCGACCATTGAATGTAAATGTCGGAACTTTTCTTACTTTCCCTCTTGAGAAAATCATTACTTTTGTTTTAGTTACATTCAATTTCAAAAACTATATTCTATACAAGAAACACTTAAGGAGTTATTAGTGTGTTTAAACCGCAGCTTGAATCCATTACACATTTTGTGCACAGGAAGCATTATTAACACACCGCCCTGATATGGCCCTTCGTGGTCGACTGGGCGTTAAGCAAACAAACAAACAAACACATCTGTGCAAAGAAAAAAGGGGGTCGCCTTATTAACTTTTTTTTAACAATTTTTTAAACTTTTTTCTTTCTTTCTGTATTTGGTGTTTAACGTCGTTTTCATCCACGAAGGTTATATCGCGACGGGGGAAGGGGGGAGATGGGATAGAGCCACTTGTCAATTGTTTCTTGTTCACAAAAGCACTAATCAAAAATTTGCTCCAGGGGCTTGCAACTCGTCGCGATATAACCTTCGTGGTTGAAAACGACGTTAAACACCAAATAAAGAAAGAAAGGGGCTTGCAACATAATAATAATGGACATTTGCTATAGCGCATAATCATATATATGCTCAATGCGCTTTATAATATTACTGCCGTGTGAGATGGAATTTTTTACACAATATATCACGCATTCACATTGACCAGCAAACCTCAAGCCTATTAGGGCGAGCATTCACCTTTCACGGCCTTTATTCCAAGTCACATGGGTATTTGATGGACATTTTTATCTATGCCTATACAATTTTGCCAGGAAAGACCCTTTTGTCAATCATGGGATCTTTAACGTGCACACCCCAATATAGTGTACACGAAGGAACCTCGGTTTTTCGTCTCATCCGAAAGACTAGCACTTGAACCCACCACCAAGGTTAGGAAAGGGGGGAGAAAATTGCTAACGCCCTGACCCAGGGTCAAACTCGCAACCTCTCGCTTCCGAGCGCAAGTACGTTACCACTCGGCCACCCAGTCCCATAGCACAATGTACAATGTATTACCTTACTGGGAGAATGCAAGTTTCCAGTAAAAGGACTTAACATTTCTTACATACTGCTTGACTAAAATCTTTACAAAAATTGACTATATTCTATACAAGAAACACTTAACAAGGGTAAAAGGAGAAACAGAATCCGTTAGTCGCCTCTTACGACATGCTGGGGAGCATCGGGTAAATTCTTTCTCGTCCCAACCAATATGGGACTCCCCCTAACCCGCGGGGGGCGCCCGACCTGATCTGAGATGCTGATCCAAACCATTTTCACAAGAAGGAGTCTTTAAAGTCATCTTCTTCCATAAAGGACTGGGTTCTTGCAAACGTCTCAGAGTCCTGCGTTTACAGAGTCCCAGGCTTTATGCTGTATGTGGGCATACGTGCCTAGTTGAAAGTATTTCAGATGAGTTTACTCAAGTTACATACCCGTCGCGATATAACCTTGAATGGTTGAAAACGACGTTAAACACCAAATAAAGAAAGAAAGAAAGAAAGTTACATACACACACCCTGCGACCAAAGGAACATAGGCTTTAGTGGTAAAGGGGAATAACCACGTTTTTATCTCTAACTCAAGAGGAAGAAAAGGCAGTTGCTTCCCTTAAAAGTGACTGAGCGAAACTTGAATTTTTATGTTTTTGTTGCCGCAGCCTCAACACGACCCCCACACACCTACGCATATATCGCTATCTCATTCTTTGGACCACAAAAACCACGTAGTGCAAGTGTACTGTTCAGAAATGTAGGATTCTTTATTTTCTTTATTTGGTGTTTAACGTCGTTATCAACCACGAAGGTTATATCGCGACGAGGGAAAGGGGGGAGATGGGATAGGGGAAAGGGGGGAGATGGGATAGAGCCACTTGTTAAGTGTTTCTTGTTCACAAAAGCACTAATAAAAAAATTGCTCCAGGGACTTGCAACGTAGTACAATATATGACCTTACTGGGAGAATGCAAGTTTCCAGTACAAAGGACTAAACATTTCTTACATACTGCTTGACTAAAATCTTTACAAACATTGACTATATTCTATACAAGAACCACTTAACAAGGGTAAAAGGAGGAACAGAATCCGTTAGTCGCCTCTTATGACATGCGGGGTGCAGAGAAATAAGGATGTGGAAAAGAAGACTTTTGGTAAGTGAAATAAAGGTGATGGATCCAGTCAGGCAGAAATAAGACAACAAGAAAAGAATTGGAAAACTGCAGGGAATAGTAGGGAGAGTTTTCTTGGAAGGAAATATAGGTGAAAGGACTGGTAAGGCAGAAATAAGACAAAAGAAGAGAAGTAAAGGAGTGGGGTAGCTTAGTATAAACACTCCCGCCGCGTGAAGGCGACCCCATCCCATGGGAGCAATTTCGGATTACAACATAACAAAACAGTTGCAGGTTTTGTCAGCATCAGTTTCTGCATTTTCATGTGTAATTGTTCTTTTTATTACAAAACACAAACTGAAATGTATTATGCTTCTGATGATTTTTGACAATCTGTGGTGAATATAACACTTATATTTGGATGGTTTGCAACTTTCATATTTCTGCTTGATTTAAAGCAGTTGAGACACTTTGCCTTTAAGTGAAATTAAGACCAGGAAACATATATACAAGAAAGCTAAATCAAAACTGATGTTGCTGTCTGGGCAGGTAGCTTTTGACCTTGGCTGATCATCGAACGCAGAAGAAGAAGAAGACCTTGGCTTATTCATTTTGCTGAGTTGTGATTGGCTTTGTCCGCCTCACTTACTTTTTAAGCTAACCTACCACCAGGACAATGATAAAATTAAATATTAGGAATGGGAATTGAAAAAAGTAAAAAAAGGCTGAACATTTTGAAGAAATAGCATTCGAAGACGCTTTGCACCAAGTTACTGGCGCAAAGCAAAGGCGCTTTGAATAGGGGCGCCCGGGTCTCCAAAAAAAACAACACGATTTGGTGTCATCTGAGCTCTGAGTTTACCACTAAAATCAGTTTTTTTGCCTCCCCCATTTATTTTTGTGTTGGACACTTTTGCCTTTTTGGCGGACAATTCCCATGACTGAAATTTGTTGAAAAATTGCAGTGTTCAACTCCGTGCAAAAAAGTCAATGAAACTAGATAATTTTCTACATGACTTTAAGCCCAAAGAGACCTGTGCAAGGAAATGCAAGAAGCATTGTCCTTTTAACTCATAGTTTAGGGGTTGAAAAGAAACATTGTCCTTTTAACTCATAGTTTAGGGGTCGAAAAGAAACATTGTCCTTTTAACTCATAGTTTAGGGGTCGAAAAGAAACATTGTTCTTTTAACTCATAGTTAAGGGGTAGAAAAGAAACATTGTCCTTTCAACTCATGGTTTAGGGGTTTGTTTGCTTGCTTAACGCCCAGCCGACCACGAAGGGCCATATCAGGGCGGTGCTGCTTTGACATATAACGTGCGCCACACACAAGACCGAAGTTGCAGCACAGGCTTCATGTCTCACTGTCTCATGTGACTGGTCACATTATTCTGACACCGGACCAACCAGTCCCAGCACTAACCCCATAATGCCAGACGCCAGGCCACTAGTTTGCCAATTTTAAAGTCTTAGGTATGACCCGGGGTTCGAACCCACGACCTCTCGATCAAGGGGCGGACGCCTTACCACTAGGCGAACCCTGCCGGTAGTTATGGGGTAGAAAAGAAACTTTATGGACATTCTTTTTTAACATACTAAAATATTTTACGTGTCAAAAGTCATAAAACAGTCGTTCTCTTGAAAACCGAGCTTACTGCTGTAAATATATTTTTCACATCTAAAACATGTATCAAGTAGTCAATAACTGAATGTACATGATCACTCATCACTGTTCACACACACAACATCACGTTACACACTCACTGCTTGGAGTTGTCTCCATCACCATACTGTAAGTACTGGACGATGTTGGTATTCCTGTTGTACGCTCCATATGGACGCACACTGCTTTCTCTGTCTTGAAATCTTCCCCTGCTGGTGCTGAAACGGAAAATTCATCAATCTGTTTGAAGTCTTCCCTTCATAGTGACAACATGTTTACAGACCTTTTCTGAACCGTCGCGATATAACCTTGAACGGTTGAAAACGACGTTAAACACCAATTAAAGAAAAGACCTTTTCTGAACGTATGAAAGAGAACATTCCTAAACGATAAAAATTATTAACTCTAAAAAGACAGAATGATTCTCTTCCTGAAAGAGAAGAAGATATGTTCACGAAAGACAGAAAAAGATGACACTTAAAGGCACATTCCTTCTTGTGTAAACATATCTTAAATCAGTTTGGAACACAATCTCAGATGTGGCCAGTCCTCCGCATGGAATAAGACAATCTCTCCATTTGGTCACATACCAGAAATGAACAGCCTGGGCAAAGTGGACATTTGATGATGAATTAATTTTGAAAATGGAACCACTGGATTCTCAAGAAATTATTTCCCATGGGGTATCATTTTAGTTTCCGAGCCTTGGTATTTGAAGATTTTTGAACAGCTAAAAAAGGTAAAGTGAATTATGACAACATAATTATACACATGCTTAGATAATTACACAACACGTTCCGTTAAAGCGCATTTTCAGAAAAAAACACTGCAGGGTTTCATCAGTTTTCACCCTTACGTACTCAACCTTCCATCACACTACAGGCTGATGACTCTTCAACACCACAGTGCTCCATCTTTCACACACACAATATCACGTTACACACTCACCGCTTGGAGTTGTCTCCATCACACTACAGGCTTATGACTCTTCGACAACATGGTTCTCCATCTTTCACACACACAATATCACGTTACACACTCACCGCTCTCCATCTTTCACACACAAAATATCACATTACACACACAAAATATCCCATTACACACTCACCGCTTGGAGTTGTCTCCATCACACTACAGGCTGGTGATGATTCTTCAACAGCATGGTGCTCCATCTTCACTACCACAGTCCACGGCTGCTTCCTCTTCATCCTGATGTTAGGTGGCTTCACCTGGTGGACATACAACATATCTCATTATTTATTCAAGGCACATATAATTATGTTTGCATTGATTATCGCCAATTTTACTGAACTTAGTCATGTGAGGCATAACTCTGTAATAGCTCCCCCCCCCCCTCCTTCCCTATCCTTCAGCAGTGATATAAATAGATTCTATCGCTCTTGCTCTGTATCCTTCGTCCTGTTTGTATTGTTTTCGTCGGGCCTGGTTGCTGCGCTAGGTAGCACTGTGTGGTAGGCCAGCCTCTCAGCACAGGAACTGAAATTGGACGCCTGGCTTGACATGTAGGGCAGCAAATGTCCAGTCTCAGTGATTATTAAAATTAATAGTGGAAGTTAGCGGATCATGAAAAATACGAGCTTAAGCAGGACGGAGATCCATGTGTTCAAGCCTGTAGTTGTTAAATTAAATGCGGTATGTTTGTATTGTTTTCAATCGCATAAGTAGATCCAAAAAAGTCTAGCTCTTAAACCTGTGTGCCATCAAAGGTTCAGGCCTGTTGTTCTGTAAGTGATTTTGGTTGCTGGGTAATATAAGTTACCGAAAAATAACTAGCCCTACAAGTTTACAAAGAGAAAGAAGCAGAGGGGGGAATAAAGCAAGCTTGGCTACCAACCCACCCATGTTATTATTTCCCACAGGCACAGGAACACTATCCACTTTATCTTTCACTCGAGGGAAATTAGGAGCACCAACCAAATGAGGATAGTTGTCCTGTACAGGGATTTCCTCAAGAAAATGAAGGAGAAGAAGAAGAATAGCCCTATTGGTAAAATATGATATCTTTCTATCCTTTTCTTTAGTTTTCAAAGTCAAAGTAATGAGAAAGTCCTCCTGTAAACCGCATTTTGCATGTCCAGGGATGGCAAAATCATCGCGCGCCAACCAGCCGAGTAATTTCAAGAAAGTAACAAGCCTGTACAAAGTTTGACAGGCCCGGTACATGTATAGCACACAACAAATTATGAGCGTTACATTTCTTTACACCATTTAAAGTAAATTAAACAGCTTTGATGCGCACAGGAGCCTCATTTTTGTTTCACTAGAACATAGCGATGATTTTTTTATCTCTTTAATTTGACCAGAAAACAACGTTTCAGTCTCAGAGAGATCTATCGAATGCCAAAGCTGATTTTAGTAAACCTGATATCGTTACACAAATTAACGATTTAATTCCTTTTCCTGGGCCCAGCTTTCGCATTTGAATATACCACAGACTGAACTGATGCTTCCTTGCGAAAGTAACGCTGAAGGGGTCTATGTCGACCAAAAGTGGGTGCATTCCCTGTGAGCATTTTCCCTGTATATATAAGGAATACACCCGGGTGGATTTCCAGTAGGAAAGTTTGATACCACTCAATCTCGCGCCAACTTAGTGACTGCCTTTACCCGATTTAAATAACCCTAGCTTTACTTCCCCTTCCAAAATGGTGGTTCGACAGGAGAATCTTTTGGAAATCCTGAATTCATGTGTGGCATTGAGCCAAGCAAACATGCTTTGGCGAGAAAGGCGGAGAATCTGAATGGATTTAGATAAAGAAACATGCCCCCCCCCCCCTCATAATTACCCATACAGTGCCGATGACGACATGGGTCCTAACATTTTGACAGAGTGGTTACGTTCTTTGAATGACAATGGAAGCAATAAGGCAAATGTGTTAAAGTGGAACCCCCCTGTTATGCCCCCCCCCCCCCCCAATTTAAGACTTCCTCTCTTAGAAAATAAAGGCCCTGTTTTCTCAGTCTATTTGCATGCATGTTGTTCATAACCTCTGTAAATTTACTCTGACGTTAAGACTCTCTCCTTTTTAGACCAGATTTTCTCAAATTGTTGGAGGTCTTAAAAGGGGGTTCCACTGTAGGTAAAACATATTTTTGAACAAATTTGACCCCACAATAGTGTACAGTACCTAAGGTTGATCATCAGTACTTTGGAAATGAGGGTGGATATTCCTTGTGGAGTGTTCATACGAGATTTAAGCTAGGATTCCATTCTTACGGCTGCGGTGCGGCTCCGGCTCCGGCGACGGCAACGGCATCCGGCTCTGGCGAGAAAAACGCATCGTCGTGAACCGTATATAACGGCGACGTCGTCCGGATATGTTCTCTTCCCGCCAATGCCGCCATGGCTCCACATTGGTCTCGTCTCATTCAAACTGTCATTCATAATGAAGAACAATTTATGTTAATATTATTAGCGTACCGCCAAATGAAAAAACGCCAAAAGAGACGACATCGCTGGTGGGTGCATGCCATTTTGGAGAAAAGACGGCAGTATGGAACCTATCACCATCTTGTTCAAGAACTGCAACTCGATGGCGAAAGGTTTCAGCAGTATTTTCGTCTCTTTGTGCTCGGAAAGGCTCTGAGAAAAACGCGGGAAAAGAGACACGCCCACAAAATACCAGACGGCGTCCGGCGACGGCAGTCCAGAAAGCCACATGGAGCTTTCTTGAAAAAACGCACGCACGCCGGGCCGTCGCCGTCGCCGTCGCCGTACCGCACCCGTGTGAATGGGGTCATCCCTTCTTTCATCAATGTTTTTCAAATTGCCGTCGCCGCTGCCGTCGCCGGAGCCGCACCGCAGCCGTAAGAATGGAATCCTAGCTTAACATGGACGAAAGTGCACATCTTAGCATCAACAGTTCAGCCTCCATAAGCTTCATCTCACCTCACTGACACTAAAAAGGAAGATATAATTCGCTATTCGAAGACGAAAGATGCGCTCAGCCAAAAAATAAGATGGTTACACCGGTTGTACAGCCTGGGGGGCTCCATAAACTACTCGTAGATTGTCCAACCATGCAGCGCCCGACACTATTGCTGAAGTAACTTGAATTTAAACTCGAGCAAGACTACCCGAAGTGAGAATTCAAGTTGCTCGGTGCGGGACTCACCAAGCGGCGTTCCACTTCCACCAGGCGGCTTTTCACGGATTGATACCTTTTTTTAGGCGTCACACACCCCGTGTCGTTTACCTTACATGATGTTGCTTCACACAAGTGTGTATGATCACTCAAAGTATCAATGTTATAACGTTACTGTCGTGAACACTAAAGATGCGTCGATTCGCTACACCGGAAACAACGTGGTAGTGACCTCCCCTCCTCAGATGTCTTTTTAACCAAATTCAAACAAATATAAACCTGAACGGTCAAATCAGACGGGAATAAGTGCCAAGTGGAAACGTCGGTAAATGTCGTGCTGTTTGCACGGAGACTTACACAATATAGCTATTAATCTGAAGGCAGCTATACACGCATTTTTAACCAGAAAATGGGGTTGTACAAAAATAAGATGACTAAAGCCGCAGAAGAAAAGTTCATTATTATTAATATTAATTTAATTTTTATTACTGATTAATCTTTATGTATTTTGAAGTGGCAGTGTGGGTTTGTATATTGTTGTTCGTTTGAGTATTACAGGAATTTAATTTAATCACTATTCTTTTTAAAGTAATTTTGGATATTGCATGCAGTATTCCACCTCCCCCCCACTATGTCTTTGGTAGTGAAGTCCACAACTTTGAGATCACAGTAGCAAAGGTCAAGAAACTGCTCTCTGGTTTGAAGACAGATAAGGCACAAGGCCCGGATGGTATCAACCCATGTGTCTTGGCTAAAACAGCTGAGTCTTTAGCATATCCGGTTGCAAGACTATTCAGACTGTCGTTGGAGAACAGTGAGATTCCAGAAGACTGGCGACAAGCTTATGTGACACCGATTTTCAAGAAAGGTAGTCGAACAGAGCCTAGTAACTATCGTCCGGTCAGCTTGACATGCATCTTATGCAAAGCTATGGAAACCCTTGTCAGAGAGGCAGTAAATGATCACCTGAGGTCAAACAATCTCATCTGTGAGAATCAGCATGGGTTTGTGCAAGGGAGGTCATGTGTGACCCATCTTCTTGAGGCATTGGATGATTGGACAAAGATTCTAGATGAAGGAGGCAGTGTTGACATAGTTTACATGGACTTCATGAAGGCATTCGACACTGTTCCACATGCAAGACTGATCGCGAAGGTTGAAGCGCATGGAATTCAAGGTAACGTCCTTAACTGGATACGCAACTTTCTAGCGGACAGGCATCAGCAAGTGATTGTGAACGGTACACACTCAGACAAAGCGCCAGTCACCAGTGGAATCCCCCAGGGAAGTGTATTGGGCCCTCTGCTCTTCACCCTGTACATAAACGACTTGCCTAGCCAAGTCACCAGCTCTGTCAGTGAAGTTGTTTGCTGACGACACCAAGCTATATACACGTACTGACGTGCCCTCAGGACCTGTTGTCATGCAGGAAGATCTGGACAAGCTACAAGAGTGGTCTGACAACTGGCTCCTCAAGTTCCACCCAAAGAAGTGTAGTGTCCTTAAGCTAGGCAAACAACACACAGAGACCAGCTATCACATGAAAGGGAGATCCGAAAGTGGTGAGGAGGTTAGCATCACTCTAGAAGAAAGCGAAACGGAGAAAGACCTTGGTGTACTTGTAGACAATCGCCTGAGTTTCAAGGGACATGTTGCACAAGCAACTGCGAAGGCAAACAAAACCTTAGGCATCATCAGGAGATCGTTTGAGCATCTGGATAGGGAGGTGTTTGTACAACTCTACAAGAGTCTTGTCAGGCCAATCCTTGAATATGGGCATTCAGTATGGCAACCACAGCAGAAACTGCTGTGCAAGGAAATAGAGGACGTACAGAGAAGGGCTACCAAACTGATATCGGCTCTCAGTGAGAAAACTTACCCAGAACGACTTGCTGTACTCAAACTACCGAGTCTCGAATACAGGCGTCTCCGAGGTGACATGATCGACCTCTACAAGTATATGCATGGGATCTACGACACAGGCAACCCGAATTTCCAGCTGGCCGAAACCAAAGACACTAGGGGAAACAGCCTCAAGTTGTACAAACCATTTTGTAGGCTGAACGTTCGGAGCTGCTTCTTCGCAGAAAGGGTGATTCCTCACTGGAACAGTCTGCCAGAAACAGTTGTGACAGCACCATCAGTGAACAGTTTCAAAGGAAGGCTGGACAATTTCTGGGCAGACAGACCAGAGAAATTCTCGCCAACGTGCTACCAATAACCGCCCGCGCATGCCACCAACAAAAGTGTTATTGGAGTACTATTCGACAGGATCGATGAACAGGCCTAAGGCCTTAAACATCGCAAGTTCAAGTTCAAGTTCAAGTTCAAGTATATGTTTTTCAAGCCCCGAGACTCAGTTTTCGACATGTGATTGGAATATTTATCATGCGCATATAATACTATATACCTGAAAATCATTTTAACACCTGCATGAGCCTGCACGCTTCAAAATACATTCAGTCCTGGCAAAACTTTAAATTAAGGAGAAGTGCAATGCCAAGAACAGCACCCCCCCCCCCCCCCGCGAAGGACAAATCCGCTCTCTCTCTCTCACACACACACACACGTACACCCCCCAAGTCACACACACACACACACGCATAGCCTTACAAACACACACATACACACACACACACACACTCATTCACATACGCTCAATCACTAAGACGTACTCACTCACACGCACTCACCCACTCACCCAAACTTAAAACACACAAAACACACACTCATGCGCACGGACACACACACCTTCACAAACACATACACACACACACACACACACATCATAGTACACTAACAGTAACACTGACACGTGCACACACACACACACATATCGCGCGAGAGATCCGAGAGAGAAAGACCGCAGAGGGAATTTCTACCCCGCCAAAGCGGCCATGGGTGGCGTTTGCTCATAAAACGGGGGCGCCCATGTCACCCACCGTATTTTAGTTAGTGTGTTCCCAATTGTTGGTGAACTCCCATCCCCAACTGTAGCCCGTGATCGGGCACAAAGAATCCTTCTTTATCATGTATTATCGGCATGAACATTTCTCAAGTCGATTACCTCCAGCTTCGCTGGGATAAGCCACACCATTGGCAACACATTTGATTTTAAGTGAGATTCTCCATCGACCGTGCTATATACACACTGAGCACAAAAAGTTAAGGATATTTTTTTCAGTGGTATAGCCCAGATGTTTAACGGCAGTTTTTTGGTCAGAAATATACGTGTATTTGAATATTAGTCTTTCTTCTGCTCAATGTTTCTGGAATCTGAGTAATATTTTGGTATGACGTCACAGGACCGTGACCACACCTACACTCAAAAATGGCGTTTTTTGATAGCATGATTCACTTTCAACCGTCGAAACAGTGTCTTAAACTGAATGATATTTTACATTTTTTACATCCAAAAGTTTATTTGGTGTCTTACCTAACCGTTCATACACATTTCGTTCAAATCCGTTGCTCAGTCAGGCTGATCTAGCGTGTAAAAGAGAGCGACCACAATCCTGAACAAGTCGCGTAAGGCGAAAATACAATATTTAGTCAAGTAGCTGTCGAACTCACAGAATGAAACTGAACGCAATGCCATTTTTCAGCAAGACCGTATACTCGTAGCATCGTCAGTCCACCGCTCATGGCAAAGGCAGTGAAATTGACAAGAAGAGCGGGGTAGTAGTTGCGCTAAGAAGGATAGGACGCTTTTCTGTACCTCTCTTTGTTTTAACTTTCTGAGCGTGTTTTTAATCCAAACATATCATATCTATATGTTTTTGGAATCAGGAACCGACAAGGAATAAGATAAAAGTGTTTTTAAATTGATTTCGACAATTTAATTTTGATAATAATTTTTATATATTTAATTTTCAGAGCTTGTTTTTAATCCGAATATATGATATTTATATGTTTTTGGAATCAGCAAATGATGGAGAATAAGATAAACGTAAATTTGGATCGTTTTATAATTTTTTTTTTTTTTTTTTTACAATTTTCAGATTTTTAATGTTTGTTTGTTTGTTTGTTTGTTTATTTGTTGCTTAACGTCCAGCCGACTACGCAGAGCCATATCAGGACGAGGAAGGGGGGGATGAAGGGGGTCACTTGTCAAGCGATTCCTGTTTACAAATGCACTAACCCATTACTTGTGTCCCAGCAGGCTTTAGTAAAACTAAATTAATACCTACTGGAAGATTACCAGTTTCCAGTATGTTAAAATAGGCTTAACCTATCTACTGCTGGACTTACATCAGAACACTAACAGATTAAACTATACATGAATCGCGAGACAAGCGGCAAGAGAAGAGATTTTTGGAAAAAATACAGGTGAATGAGCAAGAAGGCAGAAAAAAGAAAAGAATTCATGAAGAAAAAGAGAGCATGACAGGAAAGAGGAACCAAAAATCTACCTAACAGCAAACTAGAAAGCTCCTGCGGTTCCAAAAACAGGAGGGGCCTTTAATTTCATAACCGCAGTGCCCCACTGCGGGAGATTTTTAATGACCAAAGTCATTAATTGATTTTTAAGCCACCAAGCTGAAATGCAATACCGAAGTCCGGGCTTCGTCGAAGATTACTTGACCAAAATTTGAACCAATTTGGTTGAAAAATGAGGGCGTGACAGTGCCGCCTCAACTTTCACGAAAAGCCGGATATGACGTCATCAAAGACATTTATCAAAAAAATGAAAAAAAACGTTCGGGGATTTCATACTCATGAACTCTCATGTCAAATTTCATAAAGATCGGTCCAGTAGTTTAGTCTGAATCGCTCTACACACACACACACAGACAGACACACACGCACATACACCACGACCCTCGTTTCGATTCTCCCTCGATGTTAAAATATTTAGTCAAAACTTGCAGATGGTGAAAAAAAATTCTAAATATTTCTGTAGTCTTGAAAAAAGAAACTTTGTCAAAAAGGCTATGTGTTTTATTGAAAAGGACAATGGCGAACTTTTATGTGACAGTGATGAGATTACTAAAGAAGTTAAATCCTTCTATGCACAGTTGTATGCTTCAAGGGAACATAATATAATGAATGAAGACATTCCTAATAACTTAGAACATCCTGTTTTGACTGATGAAGAACGTGATGGACTTGAAGGTATTATTTGTAAAGAAGAATTAGTCAAAGCAGTAAAACAACTTAAAAACGATAAAAGCCCCGGATCGGATGGATATTCAGCAGAATTTTTTAAAATTTTCTTTATTGATCTAGGTGCTTTCTTGCTTCGTTCAATTAATGAAGGCTTTAGAAAAGGTGAAATGTCGGTAACACAACGTCAAGGAGTGATCACCTGCATACCCAAAGAAGGGAAAGATAAAAGGTTTCTAAAAAATTGGCGTCCTATTACTCTTTTAAATACTGTCTACAAAATAGCTTCCACCTGCATTGCTGAAAGGCTGAAACGTGTTCTCCCAACCATAATTCATGAAGATCAAAAAGGGTTTATGCAAGGTAGGAATATAGGCGAAAATATTCGTTTACTCTATGATTCTATTATTTATGCTAATGAACGACAAGCTGATGGCCTTCTGTTAATGGTAGACTTTGAAAAAGCTTTCGATAGCATTGCATGGTCGTTTATACAAAAAGCACTGAATAAATTTAACTTCGGAAATGATATAAAAAAGTGGATATTAACTTTTTACAGAAATAGTAAATCATGTGTAGCAGTAAACGGACAATATTCAGAGTGGTTTAATCTGGAGAGAGGAACCCGTCAAGGGGACCCTTTGTCTCCTTATATTTTTCTAATTTGTGCCGAAATTATGGCAATAATGATGCGTCAGAATCCAAAAATAAAGGGACTGAATTTTTTTGATGTCGAAATTTTATTGTCACAATATGCGGATGACACTACTTTTTTCCTTGATGGTACCAAAGATTCTTTTTGTGCATGTGTAAAAACACTACAGACGTTTGCTTCTTTGTCAGGTCTAGTTATTAACTATGATAAGTCGTCAGCAGTGTGGATAGGAGCCTCTAAAAATTCTAACGTTAAGTTTATGCCAGAACACAACTTTGTTTGGAATCCCACTGTTTTCAGAGTTTTGGGTATCTGGTTTTCGACAAACATCGAGGAAATTGTTCCAATAAACTATGAAAATAAGTTTGTGGAGATTAAGAGAATTTTCAACTCATGGTCCAGAAGGAATTTAACCCCTTTCGGAAAAATAACAGTCATTAAGACTTTGGCATTGTCCAAACTTACCTACCTATTTATGAATTTGCCGGACCCAGAGGAGGATTTTCTAGCTAATCTACAGAAACTACTGTTTAATTTTGTTTGGGACGGGAAAATTGACAAAATTAAAAGAACCTCCATGTATCAGGCATATGAAGAGGGGGGACTTAAAATGGTTAACGTGAGAGTTTTTCTATCGTCATTGAAGATAAACTGGCTAATGAAAGTTTTACATGATGATGGAAAAATTACACAAATTCTCTATGCATTATGTCCTGCTGTCCGAGTTGTGAAACAACGTGGGGGCGAGTTTGCAAATGTACTGATGCAAAGAATTGTTAATCCTTTTTGGGTTGATGTTTTTAAACATTATAAAAAAGTGTGTAACAAATGTATTCCATCTTCTTTTCATGACTTTGTATCTGAATGTCTTTTTTATAATATCAATATATGCAGAGACAAGAAGGTGTTGTTTCTTAGAAGCTGGGCACATTGTGGTATTGTTTCTGTTGGTCACTTGCTGAAGGAAGATGGATTTTTGACCTATGATGAATTTAGCAGAAAATACCCAAATGTGACTGTTAATTTTTTGTTATATCAAGGAATAGTACGGGCTGTTAAGAAGTATCAATGTAAGCTAGAAATTGACTTTTGTGATAACTTTGTGGTAAGTGACCCATGTGTCTGGCAGTGCTTGGCCAGTGGTGGTTCTAAACATGTCTATGGATATTTGATTAAGAATATTGATCCTCTGAAATGTATTGAAAAGTGGACAGCTGCACTGAACTGTAATGTAGATGTCAATAAGGTTTTTCTAAAAATTAAAAGAACAACTGAGGACGTACGTCTCAGATGGTTTCAGTATAGACTGATATATAGAATTATACCCACCCAGCGTTTTTTGCATCTGAGAAAAATTGTTGAATCTCCTATTTGTACTTTCTGCGGACAGCAGGAGGAAACGCTAGAACATCTTTTTTGGGACTGTATAAAAACACAGGCCTTTTGGAATGATTTCCTTCAGTGGATGCGAGACAATTTTGTACATTGTACTAATGTTAGACTGTATAAGCAACTTATTATCTGTGGCTACCAAACAAACTGTGTGACGGACAAAACCTTTGATTTGTTCCTTCTAATCGCAAAATACCACATTTATACATCTAAAATACGTACGACCGGCCCCCATTTTCAGGTTCTTGTTTTAACTCTAAAACAAAGATTTTTGGCAGAGAAGCACAATGCATTGGTTAACAATGAGTTAACTTCTTTCAACAGAAACTGGAGTCTGTACAGGCATGCGATGGAATGATTTTATGTTTTTTTATTTTTTTTATTTTTTTATTTTTTATTTTTTTTAAATTTATTTTTTCTTTTTAGCCTGGTCACCGCTCGCTATCCTCTTCCTCTTCTTTCCCTGATCCTTATTCTCTTCTGTCACTCTTCTTTCTTCCTCTCTCTTTTCCCTCTATCCTTTTTGTACTGTCTGTTTATATGTGTGTATGTAAGTGATATGGATGAGATGGCCTCAACTGGATATTTGCTATTTTCGTTACCCTATGTAGACTGTTTTTGATCTGTCTTGTGTTATATTGTCTGGAAAAGAAAAAATAATAATAAAAACAAAAAAAATAATTACGGAACCAATATTTCCTGGTATAAAATAACTGACAAAATACCATTTCAAACCAAAGCGTATCCTGTCTCACAGGCACATGGCACGGTAAATTTAACCACATTTTAAATCTCCCTCCATTCTAAAACCTGACTTTTATCAGAATTTGGGAAGTCTTATGAGGTGGGTTCCACTGTGCTGTACTATAGATACACTTACTGTAGGTCATTCCGTCTGATGCGCAGACGAAGTCGAGCTCCTCGTCACAGATCTGGTCACAGTTGTGCTGCGTGACGGTGGTGACCACGTGATCACCGCCACATTGGCCGTAGTGTACGACGTGCAACGCCTTGCCCGCTTGCTGCTGCAAACACTGTGCGATCTACAGCTGACACCCGTTGACAGAAACCCCCAGACAGCCACAAAGGCTGATTTTTTTTTGATTATTTTTTCTCACTGTTATGTTATGTGTGTTATGTTTTATTTATGCGCCTAATTCACAGTAATCCATAATGCACAAAACTGCAGTTTCTTTTGTGTGTGTGGCATAAACACCCCCCTCTCTCTCTCTCTCTCTCTCTCTCTCTCTCTCTCTCTCTCTCTCTCAGTCTCAGAAGTCCTGTGCCAGCCAGTGCGCGCGCGCGTGTGTGTGTGTGTGTGAATAAGTGTTGTGACTTGTTTGGGATGTCCTTGAAGAACAGTGTTTTGCAACATTCATTTGACATTACATATCAATCATATCATGATGTAACAATTGTCCCAGTACTCTTAGGCTTGCTCGTATACTAGCTCAGACACGAAAGTACCTTTGCATTTGTGAACATGTGGCTGCGTGACAGTAAAAAAAAAACAAAAAAAAAAAAAAAAAAAAAATAAAAACAGCAAAAACATCAAGGGTTTTTGTCGTGTTTTTGCTGGGTGGCTGCAGTTGATATGCAATAAATCTAAAACTACAAATAGGAGCCTCTCAAAATTTCACAGAACAATAACAAAGACGCTCATCTGGTTTCGCGCTAGTACTTGGAGCAAACAGAATCCGAGAATGGACGTTGTAACGGTTTTCCGTTCAAAATTTGCAAACGTTCGTAACGTCCTAGAAACAAATGTGACATGCACGCAACCTTGTACACTTTGCAAAAAATGGTGTCATTACATGTGTGCCAAGTTTCAGAATCATTCTTTCATGGGCTCAAAAGACATACTATATGACTTTGAAGAAATAAAATGTAAAATCTCACTCCACTACGCTGTTCTATTTTAAGACGATGAAGTCTGCAAAACTCATATCAAGGTGGCTGAGTGGTCAGGACACACACTTTGCACTATCAAGATTAATTGCACAAAGCTCAGCGATTGAAACCTTTTTTCTTTTATATAAGAGCTGCTGTTAGGTGTGTTGTTTTTGAAATTTGTCTTTGGCACTGTGTTCTGGTGTGCACGCGCGTGAGTTTATGCATCTGTCTGTCTGTGACTACGTGTGTGTTTGTATACATGTGTGCATGATAATAATAAAACAATCCGAAGATCTACAAATAATTATACTTTTTGAGTTTGTGTGACTGTTCCCGTAGCTTGATGTTCACGGTTTACGAATTAAGGGACAACAAAAAAGGCGTTCACTCTGTGTTATAACGGGCCGTTATGACCTCGAGACAATGCTCTTACAGACTTAAAAACTTGGCGATGTCCATCCCCACAGCTCTATTTCGTAGCATTCCAACTGTCTGTTTCGTCACAGCAAATGCCAAATTGTGTCTCGCCGCTATCAAGACGACGATGAGAAAAACCCAGTGTTGCCTCCATCTGACGTCATAGTTTTTGTTTAATTATATGACGTCATGTCTGCATTCTTCTGTCTTTTTGATTCTTTGTCTTCTTTACTTCTTTCTTATACAGCACAGCTGTGTTCAAAACACGTGAACAGTTCTTTTCTACAACTGCTACTGAGCACGTTGTTCGCATCATCCGTGAAGGCTATACGCATCCTATCGGAGAACGAGAAACAAAATTATTAATCAATCAATCAATATGAGGCTTATATCGCGCGTATTCCGTGGGTACAGTTCTAAGCGCAGGGATTTTTATTTTTTTTTATTATTATTTTTTTATGCAATTTATATCGCGCACATATTCAAGGCGCAGGGATTTATGTATGCCGTGTGAGATGGAATTATTTTTCACAATACATCACGCATTCACATCGGCCAGCAGATCGCAGCCATTTCGGCGCATATCCTACTTTTCACGGCCTATTATTCCAAGTCACACGGGTATTTTGGTGGACATTTTTTATCTATGCCTATACCATTTTGCCAGGAAAGAGCCTTTTGTCAATCGTGGGATCTTTAACGTGCACACCCCAATGTAGTGTACACGAAGAAAAAAAAATATAGAAAAAGTCCTTCAAAAAAGTTGCGCGAAAGACACCGGGGACAGTATTTTTCACCTCTTTTCAAACGATCATAACTCTTGAGCCCGTGAAAGAATGTTTCTGAAGCTTGGCACACATGTAATGGCACCATTTTTTGCAAAGTATACGAAGTTGAGTGCATGTCACATTTGTTTCTTGGACGTTACAAACGTTTACAAGTTTTGAACGGAAAACCGTTACAACGTCCATTCTCGGGTTCTGTTTGCTCTAAGTACTGGAACATATACTGATGAGGGTCTTTGTCATCGTTCTGTGAAATTTGGAGAGGCTGCTATTTGTAGTTTAAGATTTATTGCATATCAACTGCGGATACCCAGCAAAAACACCATAAAAACTCTGGATTTTTTGCCGTTTTTCAGGATTGTGGTCGCTCTCCTTTACACGCTGGATCAGCCTGACTGCGCGGCGGATTTGAACGAAATTTGTATGACTTGTTAAGTAGGTCACCAAATAAACTTTTTGGTGTAAAAAATTTAAAATTTCACTCAGTTTAAGTTACCGTTTTGACGGTTGAAAGTGAATCATGCCGTCAAAACACGCCATTTTTGAGGGTAGGTGTGGTCACGGACCTCTGACGTCATACCCAATAATTGCTGATTCCAGAAACACATTTGTTAGCCGAAGAAAGCCTGATCTTCAAGTACACGTATATTTTTGACCAAAAAAACTGCTGTTTAACATCTGGGCTATACCACTGAAAAAATATCCTTAACTTTTTGTGCTCAGTGTATGTCTCTGCCCCCGACAATGAGTGTTGTGTGTGCTTGTGTGTTCTCAAGACAGAGAGAGAGAGAAGTGGAGGTTTATTAATACGTCGATAACGTACGCCCCCACACACACACACACACACATACGATCTCTCTCTCTCTCTCTCTTGCTAGAAATTTATTCAAAGCAAAACAACGGGAAAACAGGACAAAATGTTTTTCTTTAAAGCTTCTTTTGTCAAATGCACACTTAATTAAGTCAAAGGCTGAGCTTGCTGCGTATGAATTAAGCTGCGTCATTTTATTAAACCGTTCTCAATAAAAACAGAGATATAGGATAAGTAATTAACATGAGTTCCTGGGTAAGATATCCCCAGACATTTTATCTATTTTTTTTCGATATCCGTTTTTTTGTGAAAGTTGGGGTAGCACTGTCACGCCCTCATTTTTCAATCAAATAGATTAAAATTTTGGTCAACCAATCTTCGACGACGTCTGGACTACGGGATTGAATTTCAGCTCGGCAGCGTAAAAATTAGTTAATTTGATTGCTCATTTGAGTTGTCATTAAAATCGAATTTTTACAAACAGATTTAAAAAGGATTGCATCGTATTCCTATTCCTCAATTTCTCCCAAATTCATGTTTACTCTAAAAATGTGATCAGAATGACAGAAAATAGGTTAAGTAAGTACCGCGTTCGCACGCTACGCGGAAACGAGCGTGACCGGTCGACCCTTCTCAGTCGGTCTTTGGGCGTGGTTAGTCGAGACTATGTAAATATAGACCTGTTTGTTTGTTTGTTTGTTTGTTTGTTTGTTTGTTTATTTGTTGCTTAACGTCCAGCCGACTACGCAGAGCCATATCAGGACGAGGAAGGGGGGGATGAAGGGGGCCACTTGTCAAGCGATTCCTGTTTACAAATGCACTAACCCATTACTTGTGTCCCAGCAGGCTTTAGTAAAACTAAATTAATACCTACTGGAAGATTACCAGTTTCCAGTATGTTAAAATAGGCTTAACCTATCTACTGCTGGACTTACATCAGAACACTAACAGATTAAACTATACATGAATCGCGAGACAAGCGGCAAGAGAAGAGATTTTTGGAAAAAATACAGGTGAATGAGCAAGAAGGCAGAAAAAAGAAAAGAATTCATGAAGAAAAAGAGAGCATGACAGGAAAGAGGAACCAAAAATCTACCTAACAGCAAACTAGAAAGCTCCTGCGGTTCCAAAAACAGGAGGGGCTTTTAATTTCATAACCGCAGTGCCCCACTGCGGGAAATATAGACCTGGCGATGACTGCATTTTTGGTGTTAATCTGTTACTTTGATGCCGACAGCTTGACAATTTTTTTTATATCGCTTCACGCGATTTGTTTTCTCATGTGTTTGCCTGACAATTTACGCCAGGGGTTGTACGCCAGGCGAACCTGTCTTTACATCACTGAATAATTATAGCACACATTTTTGGAGCCCCTATATCTCATACGGTTATTGTGAATCTGAAAATATACAAGACGAGTTACAGTAATTTTATTTCTTTCTTTCTTTATTTGGTGTTTAACGTCGTTTTCAACCATTCAAGGTTATATCACGACGGGGTAATTTTATTTGATTGTGCAAGTAGAGAAAATAATCTTCTTTCGTTACACGTAAGAGTTAACACAAGCGAAACAATTCATGACGTCGCATGTCTACAGACACATTTGTTTTGTGCAAACAATGTGTACAATCAAAAAGGCTGATACATTCAAATAAAGTGTTATGCCAGGGATGCTGATGTATCAGAACTTCAAATAAAGTGGTATGCCAGGGATGCTGATGTGAGTTGCTTCTTGCTGGTGAAACCTATACTGGAAGACAATAATGTGCAATTTGGTCATAAATACGAACTGACAGGTTTGGCAGTATATTCGGTGGTGTTGCCAATTTTGCGCAGTTAACAGTTTTGGGTTGAAGTCTGAGAGCATACTTTATTTTCCAGAGAGATGGGGGCAGGGGGGGGGGGGGGGGGGGGATATATGCCTTAGCAGAGATTCAAAATTAGGGCTTCTTGGGGCCGATGTCTTTATCGCTTGGCCACTCCACCAGTTTTAACAAAGAAAACCAATTCAGAACGTTATTTCAATACACGGTTGAATTAAAATTCATGCGTTGCAAAAACGTTTAGTGCAGACATGTTTCACAAAATCGCAGTATACGTTTACGCCACCAGGCTACACGACATTAGCGCCATGTTTGTTTGTTTGTTTGCTTAACGCCCAGCCGACCACGAAGGGCCATATCAGGGCAGTTAGAGCCATGTGATAGCTTTCTTTCTTTATTTGGTGTTTAACGTCGTTTTGAACCACGAAGGTTATATCGCGACGAGGAAAGGGGGGAGATGGGATAGAGCCACTTGTCAATTGTTTCTTGTTCACAAAAGCACTAATCAAAAATTTGCTCCAGGGGCTTGCAACGTAGTACAATATATTACCTTACTGGGAGAATGCAAGTTTCCAATACAAAGGACTTAACATTTGCTTGACTAAAATCTTTACAAAAATTGACTATATTCTATACGTGAACAGCTCAGATCATGGGTCAATAAAGTGTTACACAGATGGTCAAAATTAAAGTACAAGATATTTCACTGGAAGTGGAACTACACTGTTGCTTAGTGTCTGTATGAAGCTACAAGGTGAAAATAGAAAAAGAAAAACACGATTCTTGACTTTGATGGGCTTTTTCTGCTCGTAAGCACACATTCTTCTACTCATCACAGCATGCCCCATTATTGAGTTTAAAACACCAATTAAATTTGTTTTGAATAAAACTCACAATTTTACAATAAGAATTTAGAGACCTGAATCAATTAGGTATATCCTACTTAGTTTGACTTTTGCAAAACTAAGTAATTACACATTTAATTGAATCAGTCAGACAGACGGAGACATAGAGAGACAGACAGAGGGCAAACAGAAATCTGAGAAAGAGACCCCTTTAAAAATGTTACCATGTTTGAAATGAAACATCGCAAGGTGAAGCCATAATTCATCACCTTTCAGTATGACGTCATGAGCGTGTTCCACACTTGAAATGACGTGTTTTTATCATGTTGTCAGCTGCACGGAGCTTGGAAGTATAATTTCCATTCAACGATCCGAGTTTGTTAAGTTTTAGCCTATTTTCAACGTCAAACACCATGAAACTATATATATTTGGAATCAGAAAATGGTAAGGAATAGATAGAAGTTGTTTTTAAGTGTCTTTTTTCATAAATAAAGATAGTGGTTATTTATCGGTTTTCTTCATTTTTAAGCATAATTATCAATACAAAACAACAAAACTATATAGTTTTAGATACAGGACGCAATAGGGAATACACCAATATAAAAAAAAAATTTCAAATATTAGTTTTTAAAAATTTGAAAAAATGACATATTTCGAACAAACATTTCAATAACAAAACTTTAAGTGACCAAACTGAAATGCAATCCCATAATCCGGCCTAGATCTGAGATTGTGTGATAAGAAATTCGATCAAATTGATGAAAAACTGTAACTGTGAAAGTGCTGCCTCGACCTTTTGGCAAACGGTAAAATATGACGTCATCAAACTGTCCTATCAATAAACGGAAAAACCTTCTATGAGAAAATCCAGTCAAAAATATCCATATCAAATTTCATAAAGATCCACTCCGTAGTTTTTGAGATATGATCTGCAGTGTGAAAAAACGCCCATAACGCAAACTCATATGTCATGATTTGGTCGTGTTCTGCTGATACTAAGCTACTCACACAAAGTTAAGGATCACTTGCACACAAATGCATAACTTTTCAAATAAGTAAGCCAATGCGTTGGTATTTGGCAAACGTTTAATTCAATGCTTTAGTGATAACGATACAACATTTCCTTCAATTTTGAGCAATCGTTTGGTCTGTACATTTTATCAAAGTGTGTACGTATCGACATTTGATTTCCCAAAGTCGTTGAAATCACAAGACATGGCATTCAGATGCTCCCAAAAGTTCAGTAGTGCGTGTAACCGCCCTGGCTGTTCTGGCACTCGACGCAGCGAGTCCTCATAGAGTTGACCAGGGTGGTGAAGATCCTCTGTGGAAGCACCTGCCACTCAGCCCGCAACATCTGGTAGAAGTGCTGGACATCCCTGGGAGGGGGTGGTTGCTCCTCACTTTGCGATCCAACTCATCCCTAAGGTTCTCAATCGGGTCGAGATCGGGACTGCATGCTGGCCACTCTATTCTGTTGACTCCAGACTGCTGCAGGAAGTCGTTGACCACCCTTGCCCTGTGGGGTCGAGCGTTGTCATCCTGGTAGACAGCCTGCGGTCCCATCTGCTGCAGTGTAGGCACAGCCAGCGGTCGAAGGATCTCATCCCGGTATCGGAGGCCAGCCAGGTTACCCTGTACATGAAACAAGGGTGTTCTGTGGTCAAGGCTGAAGGCCCCCCAGACCATTACAGAACCTCCACCAAAGGCCACCTTTTATTGGACAGTGGCGTCAATGTAGCGTTCCCCTTGGCGCCTCCAGACCCTCAGTCGGTCGTCGTTGTGGTTCAGGGTGAAGCGTGATTCATCACTGAACAGGACCTGGGACCATTGCTGACGTGTCCACATCACGTGACGTCTGCAGAAGGCGCGGCGTGCTGCCCTATGGGCTGGAGTTAAGCGTGGCCGTACAGCTGGGCGACGAGAACGGAGGTCAAACCCATGAAGGCGATTCCGTATGGTCTGCTGGCTGATGTTGGTGTTAGTAGCCACCCTCAGCTGCCTTCAATTAATGCTGGTAGAGGCTGTTCTTGTTTGCAAGGCTAGTCGTTCAATAAGACGATCTTCACGTGGAGTTGTCTTCTTTGGTCGCCCAGGTCTGCGTCTTTCCTGGACCCTCCCAGTGGCTGTGAAACGTTGAATCAGTCTGACAATGACCGAGATGGACACGTGAAGTCGCCTGTCCACTTCTCGCTTGGGGACACCATCTTGGAACCATGCAACAGCTCGTCCCCTCTCAAACTCGTTCAATTTTCGTCGTGGAGGCATTGTCAGATAATGCCTAATACTGGTGGTATGTCTTCTCAAAAAGCCAAGCAAGTGACAGCATCTCACACATAAACAGCAGTGCTTGCACGTGCATAATGGTTTTCCATGTGGCTTGTGCAATGTGTTCGGGCTGAACGGTCCAAAACAAGGTCCTTTTTCGCAAGTTTCCGCTTTTTCTTTTGCTACCAAGCTCAGTAGTAGAGAATCCCGTGCAATGTTCCCACTAATACAACATCGCCCACTTACAGCTGAATAAGAATTCATAACAATTTGGTTTGACTGAGAAATAAATAACAGTAGCGAACTGATTTTATTGAGCACCTGTTTTCTCATAGTGATCCTTAACTTTTTGTGAGTAGTGTATAATGTTTTTCTTTCCTAAAACACACTATAATAGTAGCCTTTCCCAATGTCCATGCTAAAACTGACTTGTCTGTGTTGTCAATGATTTTGCTACAGTGTGAGAACACAATCTCACGCCCATAACGCTGTGACACGAAAACTCATTTGGTCGTGTTCTGCCGATACTGTAATGTTTTTCTTTCTTAAAACACACTGTAATAGTAGCCCTTCCCAAATGCAATGCTAAAAATGACTGGTCTGTGTTGTCAATGATTTTCTGCGAGAATGCAATCTATCTGTTTGTCGCAAAGACCGTGTGACACGAAAGTTATGAGCGGAAGACAAATCTGCTGAGTGCAATTACGTTTCAGAAGATAGTTGGTTAAAACAGTTTATCACTCAGACACGCAAAGGAACACTATAACTTTATTATTTAGGCCATATTTGCTTTCCTTTGTCATGTATGAAAGTACTGGCCTTGGTTGAAGAAAGTGACCTGTCGCTGTGCAACAAATTTGTCGCCATTTTCCGCCGTGTTTTGTAAATAAAACGTGTTTACTACCCACACATACAAAACGATGCTGTTGGTTCTTTTTATTTTCTTATTGTTTGATTCATGCTTAGCAGTTTAGTATGCTTTGTTTTCTTCTCAATTCAATGGATGGCTATAAAATAAGCATTTAAATGTGAAGGTGTTAAAATTACCCATGATCTGAGCTGTTCACATACAAGAAACACTTAACAAGGGTAAAAGGAGAAACAGAATCCGTTAGTCGCCTCTTACGACATGCTGGGGAGCATCGGGTAAATTCTTCCCCCTAACCCGCGGGGGGATCAACGAAATATAGCCTTTGCCATTTAAAATGCGACAAACGATCGACGGAGGTTTTTATGTTACTGGTTATAGCAAGCACCTGTGGTTTAGACTTCGTCAAAAACAAACAAAAAACTGCACGGAAAACTCATGCAAGAAGACACATAAAACACGTGGCGTTTCATTGAGTACAAAATTGAAACGAAACAGCTGGAGTTATGAATGTGTTTTGAGTGAATGAGACGTTTTACTGAATTAAACGCCACGTGTTATACGCGTCTTCTGACATGAGTTTTCCGTGCACTTTTTTGTTTTTGACGATGTCTAAACCACAGGTGCTTGCTATAACAAGTAACATAAAAACCGCCGTAGATCGTTTGTCGCGTTTTTAATGGCAAAGGCTATAGTTCTATTCACTTCTGAACAATAGAGGGGTTGAGGTTTAAACCAGATACTGCTCCAAAAATAACGCAAAATACATTCATAACTTTTTCATCAATTCCTGTTTGTTGCCTCCCACTCTCCCCTCCCTCTTTCTCTCCCTCTCCCCTCTCCAACACCCACCTCTCTCTCTCATTGGGTAAAAACATCTGTTGAGTGTGCACAGTGTTACGGGCTTTCAACGAGACTCGAGAAAACCTTCAGATACGCACCCAAATGCATTCCCTGAAATCAGGAAAATGCCTACAGGGAATACATCCCCTTCTGCGTTAATTAAGGACATGTAAGTGTTGTCAACACGTGGTTCTTCAGTTCTGTGTGACTTAACATGTGTCTTTTCAAACTCCCTTTCTGAGCAAATTTCTTAACACAATGAGGGCAGGCATGTGGTCCGGTATGTGTCAACATGTGGGAGTTCAAACTCCCTTTCTGAGAAAATTTCTTTGAACAATGAGGACAAGCGTGAGGCTTTTCTCCTGTATGTGTTAACATGTGAGTCTTCAAATGCCCTTTCAGCGCAAATTTCACTTTGCAATGAGGACAGGCATGTGGCTTTTCTCCTGTATGTGTCAACAGGTGGGTCTTCAAAGCAAAGTTCACTTTGCAATAAGGACACGCATGTGGCTTTTCTCCTGAATGTGTCAACAAGTGGGTCTTCAAATTCTCTGGCTTTTTTCCTGTATGTGTCAACATGTGGGTCTTCAAATGCCCTTTCTGAGCAAATTTCTTTGAACAATAAGGACAGGCGATTCTCTTTTCTCCTAAGTGTAGCTTTTCTCCAGTATGTGTCAACATGTGGGTCTTCAAAACCCCTTTCCGAGCAAATTTCACTTTGCAATCAGGACAGCCATGTGGCTTTTCTTCTGTATGTGTCAACATGTGGGTCTTCAAATTGTCTTTCCGAGTAAATTTCTTTGAACAACGAGGACAGGCATGTGGCTTTTCTCCTGAATGTGTCAACATGTGGGTTTTCAAATGCCCTTTCAGAGCAAATTTCATTTTGCAAAAAGGACAGGCATGTGACTTTTCTCCTGTATGTGTCAACATGTGGGTCTTCAAATACCCTTTCCGAGCAAATTTCTTTAAGCAACGAGGACAGGCATGTGGCTTTTCTCCTGTGTGTGTCAACATGTGGGTCTTCAAATCCCCTTTCTGAGCAAATTTCTTTGAACAATGAACACAGGCATGTGGCTTTTCTCCTGTATGTGTCAACATGTGGGTCTTCAAATGCCCTTTCTTAGCAAATTTCTTTGAACAATGAGAACAGGCATGTGGCTTTTCTCCTGTATGTGTCAACATGTGGGTCTTCAAATGCTCTTTCTGAGCAAATTTCTTTGAACAACGAGGACAGGCATGTGGCTTTTCTCCTGGCTCTTGTTTCACTTCCACTTGACAGTAACAGCCTGCAGACAGAGGACAAAATGCTGCTTGCGTTACACAGTCACGTGCAATGTCTGGTTTCCTGTCCTCTTCAACTTCCACACCACCACAAACAAAACTCTCACCATGCGCATACACACTTGCTGCAGGGATGTCTTCAGCCGCAGAACTGCTGGTCTCGGTCACAGCTGGGAATGCCTCAATCTTGAAGTCCTGCCCCGCATTGCATGTACACTCCTCTTTGCACTTGTCGGAGACCTCCATCACTGGCCTTGCTCCACCCTCCCCCACACCGTCTTTTTCACGCTTGATATCAATTGAACATGTACCCCAATCTTGTTCTGAAAATGAAGCTGTGTCTGCAATGGTTCCAAAATCAATTGGGATTTCTGCTGCCCCTTGTTTCTGCCTAATAACTTCACTGTAAGCACTGGACAATGTTGTTATTTCAGCTGCCTCTTGTTTCAGTCTAACACCGTCGCTTTGAGCACAGGACAATGTTGTTATTTCAGCTGCCTCTTGTTTCAGTCTAACACCGTCGCTGTGAGCACAGGACAATGTTGGTATTTCAGGTGCCTCTTGTTTCAGCCAAACAACGTCCCTGTAAGCACTGGATGATGTTGGTATTTCAGCTGCCTCTTGTTTCAGCCAAACAACGTTGCTGTCAGCACTGGACGATGTTGGTATTTCTGATGTACGCTCCATCTGCACGTTGACTGTTTTGTCTGTCTTGAAATCTTCACCTGCTGGTGCTGTAACAGAAAATTCAAAAATCTTTTGTAAGTCTCGTGATGAAAATGTTTACATACCTTTTCTGAAGGTATGTAAGACAGCATTCCTGAAAGATAGAAATTCACAACTCCCAAAGACAGAAAGATTCTCTTCCTGAAAGAAAAGAAGAGACGTTGAGGAAAGACAGTAAAAGATGTCACTTAAAGGCACACATCAGGTTTCCACTGTTTGTTTGTTTGCTTAACGCCCAGCCGACAACGAAGGGCCATAATTATCAGGGCGGTGCTGCTTTGACATATTACGTGCGCCACACACAAGACAGAAGTCGCAGCACAGGGAGGCTTCATGTCTCACCCAGTCACATTATTCTGACACCGGACCAACCAGTCCTAGCACTAACCCCATAATGCCAGACGCCAGGCGGAGCAGCAACTAGATTGCCAATTTTAAAGTCTTAGGTATGACCCGGCCGGGGTTCGAACCCACGACCTCCCGATCACGGGGCGGACGCCTTACCACTAGGCCAACCGTGCCGGTGGTTTCCACTGTACAGCAATTTCAACTCACCAGGAATTGTTAGTATGTTACCAAGTGAAGGGATGGTCTTATCCCATGTAAAGCCTGACCTGATCTGAGATGCTGATCCAAACCATTTTCACAAGAAGGAGTGAGCCTTTAAAGTCATGTTCTTCCGTAGAGGACTGGCTTCTTGCGAACGTCTCAGAGTCCTGCGTTTACAGAGTACGAGGCTTTATGCTGTATGTTGGCATACGTGCCTTGAGAAAAGAACTTCAGATGAGTTTACTCAAGTTACAAACACACACCCTGCGATCACAGGAACATAGGCTTAGTGTGTGCAAAGGGGAATAACCACGTTTTATCTCTAACTCAAGAGGAAGAAAAGTCAGTTGCTTCCCTTAAAAGTGACTTGGGGCAAAACTTGAATTTTTATGTTTGTTTGTTGTTGCCGCAGCCTCAACACTACCCCCACACATCTAGAAACGCGTATATCGCTATCTCATTCTTTGGACCACAAAAACCACGTAGTGGAAGTCTACTGTTATTCGGATTACAAGTTTTGTCAGCATCAGTTTCTGCATTTTCATTTGTAATTGTTCTTTTCATTACAAAACACAAACTGAAATGTATTATGCTTCTGATGATTTTTGACAATCTGTGGTGAAAATAACACCTATATTTGGCTGGTTTGAAAATTTCATATTTCTGCTTGATTTAAAGCAGCAGACACTTTCTGACTTAAGTGAAATGAAGACCAAGAGACACAAGAAAGTTAAATCAAAACTGATGAAGTTGACTTTTTATTCATTAACCTGTGTGAACAAGTGTGTGTGTTTTCTCGATGAAAGAAACTTTTGTATTGGGCAGGTAGCTTTTGACCTTGGCTGATTCATTTTGGTGAGTTATGATTGGGTATATGTGACCCTCCACCACGGAATGAGTCGCATGTCACCTTTGCATGATTTTCATATTTTTACATTTTCCTAAAGAGTTTGTTATGCTCTATCCAGTGGTGAAAACCGTTTTAGAAAAGAGCGGAAACTGTTTGAGTTATACGCCTGTGACTAAGGTGACCCTCACACTGTTACCATACACTCTCCGGACTTATATCAAGCCTAGCGCAGAACCGCGCGAGGTGACATGCGACTCATTTCGTGGTGGAGGGTCACATATTCACCTCACTTACTTTTTAAGCTAACCTACCAGGACAGTAATACAAATACATTTTTTGCAAAATTGCAGTGTTCAACTCCTTGCAAAAAAAAATCAATGAAACTTGATAATTTTCTTCATGAACAGAAGACTTTAAGACCAAAGAGACCTGTGCAAGAAAATGCGAGAAACATTGTTCTTTTAACCTTTGCCGTGCTTCCTGGGTTCACACAAACCCATACTTTTAAAGAGTAGTAGTGATTGTAACTATCCCTCTGCCGACGGCGCGGGTTCTGCTACACCCATAATTACCAAAGCGGCGGAACAGTGTCTGTCTGCCTGTTTGTCTCCATGCAAGAGACTGTCTGTCTCTCTGTCTGTCTGTCCGTATCTCTCTGTCTGTCTGTCTGTTGTCAGTTGCTCTGTCTGTTTGTCTGTCTGTCTATCTGTCTATCCGTCTATCTGTCTATCCGTGTATCTGACTGTCTGTCTATCTGACTGTCTGTCTCTGTCTGTCTCTGTCTCTCTCTGTCTCTCTCTCTGTCTCTCTCTCTTAGTCTCTCTCTATCTTTCTTAGTCTCTCTCTCTCTCTTTCTTAGTCTCTCTCTCTCTTTCTTAGTCTCTCTCTCTTTCTTAGTCTCTCTCTCTCTTTCTTAGTCTCTCTCTTTCTTAGTCTCTCTCTTTCTTTGTCTCTCTCTCTCTCTCTCTCTTTCTTAGTCTCTCTCTCTTTCTCTAGCTCTTTCTTAGTCTCTCTCTCTCTCTCTTTCTTAGTCTCTCTCTCTCTTTCTTAGTCTCTCTCTTTCTTAGTCTCTCTCTCTCTCTTTCTTAGTCTCTCTCTCTCTCTCTTTCTTAGTCTCTCTCTCTTTCTCTAGCTCTTTCTTAGTCTCTCTCTCTCTTTCTTAGTCTCTCTCTCTCTCTTTCTTAGTCTCTCTCTCTCTTTCTTAGTCTCTCTCTCTTTCTTAATTTCTCTCTCTTTCTTAGTCTCTCTCTCTCTCTTTCTTAGTCTCTCTCTCTCTCTTTCTTAGTCTCTCTCTCTTTCTTAGTCTCTCTCTCTTTCTTAGTCTCTCTCTCTCTTTCTTAGTCTTTCTCTCTCTCTCTTAGTCTCTCTCTCTCTTTCTTAGTCTCTCTTTCTCTCTCTCTTTTTTAGTCTCTCTCTCTCTCTCTTTCTTAGTCTCTCTTTCTTAGTCTCTCTCTCTCTCTTTCTTAGTCTCTCTCTCTTTTTTAGTCTCTCTCTCTCTCTCTCTTTCTTAGTCTCTCTCTCTCTCTCTTTCTTAGTCTCTCTCTCTCTTTATTTGTCTCTCTCTCTCTCTTTCTTAGTCTCTCTCTCTCTTTCTTAGTCTCTCTCTCTCTCTTTCTTAGTCTCTCTCTCTCTTTCTTAGTCTCTCTCTCTCTTTCTTAGTCTCTCTCTCTCTTTCTTAGTCTCTCTCTCTCTATCTTTATTTGTCTCTCTCTATCTTTCTTAGTCTCTCTCTCTCTCTTTCTTAGTCTCTCTCTCTTTCTTAGTCTCTCTGTCTTTCTTAGTCTCTCTCTCTTTCTTAGTCTCTCTCTCTCTCTTTCTTAGTCTCTCTCTCTTTCTTAGTCTCTCTCTCTTTCTTAGTCTCTCTCTCTTTCTTAGTCTCTCTCTCTCTCTCTTTCTTAGTCTCTCTCTCTCTCTTTCTTAGTCTCTCTCTCTCTCTTTCTTAGTCTCTCTCTCTCTCTCTTTCTTAGTCTCTCTCTCTCTCTCTTTCTTAGTCTCTCTCTCTCTTTCTTAATCTCTCTCTCTCTTTCTTAGTCTCTCTCCCTCTCCTTCTTTGTCTCTCTCTCTTTCTTAGTCTCTCTCTCTCTTTCTTAGTCTCTCTCTCTCTTTCTTAGTCTCTCTCTCTCTCTTTCTTAGTCTCTCTTTCTTAGTCTCTCTCTTTCTTACTCTCTCTCTCTCTCTCTCTTTCTTAGTCTCTCAGTCTCTCCCTCCCCCTCTCCCTCCCCCTCTCCCTCCCCCTCCCCTGCAAGAGGTCGGTGAAGGGAGAAACTCGATTCACCCACTGAAGTAGCGCTGTGGGTTTCCCTGAACCCACCCCGTCGTTAGAGAAATAAACGGTAAAAACCCTCTTTCAAATGTATGGGTTCAGACAAACCCGCATCGTCGTTAGAGGAATAAACGGTAAAAACCCTCTTTCAAATGTATGGGTTCAGACAAACCCGCATCGTCGGGAGTGTGTAGTCAAAAGCGGCATCCGGCAAAGATTAACTAATAGTTTACTGGTAGAAAAAACTTGTTGGCCCTTCGTTTTTAACATACCAAAATATTTTACATGTCAAAAGTCATAAAAGTTCTCCTGAAAACCTAGCAACTGTAGTGATTATAACCTCCACATCTAAAACCCGTATTAAGTAATCAATAACTGAATGTACATGATCACTCATCACTGTTCACACACACAACATCACGTTACACACTGTTAGGAAACGCTACCGTTGCTGAGCTTTGGTTCAGTTTTGTGTGTTGCATGTAGTTGACTTATTTGTACTTTGTGGGAAAGTACCGATATTATATTTTGTAAACACAATATTTATGCTTGGACGAGAATGCAGGTGAACTTCCTAGTCCTGTCAAAACAAGTTGTTTACCACGCTGTTTTTAGTGTGAGTTCGTGGCGTTCGTTCGGATTAAGTGCGTCGGCGCTTTTGATGTACGTCACAGAGAACGTCACTGTTCTAGTCCATAGACGGTTCGTATATAATGTAGTTGTATCATGTTCGGTCTGGAATATTCTCGAGATTGAGTATTTACTATATATGCCAGCGCGATTTGAATGTTAAAAAGCTTCTACTTTGAGTTCTGCTACGATGTGCAGTTGTATGTATGGAATGCTAAATAAATCCTCGAACTCAATTTGACGAGTTGTTTTCTGCTGCTGCGAAGACGGGCGACGTAGAATAAAAGAACACAACTATACGACATTTGAGAACTTGTGGCAATCTCAAGTGTCGTTTAACAATTGGGGGCCAAGCCAAGGATCTACGTTTAACGCCAAGGGTTTTCCAGTAACAAGGACCAGCGTCAAGACAGTCACAGGAGGTAGCCATCAATCGGGTGTATCCTGAGGGATCAGTATTGAGACTACGGAACCGTGGATTCGGTGTGACTGGTGAAGAGTTTGGTAATCGCCGCAGCTCGGTACGGTGAGCGACGCCGGAGTGTATCGGGATTACAGAGGTTAGCTGCCGTTTGGACGAGACGGACTTCGTCGCGGAGCTAGTGCATTAATACTACGAAATACGACTGGGGTACGTCGTGTACGTATCGTGAGCAGAGTGCGCCGTCACGTTAGACGAGGAGGGTGGCAGCCTGCGTCTACGAGGGTGACCAGCGACGAGAGAAGCATCGGAGGTGCAGTAGAGACTGTGTTCTTTTAGAAGACTACATTCGTCTACGTTCGTGGCTGTGAAAGAATACAGACGAACGCACCGGAAAAGACCAGAATGGCTGAGTTCTGGGCAAAAGGAGTTGAACTGGGACTGAAAGGCAAGCAGCTGACGGAGTTCGTCGAGTCCCAGACACGACTGCTAGCGCAGCGTGAAGAAAGACAAGCGCAGCGTGAGCGTGAAGAAAGACAAGCGCAGCGTGAGCGTGAAGAAAGACAAGCGCAGCGTGAGCGTGGAGAAAGAGAAGCACAGCGTGAAGAAAGGCAAATTGAGCTGAAACGCTTAGAGCTCCAGATAGAAATGGAGACGAAACACTTAGAGCTTCAGACAGAAATGGTGCGTGTTCAAAATGAGCACGAGGCACCACGCCAAAGAGATAACCAGCAGCAAATGTTACACAGGGCACCGAAACTTCCAGCATTCGCTGACGGGAAGGACCAGATCGACTGCTACCTTGCAAGATTCGAGAGGTTTGCTGAGAGTGCTAGATGGCAGCGCGACGACTGGGCGATTCAACTCAGCGCACATTTGACTGGGGCTGGGGCAGCACTTGAGGTCTACACTAGACTCTCAAATGATGACGCCAGAGACTATGATGTACTGAAGGAAGCTCTGTTGCGTTGCTACAACTTCACTGAAAGGGGCTACCGTCAACGCTTCCGCGAATGCCAGCCATTGTCTGGAGAGACACCGAGCCAGTTTGTGGAGCGTCTGTCGTCATACCTGCAGAAGTGGGTGGAGTTATCAGGTGAAGAGCAGTCATACGAGAGTCTGGTTGAAAAATGAGGGCGTGACAGTGCCGCCTCAACTTTCACGAAAAGCCGGATATGACGTCATCAAAGACATTTATCGAAAAAATGAAAAACACGTCTGGGGATTTCATACCCAGGAACTCTCATGTCAAATTTCATAAAGATCGGTCCAGTAGTTTGGTCTGAATCGCTCTACACACACACACAGACACACAGACGACACACATACACCACGACCCTCGTCTCGATTCCCCCCTCTACGTTAAAACATTTAGTCAAAACTTGACTAAATGTAAAAAGAAAAAAAAAGGATTGAAGCTGACTACATGCAACTGAGATCAACAAAAAAAGAAAAAAAGTTCAATATAATCATTTATTCTTCTCCGAACATTCAGGCCAACAAAGTCATTTGTCATAGGCAGTCATTCGATTCCAAGACAATCATCACAAGTTTGAACCTTTCGTTTAACCATTCAAAAAACAACAGCAATAACGCTGTTAGTACTACAGTGCGCTGAACGTTCGCCTTTTTGAACTCTCGATGAGATTTGTTTCTCTGGTGGCAAGCTTACCGTACACGACCTTGACCGAATACTCTCGAAGTCACCACTCCGGCGTTCATGCATAGTGAACAGTTGGAAAGTTAAACTTCGGGAGTTCCCACTTCCAAAAGAGGCCTCTACTTCCAGTGTTGCTGACTTCCTCCTCATGCATACGGACCCAGATCAATTTCTATTACCACAGGAAATACCACGCATCTAACTTAGTTTCTGAAGTAATGTAAATTACGACATTAATAATATCATTAATGTCAATTATTTGACGCTCTCGCGTCATGTATAAGTACACACACACACACACACACACACACACACACACACACCATTGCATCAGAAATAATCTTGTTTGTAATCAGCGCAACTGTTGGAAGCAATTTGTTTGTTTGTTTGTTTGCTTAACGCCCAGCCGGTTGGAAGCAATGCATGATTTCTTTGCAAAACATTGTTTTCAATAAAATGACAGGAAAAAACAACCTCAAACTGCCTTTCTTTTTTCCGAATACATGTGTAAGCTTTGTAAACATTCGCAGCTCCACAATTTTACATACAGGCATTTTCCTCACCTTACATGTGAAAACTCAGCATCGTAATCGAGGCTAACCACCCAGTTCCCACCACCCCGTTCAGATCAATGTCTGTCATTTAATTCCAACGTTCTACATTCACTTGGATCACTTTTCGGATAACTAATTTCCTTTACACAGATCACGTGATCGCCGCTCAGATTTCCATGTACAATGAGGGCAGGCATGTGGGTTTTCTCCTTTATGGCTTAACACATGGGTTTTTAAATGCCCTTTCTGAGTAAATTTCTTTGTACAAGGAGGACAGGCATGTGGCTTTTCACCTGTATGTGTTAATATATGGATTGTCAAACTATTTTGGCGCACAATCTTTACTGTGCACTGAGGACACACATGTGGCTTTTCTCCTGTATGTGTCAAAACGTGGGTATTTAAATTCTTTTTCCGAGCAAATTTCATTTTGCAATGACAGACATGTGGCTTTTCTCATGTATGTGTCAACATGTGGGTCTTGAAATCACTTTCTACAGCAAATTTCTTTAAACAATGAGGACAGGCATGTGGCTTTTCTCCTGTATGTGTTAACATGTGGGTCTTCAAAGACCTTTTCTGAGCAAATTTCTTTGAACAATGAGGACAGGCATGTGGCTTTTCTCCTGTATGTGTCAACATGTGAGTCTTCAAATGCTCTCTCCGAGTACATTTCTTTGAACAATGAGGACAGGCATATGGCTTTTCTCCTGTATGTGTCAACATGTGGTTCCTTAAAGTCCTTTTGAGAGCAAATTTCCTTGAACAATGAGGACAGGCATGTGGCTTTTCTCCTGTATGTGTCAACATGTGGGTCTTTAAAGTCCTTTTGTAAGTAAATTTCTTCGAACAATGAGGACAGGCATGTGGCTTTTCTCCTGTATGTGTCAACATGTGGGACTTGAAATCTCGTTTCTGAGCAAATTTTTTTGAACAATGAGGACAGGCATGTGGCTTTTCTCCTGTATGTGTGAACATGTGGGTCTTCAATTCACTTTTGGAAGCAAATTTCTTTAAACAATGAGGACAGGCATGTGGCTTTTCTCCTGTATGTGTCAACATGTGGGTCTTCAAATGCTCTTTCCGAGTACATTTCTTTGAACAATAAGGACAAGCATGTGGCTTTTCTCCTGTATGTATCAACATGTGGGTCTTCAAATACCCTTTCTGAGCAAATTTCTTTAAACAATGAGGACAGGCATGTGGCTTTTCTCCTGTATGTGTCAATATGTGGGTCTTCAAAGTCCCTTTGTGAGCAAATTTCACTTTGCAAGAAGGACAGGCGTGTGGCTTTTCTCCTGTATGTGTCAACATGTGGATCTTCAAATCTCGTTTCTGAGCAAATTTCTTTGAACAATGAGGACAGGCATGTGGCTTTTCTCCTGTATGTGTTAACATGTGTTTGTTTACACCCTCCTTTTGACCAAATATTGTTGTACATTTAAGGAAGGCATGTGGTCTTTCTTTTGTCAAGTGATTGTTTACTTGACGCTTTGAATCATGTGTAACTGCACTCGTGGAACAGACATATTGTCGTTTCTTACTGTATGGGAGTGCACATCTTGTCAAATTGTTCTTCAAACCAGGAAATTCATCTTTACCACTGTGTTCCACACTCTCAAAGTGTTGTGTGGGTTCTACTGGCTCTTGTTTCACTTCCACTTGACGTGGCTCTTGTTTCACTTCCACTTGACAGTAACAGCCTGCAGACAGAGGACAAAATGCTGTTTGCGTTACACAGTCACGTGCAATGTCTGGTTTCCTGTCCTCTTCAACTTCCACACCACCACAAACAAAACTCTCACCATGCGCATACACACTTGTTGCAGGGATGTCTTCAGCCGCTGAAATGCTGGTCTCGGTCACAGCTGGGAATGCCTCAGTCTTGAAGTCCTGCCCCGCATTGCATGTACACTCCTCTTTGCACTTGTCGGAGACCTCCATCACTGGCCTTGCTCCACCCTCCCCCACACCGTCTTTTTCACGCTTGATATCATTTGAACATGTACCCCAATCTTGTTCTGAAAATGAAGCTGTGTCTGCAATGGTTCCAAAATCAATTGGGATTTCTGCTGCCCCTTGTTTCTGCCTGATAACTTCACTGTAAGCACTGGACAATGTTGGTACTTCAGGTGTCTCTTGTTTCAGTCTAACAACGTCGCTGTAAACACTGGATGATGTTAGTATGTCAGTTGCCTCTTGTTTCAGCCAAACAACGTTGCTGTCAGCACTGGACGATGTTGGTATTTCTGATGTATGCTCCATCTGCACGTTGACTGTTTTGTCTGTCTTGAAATCTTCACCTGCTGGTGCTGTAACAGAAAATTCAAAAATCGTTTGTAAGTCTCTTGATGTTTCTGAGTGGGGTTTCCTCAAAACCCGGACCCCCCCCCCCCCCCCCGATCCGCCCCTGCCTTAGTACAATAAACCATTCGATGTTCTCATATCTCTCTTTCTCTCTCTCTCTCTCTCCCCCCTCCCCCCTCCCTCCCTCTCTCTCTCTCTCTCTGTCTCTCTCTCTCTGTCTCTCTCTCTCTCCCTCTCTCTCTCTCTCTGTGTCTCTCTCTCTCTGTCTCTGTCTCTCTCTCTCTCTCTCTAAGACAGCATTCCTGAAAGATAGAAATTCACAACTCCCAAAGACAGAACGCTTTCCTTCTTTAAAGAAAAGAAGAGATGTTTTTGTTGTTAATTGGTGTTTAACGTCGCTTTAAACCGCGAAGGTCATATCGCGACGGAGGGAAGGGGGGGATGGGATAAAGCCACTTTTATTTATTTATTTATTTGGTGTTTAACGTCGTTTTCAACCACGAAGGTTATATCGCGACGGGGGAAGGGGGGAGATGGTATAGAGCTACTTGTCAATGTTTCTTGTTCACAAAAGCACTAATCAAAAACTTGCAACGTAGTACAATATTACCTTACTGGGAGAATGCAAGTTTCCAGTACAAAGGACTTAACATTTCTTACATACTGCTTGACTAAAATCTATACAAACATTCTAGACAAGAAACACTTAAGGAGTTATTTGTGTGTTTAAACCGCAGCTTGAATCCAAAATTTTAGTAATAAATTTTAATTTAATTAATATACTTACCCAACTCACGTATAGCAATTAACTCTAGTTCAGTGCTGGTAACGCTGTACGCGTCCCCTTGGTAACAAGGGAGACCACTCTAAAAAAGAAAGTGACCAATCCCATAAGGCCAGACCAACTACCGGTCTGACTTCCGTATGCGTGCGCATACGCCGCCATTTGTATCATACCAAACGAAGCCCAACTCACTTCTATTTTAGTCCCCAATACCACCACAGCGGGGAGGCGGGAGGGCACACCTTCCCAGCACTGAGAATTCGGTTATCTAGAGCAGCCATCTATAAATAGCCCAGCCAGCTGCACACAGCGAGCCAGCTAGTCAGCTGAGGGTGCCAGCAACAAACTGGCCTGTCTGACCGTAGCTGTAATACTCTTACTTACAACTTTATTTAATGATAGCTGAGCCGTTTGTTGCATTTCTTTTTTGAAATTTGACACATGACTAGATCGATTTCTGCAGATACCACTCAATGCAATTGTAATCCCATTTCAATTTGGTAAGAAGTATTTATTAGTACTAACTGATTGAGGTGCTTTGGTGTGTTTTGAAAGTGTTAGCACACTTTTACTACAGACATAATACAGTTTTGTTTTAGAGGCAACAAGCATGCTAAACACAGAACAGCAAGCAGAATGAATGAAGCAAGCCTTACCTTTGCACCAGAAAGTAGAATGAATAACTGCTAATCCAATACACTGCACTCCATTGTATTGTATACAACTTTCACAATTCATTTTGACGGCATGAAAATGAGCACAGTCCACACAAAAACAACAAACACATTTTTTTGTATGTTTATTTATTTGTTGCTTAACGTCCAGCCGACTACGCAGAGCCATATCAGGACGAGGAAGGGGGGGGATGAAGGGGGCCACTTGTCAAGCGATTCCTGTTTACAAATGCACTAACCCATTACTTGTGTCCCAGCAGGCTTTAGTAAAACTAAATTAATACCTACTGGAAGATTACCAGTTTCCAGTATGTTAAAATAGGCTTAACCTATCTACTGCTGGACTTACATCAGAACACTAACAGATTAAACTATACATGAATCGCGAGACAAGCGGCAAGAGAAGAGAGTTTTGGAAAAAATACAGGTGAATGAGCAAGAAGGCAGAAAAAAGAAAAGAATTCATGAAGAAAAAGAGAGCATGACAGGAAAGAGGAACCAAAAATCTACCTAACAGCAAACTAGAAAGCTCCTGCGGTTCCAAAAACAGGAGGGGCCTTTAATTTCATAACCGCAGTGCCCCACTGCGGGAAAACACCAAGATAAAACAGCACAGATACCAACACATTCACTTTCCTTTAGATAAGGCACATATTCATTCCAGTAGTGCTTGCTTTCCACAGAACAGAGAGCACAGTGAGTGGGAGTAGACACTTGTCCCAAAGTACAGACCAAACCCATGGCGCCCCCCCCCCCCCCCCACCCTTTTTCCCCCCAGACAAGTCTTGCTTCCCTAGAACTGTTTATTACAACCTGCAGCATAGCATCTCTCCCAACAGGTCTAGGTACCAGCAAAGCTACAGGATTAGAGGGAACTGAGATAAGGGGGCATTTGTTTTAACATCTGGAATCCATTTCCTGCTCAGTGCCAAGGGGCCAGTTTCACTTAAAGCTGTTACTATCAATTACAGTGGGGATAAACATCCCTGGCTCGACACACAGCAAGCTAATTGCCTGGCTGACAGACTGGTGCAAGATAGTGGGGCATTAGAATGAAGGGAATGTGTTGTAAATCTCCTAGTAAACAGCACTCGCCAGAGATAGTGAGACTCTGCTGGCCGCCATTTTGGATTTCCATTGCCCTGGTAACCAGCCAGTGCGGGCGCACTGGCAGGAACAACTGGGTCGGCTAGGCCGCGAACCGAATTCTGACCTGCACAGCGCGGCTGAGAAGGTGTGAGGGATTAAACGACGTAAGTTGGGTAAGTATATTAATTAAATTAAAATTTATTACTAAAATTTTGGATTAAATTACATAACTTTACCCAACTCACGTATAGCAGATTGCTACTATAGGTGGTGGGTATTTACCAAAATTCAAGCATGTAGGACTTGTCCTGCTGCTACCATAGCAGGCAGCGCAGAACTACTGTCCTGTCTCAAGACGTCTCTGTGGTAGAAGTTAATAAAAACCTCCTCAGACCGCCAGTAAGCCGACTCCAGTACTTCAGCCAAAAAGGCCATGCCCTTGCCTCATACTTTCTAGCTACAGTGAGAGGCAAAACTGCCCTAACATCTCCAGACTGTGTTTGTCACCAGGTAAACACCTGTCTGATCAACATGGAGACTCACTTGGTTAAAGTTACTTTCGCAATATCCTTACACCTTGCTGTGTTTCTTTCTTTCTTTCTTTATTTAGTGTTTAACGTCGTTTTCAACCACGAAGGTTATATCGCGACAGGCTTGCTGTGTTAAGTGATATCATAAAAGCTTCTGACTTTCTGACCAATTGCCGAGTCCGTGAAAGGTACCTTCTGAGCGTCCTCACGGGACAAATAACTACATCAAGCTCTCCAGGAGCAAGAATCCAGTGTAGCAGTCCATCTAGGTAAGGTTGACTTCAAAAAGTCATACCTCTACCAGAGTAGATAGACCTTCTTTCCTCCTTAATTCAGTGTTTAACGTCGTTTTCAACCGTTCCAGGTTAAATCATGATGGAGATGAAAGATAAGACAAATGCCCTTTGATTCAATGATCTAACAAGATCCGTGCGAGTCAGAAAAATCTCCGAAACTCGAAATGTTAAATTGGCTAAACGTGGCTCTAAAGGAGCCAAACTTGCTTCATGAATTGAAATACAATTGGAAGCTGGTTTGCCCCATTTTCCGCTTAAATGCCTAGGTTAAATCACGACGGAGATGAAAGATAAGGCAAGTGACCTTTGATTCAATGATCTGACAAGAACCGTGCCAGTCAGAAAAATCTTCGAAACTCGAAAAGTTTCATTGGCTAAACGTGACTCTAAAGGAGCCAAACTCTTGCTTCATGAATTGAAAATTGCAATTCAAAGCTGGTTTTCCCCATTTTACGCTAAAATGCCAAAATGTTTTGAAGAAACCCAAAAGTCATAGATCAGTCTTTCTTAAAAAGAGCTGTCTATATTCAAAATAGCCAGAAAGTACGCTTACTCCCACTTCTCACAGAAGCTACTAGAGTAAGCTTGGCCCTTTTCCGTGTTGATCAGCCAGGCTAGCCTTGAAAAGGGTTAAAGCAACGCTGCACTATGTCATAACGATGTGACAGAAATCACATAAAGTCTTAAAAATAAGACATGGAAGAAAAACGGAAAACCCAGAATAGGTGGATCGCCACCTGCATTAAACGGAGAGAAGAGGAGTTCTTTCCGTAAGAAATAAGCCCTTTGTACCAAGCCAGTCTAATTGACAAGTGAACAAAAACGCCATAACCCCTATAAAGACTCTGAACCAAATCCATAGTTGAGGCGGAAGCCCCTGAGTATCTCAAGGATACCCTTACAGTAGACATCCGTGTAATTCGAATGTGAGAAAGCAAAGATGCCTTCTTGCCAGCCTTAAGAGGTCTGGAAACCAAGATTGCAAAGACCCGTACTGTGCGACCAACAGGTCGCCAAAACGATCTATGAAAGAGACCCTGTGAAAGCGAGGGTATGGAGCCAAAAGCTAAAGTAGATAACAGCCAGCCTTGCGCTTTCCTTTTACCGTGAGATTCTCTTTGTTAGAGAAAAACCCTCGTGCATAGAAGCGGACTCAAAAAGATAACTTTCAAACAAGAAAGAGATTAAAGTCTCACCAAAAAAACAATACTTTAAAGGCAGAGGCTTACTCTCAGGTAAAAAACGGCAAAGTTACATCCTTTGTATTTGCGTCCTATCGGACCACAAAGACAATCAGTTAGAACGTAACCGCCCAGGCGAGAGACTAAACGCAAGTTTTGTTCAAAAGAGCCAATCATAAAGAAAAGATGCCACAATCTACCAGAGCTAGGAGATCTTGATCTAACAGACAGTTTCTCCTTGCTATCAAAATCCAGATGGATGTTTGCCAACCCGAGGGCGGTTCCGTAGAACGAAAAAAGAGAACCTAAGTTCTTAAGCTTGGAGTTAACCGAAGCCTACAGAAAGCCCTCCACGGGTGACACTCTACTTGAGCGTAAAAAACAAGCTAAAGCAACACCGCCGCAGATATAAAGTCGAGCGTTGTCCACAAAGGTAGTGGTGACAAAGAAGACTCGCTTGTGAAAACTACCACAAGTACAAAAAGACCCCGCCAGAGGATCTAAGAACTTAACACTCAAAGATTCTCCTCAGAAGGCTCAAATCAACTACAAAATGCCGTGAACAGCGACACAGCTGAAGTATGAGCCTCCCCATTTCCTCCTCTTGTTCAATAGCATCATAACGATCATCGAAATGATGAGAACCAGTCACCAATCCCAATAAGGCAATACTTGCCAAAAATCGGAAAAGTTTTGAAAATTTTTCAAATGCCGGAACTCCATGACCAGATACTCCATCCACCTGTCTCATGCCAGCTGGAAGACTGGAAGAGGAAGTGGATACAGCCTGTATAACAGCAAAGGAACCGCAGTAACGGAACCGGAAGCCAAAGGCTGAAAAGTGCCACAGTGTTAACGGTAGAAGGCTATCCCATCCTGTAACCGGAAGACACAGCCGCAAAAGCGGAAGCGAAACCGGCCGTGGATTAGTAAACATCAGAACCAACCGGTTGCATGGAAACACACCGGACGATCCCGTTGTACCTCGAACCATTTCAGCTGCGAGCGCCACTGCACTTGCTAACTTGAAACGGAACCTGAATTCAGTGCTTTTCAGTAATTCGGAAGCACCTTCATTTGAACATCCATCATGCACATCCATGCAATCCGGAAGCTGACTCCCTGCTTGACTTAATTGTCCGACAAAGAACCGGCCCTACTGCTCACTTCCTGCCCCCCGGGAGGAAGCGGAAGTCAAACTTCAAGACATTTGCCATCTTCAGGGCAATGAACGACGATTCCCGGCCACGGAAATGAACTTTCCGTTCCTCCGAACTCCGGAAGTCGTCGAACGCAGATAGAGGTGGAGGAAGTTATAAATTGCTCTCAGCCACCCTTTCCTGTCAAAACTTAAATGCCGTTTTCCACCGCCCACGTCACTGCGCTGGACAACTTGAACGGCAAGTTAAGCTGGGTGTCATCCACCACCGTGGACGCACCCTCATAAGCCTCTTCTTCCTGCTCGGTATCAAAGTTAGGAAGGTGACCCCCAGAGAGACTCGCATGGTCAACCCAAGAATCATCCAGCCCAACAACTTCCTGCCCCCAGGGTGGAAGCTTACGTTGCCCAGGGCTCTTAGCCGCTGCTGAACGCGCGCCGTAACGCGGAAGAACAGACATGGTTTCAGAACTTTCACCGCGAAAATGCGTGCTACTTCCTCCTGCGAACGTACACCACTTTCACCGGAGAACCCGGCTACACGCGGCCCTTTGCCAACTCCAGGGCAATGGACAACGATTCGCGGAAGCTGAAGTGAACATCCTGTTCCTCCGAACTGCCGGAAGTCGTCAAACCGGATAGAGGTGGAGGAAGATATGCTTTGCTCTCCCCCACCCCTTCCGGTCAAAACTTAAATGCCGTTTTCCGCCGCCCACGGCACTGCGCTGGACGACTTGAACGGCAAGTTAAGCTGGGTGTCGTCCATCCCCGTGGACGCACCCTCAAATGGAAGTACCCTCATTATCCTCTCCTTCATGCTCGCAATCGCAATCAGGAAGGTGACCCCCGGAAAGACGTTCCCGGCAAAGCCGTTCAAGGTCAATCCCAGAATCACCAACTTCCACAATACCTAAATGCCGTTTTCCGCAGCCCACATCATTGCGCTGGACAACTTGAACGGCAAGTAAGCTAGGTGTCGTCCACCACCGTGAACGCACCCTCGTTAACCTTCCTGCTCGCCATCATAGTCAGGTAGGTGAATCATAGAGAGACTCGTTTGGTCAGCCCTAGACTCACCAACTTCCTGCCCCCCGGGCGGAAGAGGATGCTGCGGCTCCCCACAATTCTCCGATGGAGGGGGAAGGAGCGCAACACCGTTTCGCTGCACAGGGCCCGTCGGCCCCACCGACCGGGCGCTTTCGCGCAAGGGTTCGGCCAGGCTGTTAGGGCTATAACGGCTCACCGAGCACGCCTTTTCCTCCTGTACTCGCACCCCACTTTCGCCGGAGAACCCGGCTACTCATGGGGTAGACATACCTTTGCCGTGAACCGGCAAGTTCAGCAGAGACACCAGACGAACATCACCGTCCTGCGAAGCATGAACAACGGCACGCGTAGAGACAGTCGACGCAGAAGCAGTAGCGGAAGGCGAGGGCCGGATCTTGGCAAGAGACGGTGGATCTGCAACACCGGAAGGGAGGGCGCGAAGTTCCGCCCGTGTTGAAGACAACTCAGCCGCCAAAGTAGTAACCTGTGAACTCAAGGTGAGTAACAACGACGCTACATCTGAAGCAGCCAAACCTAGGCAAATAGGAGCCCCAGAATCAACAGTGGTTTTATCAACATGACTACTCTTGTCTGTAATCTGCGTAGTCAAAACAGGGGAAGCAAGCATTTCCGCCAAAACTGGGGATTTAGCGGACAAGTCAGAAACTAAAGAAGTGGCATGACCGGCAATCTTAGCTTTACGAGACCCTTTCTTACTGGGTGTGGCACTAGGCTTCTTCTTAGCACTATCTCTTCGCGCAGCTTCCGCCATGACAACAAAAAAAGAACTTACAAAAAAATTTCAGAGAAAAATTTTACAAGTCCGAGATGAGCGACAAACGTCGCTAAAATTTCAAATAAAACGGAAAGATCTCACCAAATACAGCAGAGGTATAGGTGCAAGGCTTAGGCGGCGACCAAGGGGCGAACTCCAAGTCCAAAGACGAAGAAGTAAGGCTGAGCACAGCCAGAGCGTACGTAAACACATCCAGTTCCCTTGAACGCTGAGTATGGTATGGTACAAATGGCGGCGTATGCGCACGCATACGGAAGTCGGACCGGTAGTTGGTCTGGCCTTATGGGATTGGTCACTCTTTTTTTAGAGTGGTCTTCCTTGATACCAAGGGGACGCGTACAGCGTTACCAGCACTGAACTAGAGTTAATTGCTATACGTGAATTGGGTAAAGTTATGTAATTTAATCCATTACACATTTTGTGCACAGGAAGCATTATGAACACACCGCCCTGATATGGCCCTTCGTGGTCGGCTGGGCGTTAAGCAAACAAACAAAAAGTTTGAAAAACACATCTGTGCAAAGAAAAAAGGGGGTCGCCTTATTAACTTTTTTTTACAATTTTTTTTAACTTTTTTCTTTCTTTCTGTATTTGGTGTTTAACGTCGTTTTCAACCACGAAGGTTATATCGCGACGGGGGAAGGGGGGAGATGAGATAGAGCCACTTGTCAATTGTTTCTTGTTCACAAAAGCACTAATCAAAAATTTGCTCCAGGGGCTTGCAACATAGTACAATGTACAATGTATTACCTTACTGGGAGAATGCAAGTTTCCAGTAAAAGGACTTAACATTTCTTACATACTGCTTGACTGAAATCTTTACAAAAATTGACTATATTCTATACAAGAAACACTTAACAAGGGTAAAAGGAGAAACAGAATCCGTTACTCGCCTCTTACGACATGTACTGTTCTTTTTCGTCCCAACCAATATGGGACTCCCCCTAACCCGCGGGGGGCGCCCGACCTGATCTGAGATGCTGATCCAAACCATTTTCACAAGAAGGAGTGAGTCTTTAAAGTCATCTTCTTCCGTAGAGGACTGGGTTCTTGCGAACATCTCAGAGTCCTGCGTTTACAGAGTCTCAGGCTTTATGCTGTATGTGGGCATACGTGCCTAGTTGAAAGTATTTCAGATGAGTTTACATACACACACCCTGCGACCACAGGAACATAGGCTTAGTGGTTAAGGAATCGTGTGCAAAGGGGAATAACCACGTTTTATACAACTCCTGCAATGCAACCGAGGGGTGGATTAAATCTAGTTGATTATTTTTAGACAAGTGAGAAATTAGAACGAACTACTTTGATTACACCCAAAAATCACACGTGGATTATTCGAAGTAAGAATAAAGAGGGCTAAAAAATAATCAACACTAGAATTTATTTTTAGAACATTTGAAACCCAGACGATTGGACCCTGTTGCGGAAGAATACGTACAACGTTGACTCAAAACTGTAACAGCAATGGCTGACGTGTATGAAGTACACGCATACCTCGCCAGGTTTGTTTATGTGACTAGTCGACAGACGATGCCATTTGCTTTGTGTGTGTTTTTGTTGTTGCTTACTGTACATGACATACATTACGTGTAAAATCCAGTTCTTTAACAGGCAACAAACCTTGCAAATTTCCAGAAGCTGCAATCTGAAGCGACCTATAGTACTCTGATTCTAGGAGACGATCTCTCCAATGTTTAACACAAAATCAGCAAACTCTCCTGTCACACAGAACGTCCATTATATAGTGCAATGTTGAAATGAAGTTACCCGTCTGAAACATTTAGTCGTTTCTTCAGAGACAATCCTTGTTCTCTTATCATCTACAGATTTACCGCAATCTTCACCACGCGAATTCACAACAGAAGTCAGACTTTCGAACATACAATCTACGTAGGCAAGCATGATACGTCATGACGTCATATGATTCCTAGCATATTGACGTAATGCTAAACATCCGGTTATCCCGAGTTTTCTCCGTAACACATGTCCATGGGTTTTTCAATGTTCGGTTATTTCCGTGGCTTCATGCGGAAAGGGAACCGTCGTCTGCTATCAACGACATGGACCATTCTGGTCCTTGTTGCTGACAAAAACATGATTTTAACACAGAATGTAATGTCAGAATAGCTATATAAACGCTATTGTGTTTTAATCGTAGCAATGGGGTCCGATATTTAGACGAGACAAGTATAATGCCGACGAGTGGGAGACTAAGAATAAAGTAAAAGAATAGGGACTATTTGAATGACGCGCATTTGACACTCTGAGTGATTATGCCTACCAAATGTCGTCTGCATGACTGCATGTTCGACCCGTGTTGTTCGTTGTATAAATAGCTTAAACAATGACGACAACTCGTTGATTACTGGAAAATAAACCACTCGTGGGTATTTGCAGCCGCTTGGTAATTCACTCTTGGTAATTCACTCGTGGGTATTTGCAGCCGCTTGGTAATTCACTCGTGTGCTCCGCACACTCGTGAATTACCAAGCGGCTGCAAATACCCACTCGTGGTTTATTTTCCAGTAATCAACTCGTGGTCATTGTTTAAGCTCTATTTATCTCTAGGCAGTTGCTTCCCTTAAAAGTGACTTTGAGCGAAACTTGAATTTTTATGTTTTTGTTGTTGCCGCAGCCTGAGACAACACGACCCCCACACACCTTACGCGTATAGTGACTGTTCGGAAATGTCCGATTGCAACATAACAAAACAGTTGCAGGTTTTGTCAGCATCAGTTTCTGCATTCTCATGTGTAATTGTTCTTTTTATTACAAAACACAAAATGTATTACCGTACTTTTCGGACTATAAGGCGATACTTTTTCTTTTTTTTTTCACTTAAAATCGTGGGGTCCCCTTATACACGACGTCGCCTTATTCTCGGATAAAATAGGTTTCACGAGCACTGTGAACTTGAAATCAATGAGCAACTAACAACCATTTAAGCTGGAGCCTCGACTTTGACGGGTGGGGACCGCTCAGGTGCCATATCAGCAGCGGCTTTCATGAACTTCTTTTGTTCAGACTCTGAGGGTTCAGATTTCTCTGGATTTTCTGGGAGTGAGAGTGACGACGACGACGACAACGAGTGACGATTGAGGTACCGCTGATCTTCTTCCCTGACTTTCTGTTTGAAACAGTGTTTCATGCCAATTATGAGCGGTCGCCATGTTTGATCATTGATGTTTTTGGTTTTTTTTCCTACGTACGATGTTTTTCCTCATTTTTTTCTTTCTTTTTTTTTCTTTTATGCCGTCGCCTTATGCACGACACCATCGCCTTATCCATGGCATCGCCTTATTCTAGGATTTTTTCAGTTTTATTTTTAAAAGTAGGGGGTGCGCCCTATACACGGCAGCGCCTTATAGTCCGAAAAGTACGGTATGCTTGTGATGATTTTTGACAATCTGTGGTGAATATAACACCTATATTTGGATGGTTTGCAACTTTCATATTTTTGCATGATTTAAAGCAGTTGAGATACTTTGCCTTCAAGTAAAATTAAGACCAGGAGACATATACGGCACTGTCACACCCTCATTTTTCAATCAAATTGATTGAAATTTTGGCCAAGCAATCTTCGACGAAGGCCGGACTTTGGTATTGCATTTCAGTTTGGTGGCTTAAAAATTAATTAATGACTTTGGTCATTAAAAATCTAAAAATTGTATTTTGTTTTTAATAAAACGATCCAAATTAACATTCATCTTATTCTTCATCATTTCTTGATTTCAAAAACATATACATATGTTATATTCGGATTAAAAACAAGCTCTGAAAATTAAAAATATAAAAACTATGATCAAAATTAAATTTTCGAAATCGATTTAAAAACAATTTCATCTTATTCCTTGTCGGTTCCTGATTCCAAAAACATATAGATATGATATGTTTGGATTAAAAACACGCTCAGAAAGTTAAAACGAAGAGATGTACAGAAAAGAGTACTATGCAGCACAGCAAAACCACTACCGCGCTAAACAGGCTCGTCAGTTTCACTGCGTTTTGCACGAGCGGCGGACTACTGTCATTGTGAAAAAATGCAGTGCGTTCAGTTTCATTCTGTGAGTTCCACAGCATGACTAAATGTAGTAATTTCGCCTTACGCAACTTGTTTAACCCTTACACTGGTGCAATTCTGTAACACATGTTACATTGCCACTGGTGAATTAACAGAAAGAAAAATAACAAAAAACGGTCATATAGGTTTTCGCATCCATGGGAGGTAATCGGAACCGACCAAACAGACTGAGCCAGTAGCGCGACATATGTCGTGACAACCAGGTGACCGTATACGTAAAGTAGCGCGACATATGTCGCGACAACCAGCCCAAGGGTTAACATACCAAAATATTCTCATGTCAAAAGTCATAAAACACGTTCTCTTGGAAACCTAGCTTACTGCTGTAAATCAAATATTTTTTACATCTAAAACCTGTATCAAGTAATCAATAACTGAATGTACATGATCAGTCATCACTGTTCACACACACACAACATCACGTTACACACTCACTGCTTGGAGTTGTCTCCATCACCATACTGTAAGTACTGGACGATGTTGGTATTTCTGTTGGACGCTCCATCTGTACGCACACCGCTTTCTCTGTCTTGAAATTTTCACCTGCTGGTGCTGAAACAGAAAATTCATAAATCTGTGTGAAGTCTTCCCTTCATCATGACAACATGTTTACAGACCTTTTCTGAACGTATGAAAGAGAACATTCCTGAAAGATAAAAATTATTAACTCTAAAAAGACAGAATGTTTCTCTTCCTGAAAGAGAAGAAGATATGTTCACGAAAGACAGAAAGAGATGACACTTAAAGGCACATTGAATTTCCTTCTTGTGTAAACATATCTCAAAACAGTTTGGAACACAATCTCAGATGTGGCCAGGCCTCCGCATGGAATAAGACAATCTCTCCACTTGGTCACATACCAGAAATGAACAGCCTGGGTATTCCCTGTGCAAAGTGGACATTTGATGATGAATTAATTTTGAAAATGGAACCACTGGCTTCTCAAGAAATTATTTCCCATGGGGTATCATTTTAGTTTCCGAGCCTTGGTATTTGAAGATTTTTGAACAGCTAAAAAAGGTAAAAGTGAATTATGACAACATAATTATACACATGCTTACATAATTACACAACACGTTCCGTTAGAGCGCATTTTCAGAAAAAAACACTGCAGGGTTTCATCAGTTTTCACCCTTACGTACACAACCTTCCATCACACTACAGGCTGATGACTCTTCAACAACACGGTGCTCCATCTTTCACACACACAATATCACGTTACACACTTACCGCTTGGAGTTGTCTCCATCACACTACAGGCGTATGACTCTTCGACAACATGGTTCTCCATCTTTCACACACACAATATGATATCACGTTACACACTCACCGCTCTCCATCTTTCACACACAATATCACAATACACACTCACCGCTTGGAGTTGTCTGCATCACACTACAGGCTGGTGATGATTCTTCAACAGCTTGGTGCTCCATCTTCACTACCACAGTCCACGGCTGCTTCCTCTTCATCCTGATGTTAGGTGGCTTCACCTGGTGGACATACAACATATCTCATTATTTATTCAAGGCACATATAATTATGTTTGCATTGATTATCGCCAATTTTACTGAACTTAGTCATGTGAGGCATAGCTCTGCAATAGACCCTCCCCCCTCTATCCTTCAGCAGTGATATAGATAGATTCTATCGCTCTTGCTCTGTATCGTTCGTCCTGTTTGTATTGTTTTCGTCGGGCCCGGTTGCTGCGCTAGGTAGCACTGTGTGGTAGGCCAGCCTCTCAGCACAGGGGCTGAAATTGGACGCCAGGCATGACATGTAGGGCAGCAAATGCCGAGTCTCAGTGATTATTAAAAATAATAGTGGAAGTTAGCGGATCATGAAAAATGCGAGCTTAAGCAGAACGGAGATCCATGTGTTCAAGCCTGTAGTTGTTAAATTAAATGCGGTATGTTTGTATTGTTTGCTCCAGAAATGTATATTTCGTACATTAGAGCATTCGGAACTTTTCAATCACATAAGTAGATCCAAAAAAGTCTGGCTCTTAAACCTGTGTGCTATCAAAGGTTCAGGCCTGTTGTTCTGTAAGTGATTTTGGTTGCTGGGTAATATAAGTTACCGAAAAATAACTAGCCCTACAAGTTTACAGAGAGAAAGAAGCAGAGGGGGGAATAAAGCAAGCTTGGCTACCAACCCACCCATGTTATTATTTCCCACAGGCACAGGAACACTATCCACTTTATCTTTCACTCGAGGGAAATTAGGAGCACCAACCAAATGAGGATAGTTGTCCTGTACAGGGATTTCCTCAAGAAAATTAAGGAGAAGAAGAAGAATAGCCCTATTGGTAAAATATGATATCTTTCTATCCTTTTCTTTAATTTTCAAATTCAAAGTAATGAAAAAGTCCTCCTGTTAAACCGCATTTTGCATGTCCAGGGATGGCAAAATCATCGCGCGCCAACCAGCCGAGTAACTTCAAGAAAGTAACAAGCCTGTACAAAGTTTGACAGGCCCGGTACATGTATACCACACAACAAATTATGAGCGTTACATTTCTTTACACCATTTAAAGTAAATTAAACAGCGTTGCCGTTGATGCGCACAGGAGCCTCATTTTTGTTTCACTAGAACATAGCGATGATTTTTTTATCTCTTTAATTTAACCAGAAAACAACGTTTCAGTCTCAGAGAGATCTATCGAATGCCAAAGCTGATTTTAGGTAAACCTGATATTGTTACACAAATTAACGATTTAATTCCTTTTCCTGGGCCCAGCTTTCACATTTGAATATATATATATACCACAGACTGAACTGATGCTTTCTTGCCAAAGTAACGCTGAAGGGGTCTATGTCGACCAACAGTGGGTGCATTCCCTGTCAGCATTTTCCCTGTATATATAAGGAATACATACACCCAGGTGGATTTCCAGTAGGAAAGTACGATACCACTCAATCTCGCGCCAACCTAGTGACTGCCTTTACCCGATTTGAATAACCCTAGCTTTACTTCCCCTTCCAAAATGGTGGTTCGACAGGAGAATCTTTTGGAAATCCTGAATTCATGTGCGGCATTCAGCCAAGCAAACATGCTTCAGCGAGAAAAGCGGAGAATCTGAATGGATTTAGATAAAGAAAAATGCCCCCCCCCCCCCCCCTCTCATAATTTCCCACACAGAGCCGATGACGACATGGGTCCTAACATTTTGACAGAGTGGTTACGTCCCTTGAATGACAATGGAAGCAATAAGGCAAATGTGTTAAAGTGGAACCCCCCTGTTATGCCCCCCCCCCCCCCCCCAATTTAAGACTTCCTCTCTTATAAAATAAAGACCCTGTTTTCTCAGTCTATTTGCATGCATGTTGTTCATAACCTCTGTAAATTTACTCTGACGTTAAGACTCCCTCCTTTTTAGACCAGATTTTCTCAAATTGTTGGAGGTCTTAAAAGGGGGGTTCCACTGTAGGTAAAACATATTTTTGAACAAATTTGACCCCACAATAGTGTACAGTACCTAAGGTTGATCATCAGTACTTTGAAAATGAGGGTGGATATTCCTTGTGGAGTGTTCATACGAGATTAACATGGACGAAAGTGCACAGATGTATCTTAGCATCAACAGTTCAGCCTCCATAAGCTTCATCTCACCTCACTGACACTCAAAAGGAAGATATAATTCGCTATTCGAAGACGAAAGATGCGCTCAGCCGAAAAATAAGATGGTTACACCGGTTGTATAGCCTGGGGGGCTCCATAAACTACTCGTAGATTGTCCAACCATGTAGCGCCCGACACTATTGCTGGAGTAACTTGAATTTGAACTCGAGCAAGACTACCCGAAGTGAGAATTCAAGTTGCTCGGTGCGGGACTCACCAAGCGGCGTTCCACTTCCACCAGGCGGCTTTTCACGGATTGATACCTTCTTTTAGGCGTCACACACCCCGTGTCGTTTACCTTACATGATATTGCTTCACACAAGTGTGTGTGATCACTCAAAGATTCAATGACTGTCGTTTTGTAACGTTACTGTCGTGTACTAAAGATGCGTCGATTCGCGACACCGGAAACAACGCGGTAGTGACCTCCCCTCCTGAGCTCCTCAGATGTCTTTGTGCGAAGTGGATTCACAGCGCGCGGCGCGTTGTGCAGCGTTGGGAAATACAACGCGCACTGTCAATAAAACGAAAAACAGAGCTCCAGTCTGTGTCTCTCTCTCTCACTCTTTCAACTGAATTCACCATATATCGCTGCGCCGATGTAAAAACGTGCCTAAGTTCGCACATGCGCAGATCGTTTTTTTCAGTGTTTTGTTTTTTCCGTTTGATTAGAACGCGTATATTCAGTCTGCAGAAAGTGCAGTTTTGTTGTCTTGCAGCCTTGAAGTTGCTTTTGAGTGTCCAAAGAAAGAGTGTAAAGGCTCTCAGGATTACATCGCGATTTTTCTTGTTTTTCTGGTTTATTTGAACACATGCGCAGATCGATTTTTCGGGTGTTTGTTTTCCCCCACTTTCGGTTTCCTTCTTCGTTCCATGTAACTGGTGTATTCACGACTTTGCGACCTTGACATTGTAGTTAGGGTCATGTGGGCGTCGGCATCATTGTCCAATCAGAAATGATCATCATCTCCAAGGTGTGTTCCGGTCACAGAATTCTGGTCCGGAACGCAAAACAGTTTGCGCGGAAAAAGATTGGTAGTGACAAGAAAAAGAGAACGTGGTTTGACAACTAAAGGGCATTTTGACCGGCTCGCACTACAGCATCGTTCAAATGTGGGAGAACGACACATCTGACAAATAGCCAGTGATTACCAACATGAGAAACTGGGGATATGAATCGTAATCCGTATGTAAGTTTGAAGCGGCCCTGACGCTGTTTGTACCCGGCGTCAATCCGGAGAGAAGCTATCGTACCAGGCCTTAGCCATTTTGTCAAGTTCCACTCCCAGTGTGCCGACTACGGCCCTGCCCCCACCGGTGGCAAGTTCGATTTTGCTAGCTAAAAATAAATGTTCTACTATCTTGTCAGTCTAGAGTCTGGAACTCATGAAACGTACAGCACTATTCAAATCGCAATTGTATCCCCATTAAGTGTTTTTCTAGATCTAAGCATCGACCAAATTCAATAGAAATGTTCCTTGCATGGCATATTTACCTAAATCTTTTATTAAGTTTGTTGAAAATCAAAGTGTTCGTTTTTTGTTTGTTCGCGTGTCTGGATTTTGTTTAGTCGATTAGCTTACACGATGTGTGGCAGTTTATTTTGTAAGGGTGGTTTAGCATGTATAAAATGAGACCTAGACCACATACACCATGAAAGTAGAGTTCCCCGTTCAGTACCAAGATTGCCAGTATTATATTCAGACAACCTTTGGATAAATGTGTGGGGCTGTGGTGTTGCAGTGGTAGATTGTTTGCACGAGTATGTAGGTAGGTACGTGTACATTTGTGTGCTTTTGTGCAGTCATTTGTTTGTGAAGCAGGAACATGCAACATTTTTGACAAACATCAGGGTTGTGTGTGTGTGTGTGTGTGTGTGTGTGTGTGTGTGTGTGTGTGTGTGTGTGTGTGTGTGTGTGTGTGTGTGTGTGTGTGTGTGTGATAAAACCAACCAAGCTTACATCCAGCACAAAAAGCTTCAGCTCTACTTCACCAGTCAAAGTCACAAACGCATTGCTTTATTCAGCTTTCGACACATATATTCACTCGATCAGAATCGAACCCTCTTCATGAATATTTTATTTCAGAAAAAAAATAACATATTGATTCTAGACAACAAATGGTATTGCTATATGCTATGAACGATGAAGAATAGCAACCGAGACAGGTGAGGCATGAAGTTTCTCAGCCTTTCATCAAGCCCTTTTATGTTGCATATATGTCATTTGTTTGTTTTTTTATCTCCTGATGTCATTTGTTTTTTTATCTCCTGATAACTGACCAGAAAGGTACAAACATCGATTCTGCAACTACCTCGTAAACTTCTCGATCGCTAATGCACCAGAACTTAATACAGTATGCAACACTCAAAGGCTTGATTACCTGTTTCATTGAAACGGAAAAGACCATATGTAACTAAGAGGAACCGATGTATTCAAGTTCAGAACGAAGCAGTTTCTGCCTCAGAGCCTGTATCTCATGCTATGGAGCCACTAGAAGAGAAATGTCTGTCGTAGTTTGACCCAACAGAGAAGTCAAGGGGGAAATCTGTCGACATGCAGCAGTTGTATTGCTGGTTTGTATTTGAATTTACAAACCATTCTTATTCCCTTGTATAATGTGTGTATCGCTTCATTAAACACTCATCTATTTTGAAGATTACGTAATTTTCTAAAAATCAAACAAATCGCAATTAAATATTTCACGCAAATTTTACTAATCCGCAAACTTTTGCATGAACAAGTGTTATGTTAGGGAGAGAGAACGAGTGCGTAGTTAGATATATTTTGAGTGGAGTAGCTGAAATGCTTTAGCCTTATACACATTATGTTATTGAACTGCTTAGCAGAGATTTCCAGATCAATTATACGACGTTAAAAGACTGGTCTGTAGTACGGTATATACATACAAAATATAAAAATAAAGGCACAGAATATGAAAGAAAATTGTAGAGTAGGTTGCTTTCTATCCTACTGCTCTAAATTAGCAAGAGGCAAGCTTTACAATGCTATTCACACCAGGATGCAAAGCATTCAGTGCTAAAGCTCTCAAATCACAAGACAAACACACTTCTTGGGGCTACAAGAAATGTTATAATTAGACACATTTTTGTAAAAAAAAATGTATTGCCTCCCTTGAATAAAACTTATAAAAAAAATATTCTGAGAAAAAAAGTTATACTTAAAAGCAATGCTATCAAGAAATAGGTAGACAACCCGTGTAGATACCTTTATTCTTGAGATATTTTATTTTTGGAGGATGTCACTATGCAATTTTACAGATTTAAAAAAAATAAAATAAAAAGAAGCTTCGAATGATCTCCCTTGAACAAACACTTCTTGTTACAATTTGTTTTTACTATGTGTTAGTTTTAAGGATATATAGAAGAACAATAAGGAAAACAAATGTTGCAAACTGACTTAGACGTATTTACAATTTAACCTTTGCCGTGCTTCCTGGGTTCACCTGTACCCAGAGACACACTAAAATCATTGTAACTCTGGAACCATTAAAGGTATGGTTTTGAAATTTTAAGTATCTCTCACACACCTAATTTGCTCTCTGTCTGCAAATTTTTAGTGTGGACATGACAAAACATTAAAATTAATTGATTATGATAATTTACATAAACACTACCGATGGCGCGGGTTCACACAAACCCATACTTTTAAAGAGTAGTAGTGATTGTAACTATCCCTCTGCCGACGGCGCGGGTTCTGCTACACCCATAATTACCAAAGCGGCGGAACAGTGTCTGTCTGCCTGTTTGTCTCCAAGAGACTGTCTGTCTCTCTGTCTGTCTGTCCGTATCTCTCTGTCTGTATGTCTGTTGTCAGTTGCTCTGTCTGTCTGTCTGTCTATCCGTCTATCTGACTGTCTGTCTCTGTCTCTCTCTCTGTCTCTCTCTCTCTGTCTCTCGCTCTCTCTGTCTCTCTCTCTCTGTCTCTCTCTCTTAGTCTCTGTCTCTCTCTCTCTTAGTCTCTCTCTCTCTATTTCTTAGTCTCTCTCTCTCTTTCTTAGTCTCTCTCTCTCTCTTTCTTAGTCTCTCTCTCTCTCTTTCTTAGTCTCTCTCTCTCTTTCTTAGTCTCTCTCTCTTTCTTAGTCTCTCTCTCTCTCTTTCTTAGTCTCTCTCTCTCTTTCTTAGTCTCTCTCTTTCTTAGTCTCTCTCTCTCTCTTGGTCTCTCTCTCTCGCTCTTTCTTAGTCTCTCTCTCTCTCTTTCTTAGTCTCTCTCTCTCTTTCTTAGTCTCTCTCTCTCTCTCTTTCTTAGTTTCTCTCTCTCTCTCTCTTTCTTAGTCTCTCTCTCTCTCTTTCTTAGTCTCTCTCTCTCTTTCTTAGTCTCTCTCTCTCTTTCTTAGTCTCTCTCTCTCTCTTTCTTAGTCTCTCTCTCTCTCTTTCTTAGTCTCTCTCTCTCTCTTTCTTAGTCTCTCTCTCTTTCTTAGTCTCTCTCTCTCTCTTTCTTAGTCTCTCTCTCTCTCTCTTTCTTAGTCTCTCTCTCTCTCTCTTTCTTTGTCTCTCTCTTTCTCTTTCTTAGTCTCTCTCTTTCTTAGTCTCTCTCTCTCTCTTTCTTAGTCTCTCTCTCTCTTTCTTAGTCTCTCTCTCTCTCTCTCTCTTTTTCTTAGTCTCTCTCTCTCTCTCTTTGTCTCTCTCTCTCTTTCTTAGTCTCTCTCTCTCTTTCTTAGTCCCTCTCTCTCTCTCTCTTTCTTAGTCTCTCTCTCTCTCTCTTTCTTAGTCTCTCTCTCTCTCTCTTTCTTAGTCTCTCTCTCTCTTTCTTAGTCTCTCTTTCTTAGTCTCTCTCTCTCTTTCTTAGTCTCTCTCTCTCTCTTTCTTAATCTCTCTCTCTTTCTTTGTCTCTCTCTCTCTCTCTCTTTATTAGTCTCTCTCTCTCTCTCTTTCTTAGTCTCTCTCTCTCTCTTAGTCTCCCTCTCTCTCTTTCTTAGTCTCTCTCTCTCTCTTTCTTAGTCTCTCTCTCTTTCTTAGTCTCTCTCTCTCTTTCAGAAGAGGCTTGATGTTTGATTTGTGACATGGAAAATGTACCCCTCGGTATTACCGTTACCAGAAAGTTTTCATGGTTGATACACTGTTTGCTACGATGTATATATCTATATTGTGAGGTGACTATATTAGCAACCAACTGCCAAAAATATTTAACACCATGTATATACATTTGATTCGATTACGTGAAATGCTGATTTTGTACATTTTCTCTTTTTTTTACCATTGTAAAAACCAATTAAATCACTGGTTACACAATTAAACAATCCAATCTCTCTCTCTTTCTTAGTCTCTCTCTCTTTCTTAGTCTCTCTCTCTCTCTCTCTCTCTCTTTCTTAGTCTCTCTCTCTCAGTCTACAGTTCGCTGCCACCCACTCCTCCATACGAATGCCGGAGTAGGGGTGCTGATCGTCCGTGCGGACAACCAGTCGCTGCTCTGTGTCAACTATCAGTTCTTTCTTCTGCGATTGTCTTCTCTTCTTTGTTTTCTCAGTGAGAAAGTCAGTGATGTGAGCAGTTTTCTTCTTATGCGCTTTGATTGTGAGTGTCAGACGGGGGTCGAAACAGGCAAAACGATCGGCGTGCGGGGTGGACACTGTTTGTGGTTGATTTTGCTGTGGGTCGCGTAAAACTGAAAGTTCGTCAAAACGCTTACCGGCGTCCGTCAGTGCCGTTCCGTTTCTGATGTCTGCCATCGTAATCTGGGGGATGGAACTGGATGCACCCCCCTCGCCGGTGTCACGATTTCATCTTTCGCCTGTGTACATATTTCCCCCTCGACATATACTCAAGACTGAAATGTTGTTTCCTGGTAAAATTAAGAAGTGAAATTATTTAAGGACGAAAAGCATGTCAGTTTCTTGCATGTGAAGAAAATTGGTGGTAAAATGTAATAGATTGTACCCCCAAAATCGAATTTTTCGAAAACTTTTACTGAGTGGTTACGTCCCTTGAGTAGGAAGGAAAACATTTTAGGATGAATCAAATTTCTAAGTTAAATAAAACAAATTGGTTGGACAAATTTGGCCCCATGAATGTAAGGTACACAAGGTCGCTCATCAGTACTATCGAAGGGTGTTTTTTTTGTTCAGTGTAGAGTTTATACCAGATCAACGAGGCCGAGAAGCGAAATATCAACACGGCGAAAGATGAAAACGTCACACCGGCTGTAAGAACTTGCTGAAGGTCATCGATGCCGGCTTGACGCGTGTCTTTTTGAAAAGTTCCAATCGCCGTGCGGAGAGCCTTGCGTTGACCAAGCGTGACACCCAGCGTGGCCATGTCTTCTTCTGTCAGCGTGGAGAGGAGATGTTCAGACACAATGTCTTCCTTTTGCAACGCCTGCAAAGTCTTTTTTGTTAGAATGTTCGAATTACACCACTCTTCAAAGTTGAATTCCTCTCCCATCTTGGCAAATCGGCTTGTTTCTTGACAGCAGCGAAATTTTTTTGTGTGCGCACTCGCGTGAGTTTGGCAGCGAACTGACGCAGTGGACACAGGCCTGTGTTCACAGCGACACGCGCACGTGAACTTGCTGATTCACTCAGCGTAGCGACAGCCGTGGGAGCTAAAGGCCTAAATACAGGCGACGTTAAACCCTAGTACATAGTTTAAAATACATTTCTGCGAAATTCCTAATCATTTTTATATATTTAATTTTCAAAGCTTGTTTTTAATCCAAATATAACATATTTATATGTTTTTGGAATCAGCAAATGATGGAGAATAAGATGAACGTAAATTTGGATAGTTTTATAAAAAAAATTTTTTTTTTACAATTTTCAGATTTTTAATGACCAAAGTCATTAATTATATTTTAAGCCACCAAGCTGAAATGCAATACCGAAGTCCGGGCTTCGTCGAACATTACTTGACCAAAATTTCAACCAATTTGGTTAAAAAATGAGGGCGTGACAGTGCCGCCTCAACTTTCACGAAAAGCCGAATATGACGTCATCAAAGACATTTATCAAAAAAAATGAAAAAACTGTATGGGGATATCATACCCAGGAACTCTCATGTCAAATTTCATAAAGATCGGTCCAGTAGTTTGGTCTGAATCGCTCTACACGCACGCACGCACACACACACACACACACACACACACACACACACACACACACACACACATATATATACACACACACACACATACACCACGACCCTCGTCTCGATTCCCCCCTCTATGTTAAAACATTTAGTCATAACTTGACTAAATGTAAAAAAACACCCACACCAAACATTTAGTATGCAAGTATTTTCAGGGTCTCAAGGTTTTAATGTGAAGTATGTTCCTCTGGGGTCATGGAGAAAAACATTACAAATTAAAACATACACAACAAATTCCGATCAAATTAGGTCACACCATAACATAACTCACAAACAAACAACAGCAATACGATAATTAGTCTGCAAATGCCTAAACGACAAACGTCGTTCACACTAGGTATACAGAAATAAAGAAGGACATTCAGACATGTTTGACAAGTAGATCATTACAGCTGCTGATCCAGATCAAATGACATGGTTTCCCCTTACTCTGTGATTGTAATCATAATTATTGTTTATGAATGACTTCAGTTTTTCTAAGTAAATCTCTCGTTGTAATTACTGGTAAATGCATTATCCCAATTAAGACATGCTCCTAATCTAACCTGGGTAAACTTCATTTCAAGGTGTTTTTTGTTTGTTTTTTTAACTGGCCAAGAAATACATGTCTAAGTATTCCTCAATTATGTTTCTGTCAGACTCAATGAGCTAATCTTGTAAGATGAAAAAAAAAAGGAAACAAGTCGCGTAAGGCGAAAATACAACATTTAGTCAAGTAGCTGTCGAACTCACAGAATGAAACTGAACGCAATGCAACGCAGCAAGACCGTATACTCGTAGCATCTTCAGTCCACCGCTCACGGCAAAGGCAGTGAAATTGACAAGAAGAGCGGGGTAGTAGTTGCGCTGAGAACGATAGCACGCTTTTCTGTACCTCTCTTCGTTAACTTTCTGAGCGTGTTTTTAATCCAAACATATCATATCTATATGTTTTTGGAATCAGGAACCAACAAGGAATAAGATGAAAGTGTTTTTAAATTGATTTCGAAAATTTAATTTTGATAATAATTTTTATATATTTAATTTTCAGAGCTTGTTGTTAATCCAAATATAACATATTTATATGTTTTTGGAATCAGCAAATGATGGAGAATAAGATGAACCTAAATTTGGATCGTTTTATAAAAAATTTTTTTTTTTTACAATTTTCAGATTTTTAATGACCAAAGTCATTAATTAATTTTTAAGCCACCACGCTGAAATGCAATACCGAAGTCCGGACTTTGTCGAACATTACTTGACCAAAATTTCAACCAATTTGGTTGAAAAATGAGGGCGTGACAGTGCCGCCTCAACTTTCACGAAAAGCCGGATATGACGTCATCAAAGACATTTATCAAAAAAATGAAAAAAACGTTCGGGGATTTCATACCGAGGAACTTTCATGTCAAATTACATAAAGATCGGTCCAGTAGTTTGGTCTGAATCGCTCTACTCGCACGCACGCACGCACACACACACACACACACACACACACACACACACACACACACACACACACACACCACGACCCTCGTCTCGATTCCCCCCTCTACGTTAAAATATTTAGTCAAAACTTGACTAAATATAAAAAGAACATCTTATAATATTCTCACGCGAATTTTGACTCATCAGAAAACCAGTATTTGGTGAAAAAAAACACCATCAAACTGAAAATACACGTAAAGGCATGCAACATTATCCTTGCTGACTTGTGTTAACCCTTACCATCAATTATTCTGTTTCATTTCCATCTTAACAGGCTTAGCACCTTTCTGGAAGCCAGAAGAACACTTTAACACCCACCCCCCTCCCCCACGTCCCCTACCACCCCCCCCCTAAATGAACTAATGAAACCTTAAGACAAAAAACACCCATACATCATCAACATCAGAACCACCAAAAACACACACCCCCTCCCACATACCCAATTACACCAGGGCCCGTATGCTTATGGGGGAAGTTCGCGACAACTCCCGAAGTTTTGAGTGACATCGGAAGTACTTGCCTCACTTTCGTATGCATGGGCCGGAAAAAGGGTTTACCTCGAAGCAAAGCGAGGAAGTAACTCAGGGTATTTTGCGACTACTTCTAAAGTTTTGAGTGACATCGGAAGTACATCCTCACTTTCGCATGCATGGGACGAAAAAAGAGTTTACTTTGGAAGCTAACGAGGAAGTAAATGAGGGTAAATGTACTACAGCCAGACCCAGTAGTAAACACGCTACTTCCACAGTTTCTCAGTGCAAAAAGGCAGGGCTTTTCTTCAGTTTTTCATGTCAAACCGAGCTGACGCTCCCAAAGAGAGAAAATAGAGGGAAAAGTCGTATCTTCTGCATGCATTTCGTGCAAATTTCCCTGAATACAAACCTGAGTTGCCAGCTTTGACTTTTGTTTGTTCTGGGTCATTGGCCACCACTCTTTCATTCCCGCTTATACGAGGGGGTTACTGTGTTTCTATGAAAATGGGCGTCGTTGTGTGCATGTGTGAGTGTGTGTGTGTGTTTGTGTGCGTGCGTGCGTGTGTTTGTGTGCGTGTGTGTGTGTGTGTGTTCGAGTGTTGAAGTGTAAGTTTCTGCTATTTTTTTTGTCATTGCTTTATCTCTGTGTGTGTGTGTGTGTGTGTGTGTGTGTGTGTGTGTGTGTGTGTGTGTGTGTGTGTGTGTGTGTGTGTGTGTGTGTGTGTATGTATTTGTGCGAGTGCCTGTCTGCCTGTGTGTGCGTGCGTGCGGGTATAATTGTGCGTCTGTTCCTTCATACGTTTGTTTGCGTGTTCGCGCGTGCCGTGTGTGTGTGTGTGTGTGTGTGTGTGTGTGTGTTTGTGTGTGTGTGTGTGTTTGTGTGTGTGTGTGTTTGTGTGTGTGTGTGTTTGTGTGTGTGTGTGTGTTTTCGATGTTATGTGTGTGTTCGACGGTGTGTGTGTGTTCGACGGTGTGTGTGTGTTCGACGGTGTGTGTGTGTGTGTGTGTGTGTGTGTGTGTGTGTGTGTGTGTGTGTGTGTGTGTGTGTACCCACTCCCCACACTATGATGAGCTGACTATATTTGCGCCTTGATATTTTATTCATGTTCTTACGTTTTATGCTGTTTATTGTGATTCACCACACCCGAGTTTATTGTAATTGAGATAATAAAGTGTTCTATGTCTATGTATTATGTCTAATACACATGCACACACGTACGCACGTAGGCTACAAAAATCCAATCTTGACTTTGAACTTTATATAAACATACATCCTCTTCACAATTAACGAGGACAAACGTAATTTACAAACACCTAAGTACAACAATTTTTCTGTTTTAAAAATTCGGACACACATTTTCTCAAATAATATGAAATTCGCTGAACTTATCTTCTTTTCACTACACCTTTATATCTTGATTCCCAAAAAATGGAGTTCTGCCTTTTTAAATTTACCAGTAACACAAACATTCGCTCTGACCAAACTATTTTTGTCCAGCAGTTTTACCGATACACAATCATTAAAAAAACACTACAAAAAGAGTTTTAAGTTAACCGACTTCGCTACCACATAAACAACCTTTTTTTATTGTCCCCAACATTCTGGTCAACGAAATCATTATTATAGACAGTCATTCTATTTAAGGACAATTATCACAGCTTTCGTTCAACCAGTTAAAAACAACAATTATAGTAAAAGCTAAAGCGCGATCAACGTTTGCCCATTTACGAACTCGCGATGAGATTCGTTTCTTCTGGTCACCAAGCCTACCCGCGTTTACAAACGCATGCGCACTAATTGGGATTCCCCCAATCTTCTCGACCTTGACCTCAGAACTCTCGAAGCCACAACTTCGGCGTTCAATTTAGCTCGTGCATACCGAATAGCTGGCAACTTTGCTTTCGAAGTTCCCACTTCCAATGTCAAGGGCCTCTCGCTTGACATAATTATACGACGATATCGCATCTCAAGGGTCCTTACCCATCCAAAAGAAACCTCCAGCGCATACTACAATTGCAGGACATTCCGTTTTTAAAGGCAGCTCATTGGGAAATGATCTCAGACACAATATCGAAGACGTGAAATGCGTCAATCGAGCAACTGTCGTAACTTGGCTACAATGAGACGGTCTCCTACCTTGCACCATAGACACGGACTGTGACATTCTTGTTTAATTTAGGTGAAATGCTTAAAACAGAGTGACTCAAAAGCGACAGTTCGATCAGTTACTGACCGAAAAAAACGTGCTCGAGTCATTCGGCGAAGGTGGCGAGCTTTCAAACCAGCACGACTGAATAACTCAGAATGCCTTTTTTCATCATGCCTCTATTCTACACGAGTAACATAGTGCAGTGGTAACGGTTCCGGACTCTCGTTCATTCGCTCCGGGTTCAAGTTCCGCCGGGAGCTATATATTTTTTGTTATTAATCTTTTCCTTTTTAAGCCTCCGCAATTGCATTCCGGCTGCAAAAACCGGGTTTTGCCTCTGTGTTAATTTTATTCATTTGCAAAAGAAAACTTCCTATGCTTTGAAAAAATCATATCATGTCTTGACTTTCAACTGTACGCGCGTGTGTATATGTGTGTCACTACGGTGAGTATGTGTGTGTGTGTGTGTGTGTGTGTGTGTGTGTATGTGTGTGTGTGTGTGTGTATGTGTGTGTGTGTGTGTGTGTGTGTGTGTGACGTGTCACTTGTGTCATCATAGTTTCAGTGTGTGTATGAGTGTAGATTGAGAGAGAATGAGAGAAAGTGAGAGAGAGTGAGTGTGTGGTTATTTGTTTGTGACTGTGTGCGTGCGTGTATGGGTGCGTGTGTGTGTGTATATGTGTGCGCGCGTGTGTGTGTGTGCAGTGTGTGGTGTGTGTGTGTGTTTATGTGTGCCGTCAGTGTCACTTGTGTCATAGTGTCAGTATGTGCATGAGTGTACGTTTGTCTGTGTGTGCGTGTGTTGTAAGAGAGAGAGAGAGAGAGAGAGAGAGAGAGAGAGAGAGAGAGAGAGAGAGAGAGAGAGAGAGAGAGAGAGAGACCGACACTTCTTTGGCAATTTTGGACCAGACAGCGTCTTTATGTTTAACAGTTAGACTGTTCTGAAATTTGGACAGAATAACCGTTCTTTCGTAAAACACTTCTGTCAAGAGTACAGCAATTTCACCATCTGAAAAAGGCGCAGAACGCCCCTCCGTGTCTACTTTCTTTTTGAGCGGCACACGTGCCTTGCCATTTTCGTTGACTGCCATGTTGATAGAAACGTGCGCATGCGTATTAGTAGGGATTCCCCCAATTTCCCCGACCTTGACCTTAATACTCTCGCTGTCACTACTTTGGCGTTCAAGTCAGTTCATGCATTGTGAACAGTGTTAGAAAGTTGACTTCGGGAGTTCCCACTTCGAAAAGAGGCCTCTACTTCCAGTGTTTCTTACTTCTAGTTCATGCATACGGGCCCAGAAGACAAAAAGACTTCAAAACAACTCCAACAATATAAAGCTGAAATAACTTTTTTTAAATTTCTCATTGTCATATTTTACAGTAAACATGCTGTGCATATTTTAACAAAAAGGGCAAAGCCCATACGACTCACATGCTTGACCTTGACCTTTACATGACCTTGACCCTAGGTCAAGGTCAAATAACTAAACCTAGCAATGACATCATACACTAAGAACTGCTTTACGCATTTTTCCTACCAAAACACATGTGACCTTGACCCAAGGTCATCCAAGGTCATGCAACACAAAGCTGTTAATTCAAGACATAGGAAGTACAATGGTGCTTATTGGCTCTTTCTACCATGAGATATGGTCACTTTTAGTGGTTCACTCCCTTATTTTGGTCACATTTCAAAAGGGTCAAAGTGACCTTGACCATATGTGACCAAATGTGTCTCATGATGAAAGCATAACATGTGCCCCACATAATTTTTAAGTTTGAAACAGTTATCTTCCATAGTTCAGGGTCAAGGTCACTTCAAAATATATATACAATCCAACTTTGAAGAGCTCCTGTGACCTTGACCTTGAAGCAAGGTAAACCAAACTGGTATCAAAAGATGGGGCTTACTTTGCCCTATATATCATATATAGGTGAGGTATTCAATCTCAAAAACTTCAGAGAAAATGGGAAAAATGGGAAAAATAGCTGTTTTTTAGACAACATTTATGGCCCCTGCGACCTTGACCTTGAAGCAAGGTCAAGATGCTATGTATGTTTTTTGGGGCCTTGTCATCATACACCATCTTGCCAAATTTGGTACTGATAGACTTAATAGTGTCCAAGAAATATCCAACCTTAAAGTTTTCCGGACGGACGGACGGACGACTCGGGTGAGTACATAGACTCACTTTTGCTTCGCATGTGAGTCAAAAAAAGGATTGAAGCTGGCTGCATGCAACTGAGATCAACAAAAAAAGAAAAAAAGTTCAATATAATCATTTATTCTTCTCCGAACATTCAGGCCAAGAAAGTCATTTGTCATAGGCAGTCATTCGATTCCAAGACAATCATCACAAGTTTGAACCTTTCGTTTAACCATTCAAAAACAACAGCAATAACGCTGTTAGTACTACAGTGCGCTCAACGTTCGCCTTTTTGAACTCTCGATGAGATTTGTTTCTCTGGTGGCAAGCTTACCGTACACGACCTTGAAGTCACCACTCCGGCGTTCATGCATAGTGAACAGTTGGAAAGTTAAACTTCGGGATCCAAAAGAGGCCTCTACTTCCAGTGTTGCTGACTTCCTCCTCATGCATACGGACCCAGATCAATTTCTATTACCACAGGAAATACCACGCATCTAACTTAGTTTCTGAAGTAATGTAAATTACGACATTAATATCATTAAGGGGAGGCACTGGTGTTAAAAGTGATTTTTTTTGTTTCTTAACTCTTGGGTCAACAAATGTTTCAGAATTTAAGTACTCAGTCCATCTCCTGAGAAAATGAAAAAAAATAAAAATTTGGACCATCGGTTGCCATGGTAGCAATCCAAGATGGCCGCCAAACTGCCCCTTTTTAAAACCCTAAGGCTTTTTTAAAACTGCATGAAATTTTGTTTTGATGCTTGTTATTTATACTTTAGCACAATGCCGAGAAACTGATAGAGTCGTTTTTTGATATCTCAAGTCATTTAAAAAATATCAGTGATGAAAGTGAGTGATGTTGAGTTTCATGAAAAAACGCCCCCCAAAACGGTATAACTTCTCAATAAATATTTTTTTCAAGAAATCACTCTATCAGTTTCTGCAAAATAACACACTCAAGATGTATGCAAAGTTTCAACAACGCAAGTTCATAAGAAAAAAAGCCTTAGGCTTTTGAAGTGACAAAAAAGTAGTTTTGAGAAAATACACAAAACGCGAAGAAAATGTATTTTTTGTACACAAACGTTTATGAAACATGTAACAAAACAACACTAACAAAACAACAAGTCTTGCTTAGTTCCACAAGAAAAACAGAAACTAAATTCAACAAAATTTAAAATAACAACACCCAGTGTTCTGCTAGCACCAAGGAAACTGTTCGAAGGTCACAATGATCAACTCTCATCCGTTATGTTCACGCTGCGTAAAGTATGCCCATCCATAACTCCCAACTTGTTATCAGTGAAGCCTTTTATCTTGGACCTCTTTTGGACTTGCTTTGAATAATCAGGGAGTCATATGACAGTGTCCTTTACTTTCTATACTACAATATTTGGGTTGACTTCTGTGAATTGCCTTGCAATGCCATGGGTACTTTGGAAGCTCCTCTCCAGCTTCTGCATCTGTAGAGACAACATAAATTCAAAATTAATATATGTCTATGACAAACTCATATACTGCTATTCACATTTTCCCAACAATGACCCTCCCCCCCCTTACACACACATTTGAAAAAAGGTATTCTAATATTGTGATACATGGTAACACGATATTTGGGCGCATGCATATGTCAGTGCTGATAGTCAAGCAGTGAACAAAAAGATGTTGACAAATCATGTGAATGGTACTATTAGGCAGTGCTGATCTGGTTTACAGCTATTGCACATACATTGCATGCAGAAACCATATGGTCTGCATGGGACGTATGACCACAAGCAATGTTCACTCACTGGGCCATGTGAATGCATGTTTGTTTGAGCCACAAGAAAACTGTGATCACAGGAGCAAGCTATATATAATATGCTCGAGAAAATAAATGAGGAAAGAACAGATGTTTTGCCCCAACACTGACAAACCTTGTGACAACCAAGCTTCACAGTAGCAGCACATAACTGACTAAATTTGCATCCTATTCAGTTTCTTTGCATCAGGGTGTTGTTACTTAGATTCTGTTCTTCAGCATAAAACAGTCACACACACACACACACACACACACACACATAACCAAACAAATATATAAACTTCTACATGTTTGTCAAAAGAAGAAAAAAATACATACCTACTACCATCTTGCTTATCAGCTGCTTGGAATCTTCCCTGCTCTGCTTGGGCTAGTATTCACTGCACCAGATTTCCCAGGAGATGCAAGTTGCACCATGGCTGAACATAGTCATTTTTGTATTGATTGTTCTTTTTCTAAGCAGTTTATTTGCTTTTTTCAAGAGAAAAGATAGGGTCTGCCTTCTCGTTGCCATAAATGGCAAACTCCGTGTTGTCCTTTTTGCCGTACGCATTCCGCTCCGCAACTCTAAAATAAGTCGTGGCTCAAAACACTCATGGCAACGTGCTTCAAACGTACACCACCGGTGGTGATTTCTTGCTCCATCTCAGCTGTTGCAAGGGAAGCAGCATAGTTTCCAGCCAATTTTCATTCTGGACGAAGAAGAATGCACAAACTTGATCTTCCGATTCGTTCGTAGCAATAGCAGACGACACTATCGACTCGCACTTTCTTTTTAAACTTCTGTCACGCCAGCCTCTGCAACTGATCTGATTTTAGTCGATAATTATCTCCTTTGCGTGTCAAGCACTGAAATCGGGGCAAAACGTGTGATAAACTGAAGTTTCCACAAAGATATCCAAGGAAAATCGCAGCTGTAGATGTTTCACATCGCCTTTGGCGAGACCTGGCGGAAATCAAGAATATTGCATTCTGGGAAGGCCGAATCGAACCGAACGAGACCGAGCATAAACGAAGTTTAATATCCGCGATTCGATTGGTCAGTAGACAAAAATTTTCACACGGAATCTCCCGGAATCTTCATCGGTTGTCTTCGGCTCATTGGAATGTCTTCTAGTTGCTGTTACTAACGGCGCGAAATCTGTAAACGGAAATTCCCGTTGTCCGCGGTATGAACTGATTGTAGCAAAGAAAAGACAACTCATTCCAGTCATGCTAACGTGACCACCGTTGACGATGTGTTTGACTCACATTCACCTCTCAAACATACGCATTTTTTTGCTGTTTTGTGTTTGTTCAATACACAATTGCATACACATACATTGTTCATTTAGCCGTTTTGACCGTTTATGATTAATTCTGATCTAAAATCAGTACATCAGAGTAACCAGAAGAGGTTCAAAATCCAGAATCAGAAAGAAAACCGAAATGACCAGGGAACAAAAAAATCACTTTTTTCACTGTGGTGTCTGCCCTTAATGTCAATTATTTGACGCTCTCGCGTCATGTATAAGTACACACACACACACACACACACACACACACACACACACACACACACACACACACACACCATTGCATCAGAAATAATCTTGTTTGTAATCAGCGCAACTGTTGGAAGCAATTTGTTTGTTTGCTTAACGCCCAGCCGGTTGGAAGCAATGCATGATTTCTTTGCAAAACATTGTTTTCAATAAAATGACAGGAAAAAACAACCTCAAACTGCCTTTCTTTTTTCCGAATACATGTGTACGCTTTGTAAACATTCGCAGCTCCACAATTTTACATACAGGCATTTTCCTCACCTTACATGTGAAAACTCAGCATGGTAATCGAGGCTAACCACCCAGTTCCCACCACCCCGTTCAGATCAATGTCTGTCATTTAATTCCAACGTTCTACATTCACTTGGATCACTTATCGGATAACTAATTTCCTTTACACAGATCACGTGATCGCCGCTCAGATTTCCATGTACAATGAGGGCAGGCATGTGGGTTTTCTCCTTTATGGCTTAGCACATGGGTTTTTAAATGCCCTTTCTGAGTAAATTTCTTTGTACAAGGAGGACAGGCATGTGGCTTTTCACCTGTATGTGTTAATATATGGATTGTCAAACTATTTTGGCGCACAATCTTTACTGTGCACTGAGGACACACATGTGGCTTTTCTCCTGTATGTGTCAAAACGTGGGTATTTAAATTCCTTTTCCGAGCAAATTTCATTTTGCAATGACAGACATGTGGCTTTTCTCATGTATGTGTCAACATGTGGGTCTTGAAATCACTTTCTACAGCAAATTTCTTTAAACAATGAGGACAGGCATGTGGCTTTTCTCCTGTATGTGTTAACATGTGAGTCTTCAAAGACCTTTTCTGAGCAAATTTCTTTGAACAATGAGGACAGGCATGTGGCTTTTCTCCTGTATGTGTCAACATGTGAGTCTTCAAATGCTCTCTCCGAGTACATTTCTTTGAACAATGAGGACAGGCATATGGCTTTTCTCCTGTATGTGTCAACATGTGGTTCCTTAAAGTCCTTTTGAGAGCAAATTTCCTTGAACAATGAGGACAGGAATGTGGCTTTTCTCCTGTATGTGTCAACATGTGGGTCTTTAAAGTTTTTTTGTGAGTAAATTTTTTCGAACAATGAGGACAGGCATGTGGCTTTTCTCCTGTATGTGTCAACATGTGGGACTTGAAATCTCGTTTCTGAGCAAATTTCTTTGAACAATGAGGACAGGCATGTGGCTTTTCTCCTGTATGTGTCAACATGTGGGACTTGAAATCTCGTTTCTGAGCAAATTTCTTTGAACAATGAGGACAGGCATGTGGCTTTTCTCCTGTATGTGTCAACATGTGGGTCTTCAAATGCTCTTTCCGAGTACATTTCTTTGAACAATAAGGACAAGCATGTGGCTTTTCTCCTGTATGTATCAACATGTGGGTCTTCAAATGCTCTTTCCGAGTACATTTCTTTGAACAATAAGGACAGGCATGTGGCTTTTCTCCTGTATGTGTCAACATGTGGGTCTTCAAATGCTCTTTCCGAGTACATTTCCTTGAACAATAAGGACAGGCATGTGGCTTTTCTCCTGTATGTGTCAACATGTGGGTCTTCAAAGTCCCTTTGTGAGCAAATTTCACTTTGCAAGAAGGACAGGCGTGTGGCTTTTCTCCTGTATGTGTCAACATGTGGATCTTCAAATCTCGTTTCTGAGCAAATTTCTTTGAACAATGAGGACAGGCATGTGGCTTTTCTCCTGTATGTGTTAACATGTGTTTGTTTACACCCTCCTTTTGACCAAATATTGTTGTACATTTAAGGAAGGCATGTGGTCTTTCTTTTGTCAAGTGATTGTTTACTTGACGCTTTGAATTATGTGTAACTGCACTCGTGGAACAGACATATTGTCGTTTCTTACTGTATGGGAGTGCACATCTTGTCAAATTGTTCTTCAAACCAGGAAATTCATCTTTACCACTGTGTTCCACACTCTCAAAGTGTTGTGTGGGTTCTACTGGCTCTTGTTTCACTTCCACTTGACGTGGCTCTTGTTTCACTTCCACTTGACAGTAACAGCCTGCAGACAGAGGACAAAATGCTGTTTGCGTTACACAGTCACGTGCAATGTCTGGTTTCCTGTCCTCTTCAACTTCCACACCACCACAAACAAAACTCTCACCATGCGCATACACACTTGTTGCAGGGATGTCTTCAGCCGCTGAAATGCTGGTCTCGGTCACAGCTGGGAATGCCTCAGTCTTGAAGTCCTGCCCCGCATTGCATGTACACTCCTCTTTGCACTTGTCGGAGACCTCCATCACTGGCCTTGCTCCACCCTCCCCCACACCGTCTTTTTCACGCTTGATATCATTTGAACATGTACCCCAATCTTGTTCTGAAAATGAAGCTGTGTCTGCAATGGTTCCAAAATCAATTGGGATTTCTGCTGCCACTTGTTTCTGCCTGATAACTTCACTGTAAGCACTGGACAATGTTGGTACTTCAGGTGTCTCTTGTTTCAGTCTAACAACGTCGCTGTAAACACTGGATGATGTTAGTATGTCAGTTGCCTCTTGTTTCAGCCAAACAACGTTGCTGTCAGCACTGGACGATGTTGGTATTTCAGCTGCCTCTTGTTTCAGCCAAACAACGTTGCTGTCAGCACTGGATGATGTTGGTATTTCAGCTGCCTCTTGTTTCAGCCAAACAACGTTGCTGTCAGCACTGGACGATGTTGGTATTTCAGTTGCCTCTTGTTTCAGCCAAACAACGTTGCTGTCAGCACTGGACGATGTTGGTATTTCAGCTGCCTCTTGTTTCAGCCAAACAACGTTGCTGTCAGCACTGGACGATGTTGGTATTTCTGATGTATGCTCCATCTGCACGTTGACTGTTTTGTCTGTCTTGAAATCTTCACCTGCTGGTGCTGTAACAGAAAATTCAAAAATCGTTTGTAAGTCTCTTGATGAAACTGTTTCTGAGTGGGGTTTCCTCAAAACCCGGACCCCCCCCCCCCCCCCCCCCCCCGATCCGCCCCTGCCTTAGTACAATAAACCATTCGATGTTCTCATATCTCTCTTTCTCTCTCTCTCTCTCTCCCCCTCCCTCTCTCTCTCTGTGTCTCTCTCTCTCTCTCTCTCTCTCTCTAAGACAGCATTCCTGAAAGATAGAAATTCACAACTCCCAAAGACAGAACGCTTTCCTTCTTTAAAGATTGGTGTTTAACGTCGCTTTAAACCGCGAAGGTCATATCGCGACGGAGGGAAGGGGGGAGATGGGATAAAGCCACTTTTATTTATTTATTTATTTGGTGTTTAACGTCGTTTTCAACCACGAAGGTTATATCGCGACGGGGGAAGGGGGGAGATGGTATAGAGCTACTTGTCAATGTTTCTTGTTCACAAAAGCACTAATCAAAAACTTGCAACGTAGTACAATATTACCTTACTGGGAGAATGCAAGTTTCCAGTACAAAGGACTTAACATTTCTTACATACTGCTTGACTAAAATCTATACAAACATTCTAGACAAGAAACACTTAAGGAGTTATTAGTGTGTTTAAACCGCAGCTTGAATCCAAAATTTTAGTAATAAATTTTAATTTAATTAATATACTTACCCAACTCACGTATAGCAATTAACTCTAGTTCAGTGCTGGTAACGCTGTACGCGTCCCCTTGGTAACAAGGGAGACCACTCTAAAAAAGAAAGTGACCAATCCCATAAGGCCAGACCAACTACCGGTCCGACTTCCGTATGCGTGCGCATACGCCGCCATTTGTATCATACCAAACGAAGCCCAACTCACTTCTATTTTAGTCCCCAATACCACCACAGCGGGGAGGCGGGAGGGATTAAACGACGTGAGTTGGGTAAGTATATTAATTAAATTAAAATTTATTACTAAAATTTTGGATTAAATTACATAACTTTACCCAACTCACGTATAGCAGATTGCTACTATAGGTGGTGGGTATTTACCAAAATTCAAGCATGTAGGACTTGTCCTGCTGCTACCATAGCAGGCAGCGCAGAACTACTGTCCTGTCTCAAGACGTCTCTGTGGTAGAAGTTAATAAAAACCTCCTCAGACCGCCAGTAAGCCGACTCCAGTACTTCAGCCAAAAAGGCCATGCCCTTGCCTCATACTTTCTAGCTACAGTGAGAGGCAAAACTGCCCTAACATCTCCAGACTGTGTTTGTCACCAGGTAAACACCTGTCTGATCAACATGGAGACTCACTTGGTTAAAGTTACTTTCGCAATATCCTTACACCTTGCTGTGTTTCTTTCTTTCTTTCTTTATTTAGTGTTTAACGTCGTTTTCAACCACGAAGGTTATATCGCGACAGGCTTGCTGTGTTAAGTGATATCATAAAAGCTTCTGACTTTCTGACCAATTGCCGAGTCCGTGAAAGGTACCTTCTGAGCGTCCTCACGGGACAAATAACTACATCAAGCTCTCCAGGAGCAAGAATCCAGTGTAGCAGTCCATCTAGGTAAGGTTGACTTCAAAAAGTCATACCTCTACCAGAGTAGATAGACCTTCTTTCCTCCTTAATTCAGTGTTTAACGTCGTTTTCAACCGTTCCAGGTTAAATCATGATGGAGATGAAAGATAAGACAAATGCCCTTTGATTCAATGATCTAACAAGATCCGTGCGAGTCAGAAAAATCTCCGAAACTCGAAATGTTAAATTGGCTAAACGTGGCTCTAAAGGAGCCAAACTTGCTTCATGAATTGAAATACAATTGGAAGCTGGTTTGCCCCATTTTCCGCTTAAATGCCTAGGTTAAATCACGACGGAGATGAAAGATAAGGCAAGTGACCTTTGATTCAATGATCTAACAAGAACCGTGCCAGTCAGAAAAATCTTCGAAACTCGAAAAGTTTCATTGGCTAAACGTGACTCTAAAGGAGCCAAACTCTTGCTTCATGAATTGAAAATTGCAATTCAAAGCTGGTTTTCCCCATTTTACGCTAAAATGCCAAAATGTTTTGAAGAAACCCAAAAGTCATAGATCAGTCTTTCTTAAAAAGAGCTGTCTATATTCAAAATAGCCAGAAAGTACGCTTACTCCCACTTCTCACAGAAGCTACTAGAGTAAGCTTGGCCCTTTTCCGTGTTGATCAGCCAGGCTAGCCTTGAAAAGGGTTAAAGCAACGCTGCACTATGTCATAACGATGTGACAGAAATCACATAAAGTCTTAAAAATAAGACATGGAAGAAAAACGGAAAACCCAGAATAGGTGGATCGCCACCTGCATTAAACGGAGAGAAGAGGAGTTCTTTCCGTAAGAAATAAGCCCTTTGTACCAAGCCAGTCTAATTGACAAGTGAACAAAAACGCCATAACCCCATATAAAGACTCTGAACCAAATCCATAGTTGAGGCGGAAGCCCCTGAGTATCTCAAGGATACCCTTACAGTAGACATCCGTGTAATTCGAATGTGAGAAAGCAAAGATGCCTTCTTGCCAGCCTTAAGAGGTCTGGAAACCAAGATTGCAAAGACCCGTACTGTGCGACCAACAGGTCGCCAAAACGATCTATGAAAGAGACCCTGTGAAAGCGAGGGTATGGAGCCAAAAGCTAAAGTAGATAACAGCCAGCCTTGCGCTTTCCTTTTACCGTGAGATTCTCTTTGTTAGAGAAAAACCCTCGTGCATAGAAGCGGACTCAAAAAGATAACTTTCAAACAAGAAAGAGATTAAAGTCTCACCAAAAAAACAATACTTTAAAGGCAGAGGCTTACTCTCAGGTAAAAAACGGCAAAGTTACATCCTTTGTATTTGCGTCCTATCGGACCACAAAGACAATCAGTTAGAACGTAACCGCCCAGGCGAGAGACTAAACGCAAGTTTTGTTCAAAAGAGCCAATCATAAAGAAAAGATGCCACAATCTACCAGAGCTAGGAGATCTTGATCTAACAGACAGTTTCTCCTTGCTATCAAAATCCAGATGGATGTTTGCCAACCCGAGGGCGGTTCCGTAGAACGAAAAAAGAGAACCTAAGTTCTTAAGCTTGGAGTTAACCGAAGCCTGCAGAAAGCGCTCCGCGAGTGACACGCTACTTGAGCGTAAGAAACAAGCTAAAGCAACACCGCCGCAGGTATAAAGTCGAGCGTTGTCCACAAAGGTAGTGGTGACAAAGAAGACTCGCTTGTGAAAAATTCCACAAGTACAAAAAGACCCCGCCAGAGGATCTAAGAACTTAACACTCAAAGATTCTCCTCAGAAGGCTCAAATCAACTACAAAATGCCGTGAACAGCGACACAGCTGAAGTATGAGCCTCCCCATTTCCTCCTCTTGTTCAATAGCATCATAACGATCATCGAAATGATGAGAACCAGTCACCAATCCCAATAAGGCAATACTTGCCAAAAATCGGAAAAGTTTTGAAAATTTTTCAAATGCCGGAACTCCATGACCAGATACTCCATCCACCTGTCTCATGCCAGCTGGAAGACTGGAAGAGGAAGTGGATACAGCCTGTATAACAGCAAAGGAACCGCAGTAACGGAACCGGAAGCCAAAGGCTGAAAAGTGCCACAGTGTTAACGGTAGAAGGCTATCCCATCCTGTAACCGGAAGACACAGCCGCAAAAGCGGAAGCGAAACCGGCCGTGGATTAGTAAACATCAGAACCAACCGGTTGCATGGAAACACACCGGACGATCCCGTTGTACCTCGAACCATTTCAGCTGCGAGCGCCACTGCACTTGCTAACTTGAAACGGAACCTGAATTCAGTGCTTTTCAGTAATTCGGAAGCACCTTCATTTGAACAGCCATCATGCACATCCGTGCAATCCGGAAGCTGACTCCCTGCTTGACTTAATTGTCCGACAAAGAACCGGCCCTACTGCTCACTTCCTGCCCCCCGGGAGGAAGCGGAAGTCAAACTTCAAGACATTTGCCATCTTCAGGGCAATGAACTACGATTCCCGGCCACGGAAATGAACTTTCCGTTCCTCCGAACTCCGGAAGTCGTCGAACGCAGATAGAGGTGGAGGAAGTTATAAATTGCTCTCAGCCACCCTTTCCTGTCAAAACTTAAATGCCGTTTTCCACCGCCCACGTCACTGCGCTGGACAACTTGAACGGCAAGTTAAGCTGGGTGTCATCCACCACCGTGGACGCACCCTCATAAGCCTCTTCTTCCTGCTCGGTATCAAAGTTAGGAAGGTGACCCCCAGAGAGACTCGCATGGTCAACCCAAGAATCACCCAGCCCAACAACTTCCTGCCCCCAGGGTGGAAGCTTACGTTGCCCAGGGCTCTTAGCCGCTGCTGAACGCGCGCCGTAACGCGGAAGAACAGACATGGTTTCAGAACTTTCACCGCGAAAATGCGTGCTACTTCCTCCTGCAAACGTACACCACTTTCACCGGAGAACCCGGCTACACGCGGCCCTTTGCCAACTCTAGGGCAATGGACAACGATTCGCGGAAGCTGAAGTGAACATCCTGTTCCTCCGAACTGCCGGAAGTCGTCAAACCGGATAGAGGTGGAGGAAGATATGCTTTGCTCTCCCCCACCCCTTCCGGTCAAAACTTAAATGCCGTTTTCCGCCGCCCACGGCACTGCGCTGGACGACTTGAACGGCAAGTTAAGCTGGGTGTCGTCCACCCTCAAATGGAAGTACCCTCATTATCCTCTCCTTCATGCTCGCAATCGCAATCAGGAAGGTGACCCCCGGAAAGACGTTCCCGGCAAAGCCGTTCAAGGTCAATCCCAGAATCACCAACTTCCACAATACCTAAATGCCGTTTTCCGCAGCCCACATCATTGCGCTGGACAACTTGAACGGCAAGTAAGCTAGGTGTCGTCCACCACCGTGAACGCACCCTCGTTAACCTTCCTGCTCGCCATCATAGTCAGGTAGGTGAATCATAGAGAGACTCGTTTGGTCAGCCCTAGACTCACCAACTTCCTGCCCCCCGGGCGGAAGAGGATGCTGCGGCTCCCCACAATTCTCCGATGGAGGGGGAAGGAGCGCAACACCGTTTCGCTGCACAGGGTGGGGCCGACGGGCGCTTTCGCGCAAGGGTTCGGCCAGGCTGTTAGGGCTATAACGGCTCACCGAGCACGCCTTTTCCTCCTGTACTCGCACCCCACTTTCGCCGGAGAACCCGGCTACTCATGGGGTAGACATACCTTTGCCGTGAACCGGCAAGTTCAGCAGAGACACCAGACGAACATCACCGTCCTGCGAAGCATGAACAACGGCACGCGTAGAGACAGTCGACGCAGAAGCAGTAGCGGAAGGCGAGGGCCGGATCTTGGCAAGAGACGGTGGATCTGCAACACCGGAAGGGAGGGCGCGAAGTTCCGCCCGTGTTGAAGACAACTCAGCCGCCAAAGTAGTAACCTGTGAACTCAAGGTGAGTAACAACGACGCTACATCTGAAGCAGCCAAACCTAGGCAAATAGGAGCCCCAGAATCAACAGTGGTTTTATCAACATGACTACTCTTGTCTGTAATCTGCGTAGTCAAAACGGGGGAAGCAAGCATTTCCGCCAAAACTGGGGATTTAGCGGACAAGTCAGAAACTAAAGAAGTGGCAAGACCGGCAATCTTAGCTTTACGAGACCCTTTCTTACTGGGCGTGGCACTAGGCTTCTTCTTAGCACTATCTCTTAGCGCAGCTTCCGCCATGACAACAAAAAAAGAACTTACAAAAAAATTTGAGAGAAAAATTTTACAAGTCCGAGATGAGCGACAAACGTCGCTAAAATTTCAAATAAAACGGAAAGATCTCACCAAATACAGCAGAGGTATAGGTGCAAGGCTTAGGCGGCGACCAAGGGGCGAACTCCAAGTCCAAAGACGAAGAAGTAAGGCTGAGCACAGCCAGAGCGTACGTAAACACATCCAGTTCCCTTGAACGCTGAGTATGGTATGGTACAAATGGCGGCGTATGCGCACGCATACGGAAGTCGGACCGGTAGTTGGTCTGGCCTTATGGGATTGGTCACTCTTTTTTTCAGAGTAATGTAATTTAATCCATTACACATTTTGTGCACAGGAAGCATTATGAACACACCGCCCTGATATGGCCCTTCGTGGTCGGCTGGGCGTTAAGCAAACAAACAAAAAGTTTGAAAAACACATCTGTGCAAAGAAAAAAGGGGGTCGCCTTATTAACTTTTTTTTACAATTTTTTTTAACTTTTTTCTTTCTTTCTGTATTTGGTGTTTAACGTCGTTTTCAACCACGAAGGTTATATCGCGACGGGGGAAGGGGGGAGATGAGATAGAGCCACTTGTCAATTGTTTCTTGTTCACAAAAGCACTAATCAAAAATTTGCTCCAGGGGCTTGCAACATAGTACAATGTACAATGTATTACCTTACTGGGAGAATGCAAGTTTCCAGTAAAAGGACTTAACATTTCTTACATACTGCTTGACTGAAATTTTTACAAAAATTGACTATATTCTATACAAGAAACACTTAACAAGGGTAAAAGGAGAAACAGAATCCGTTACTCGCCTCTTACGACATGTACTGTTCTTTTTCGTCCCAACCAATATATGACTCCCCCTAACCCGCGGGGGGCGCCCGACCTGATCTGAGATGCTGATCCAAACCATTTTCACAAGAAGGAGCGAGTCTTTAAAGTCATCTTCTTCCGTAGAGGACTGGGTTCTTGCGAACGTCTCAGAGTCCTGCGTTTACAGAGTCTCAGGCTTTATGCTGTATGTGGGCATACGTGCCTAGTTGAAAGTATTTCAGATGAGTTTACATACACACACCCTGCGACCACAGGAACATAGGCTTAGTGGTTAAGGAATCGTGTGCAAAGGGGAATAACCACGTTTTATACAACTCCTGCAATGCAACCGAGGGGTGGATTAAATCTAGTTGATTATTTTTAGACAAGTGAGAAATTAGAACGAACTACTTTGATTACACCCAAAAATCACACGTGGATTATTCGAAGTAAGAATAAAGAGGGCTAAAAAATAATCAACACTAGAATTTATTTTTAGAACATTTGAAACCCAGACGATTGGACCCTGTTGCGGAAGAATACGTACAACGTTGACTCAAAACTGTAACAACAATGGCTGACGTGTATGAAGTACACGCATACCTCGCCAGGTTTGTTTATGTGACTAGTCGACAGACGATGCCATTTGCTTTGTGTGTGTTTTTGTTGTTGCTTACTGTACATGACATACATTACGTGTAAAATCCAGTTCTTTAACAGGCAACAAACCTTGCAAATTTCCAGAAGCTGCAATCTGAAGCGACCTATAGTACTCTGATTCTAGCAGACGATCTCTCCAATGTTTAACACAAAATCAGCAAACTCTCCTGTCACACAGAACGTCCATTATATAGTGCAATGTTGAAATGAAGTTACCCGTCTGAAACATTTAGTCGTTTCTTCTGAGACAATCCTTGTTCTCTTATCATCTACAGATTTACCGCAGTCTTCACCACGCGAATTCACAACAGAAGTCAGACTTTCGAACATACAATCTACGTAGGCAAGCATGATACATCATGACGTCATATGATTCCTAGCATATTGACGTAATGCTAAACATCCGGTTATCCCGAGTTTTCTCCGTAATACATGTCCGTGGGTTTTTCAATGTTCGGTTATTTCCGTGGCTTCATGCGGAAAGGGAACCGTCGTCTGCTATCAACGACATGGACCATTCTGGTCCTTGTTGCTGACAAAAACATGATTTTAACACAGAATGTAATGTCAGAATAGCTATATAAACGCTATTGTGTTTTAATCGTAGCAATGGGGTCCGATATTTAGACGAGACAAGTATAATGCAGACGAGTCGGAGACTAAGAATAAAGTAAAAGAATAGGGACTATTTGAATGACGCGCATTTGACACTCTGAGTGATTATGCCTACCAAATGTCGTCTGCATGACTGCATGTTCGACCCGTGTTGTTCGTTGTATAAATAGCTTAAACAATGACGACAACTCGTTGATTACTGGAAAATAAACCACTCGTGGGTATTTGCAGCCGCTTGGTAATTCACTCTTGGTAATTCACTCGTGGGTATTTGCAGCCGCTTGGTAATACCCACTCGTGGTTTATTTTCCAGTAATCAACTCGTGGTCATTGTTTAAGCTCTATTTATCTCTAGGCAGTTGCTTCCCTTAAAAGTGACTTTGAGCGAAACTTGAATTTTTATGTTTTTGTTGTTGCCGCAGCCTGAGACAACACGACCCCCACACACCTTACGCGTATAGTGACTGTTCGGAAATGTGCGATTGCAACATAACAAAACAGTTGCAGGTTTTGTCAGCATCAGTTTCTGCATTCTCATGTGTAATTGTTCTTTTTATTACAAAACACAAAATGTATTATGCTTCTGATGATTTTTGACAATCTGTGGTGAATATAACACCTATATTTGGATGGTTTGCAACTTTCATATTTTTGCATGATTTAAAGCAGTTGAGATACTTTGCCTTCAAGTAAAATTAAGACCAGGAGACATATACGGCACTGTCACACCCTCATTTTTCAATCAAATTGATTGAAATTTTGGCCAAGCAATCTTCGACGAAGGCCGGACTTTGGTATTGCATTTCAGTTTGGTGGCTTAAAAATTAATTAATGACTTTGGTCATTAAAAATCTAAAAATTGTATTTTGTTTTTAATAAAACGATCCAAATTAACATTCATCTTATTCTTCATCATTTCTTGATTTCAAAAACATATACATATGTTATATTCGGATTAAAAACAAGCTCTGAAAATTAAAAATATAAAAACTATGATCAAAATTAAATTTTCGAAATCGATTTAAAAACAATTTCATCTTATTCCTTGTCGGTTCCTGATTCCAAAAACATATAGATATATGTTTGGATTAAAAACACGCTCAGAAAGTTAAAACGAAGAGATGTACAGAAAAGAGTACTATGCAGCACAGCAAAACCACTACCGCGCTAAACAGGCTCGTCAGTTTCACTGCGTTTTGCACGAGCGGCGGACTACTGTCATTGTGAAAAAATGCAGTGCGTTCAGTTTCATTCTGTGAGTTCCACAGCATGACTAAATGTAGTAATTTCGCCTTACGCAACTTGTTTAACCCTTACACTGGTGCAATTCTGTAACACATGTTACATTGCCACTGGTGAATTAACAGAAAGAAAAATAACAAAAAACGGTCATATAGGTTTTCGCATCCATGGGAGGTAATCGGAACCGACCAAACAGACTGAGCCAGTAGCGCGACATATGTCGTGACAACCAGGTGACCGTATACGTAAAGTAGCGCGACATATGTCGCGACAACCAGCCCAAGGGTTAACATACCAAAATATTCTCATGTCAAAAGTCATAAAACACGTTCTCTTGGAAACCTAGCTTACTGCTGTAAATCAAATATTTTTTACATCTAAAACCTGTGTCCAGTAATCAATAACTGAATGTACATGATCAGTCATCACTGTTCACACACACAACATCACGTTACACACTCACTGCTTGGAGTTGTCTCCATCACCATACTGTAAGTACTGGACGATGTTGGTATTTCTGTTGGATGCTCCATCTGTACGCACACCGCTTTCTCTGTCTTGAAATTTTCACCTGCTGGTGCTGAAACAGAAAATTCATAAATCTGTGTGAAGTCTTCCCTTCATCGTGACAACATGTTTACAGACCTTTTCTGAACGTATGAAAGAGAACATTCCTGAAAGATAAAAATTATTAACTCTAAAAAGACAGAATGTTTCTCTTCCTGAAAGAGAAGAAGATATGTTCACGAAAGACAGAAAGAGATGACACTTAAAGGCACATTGAATTTCCTTCTTGTGTAAACATATCTCAAAACAGTTTGGAACACAATCTCAGATGTGGCCAGGCCTCCGCATGGAATAAGACAATCTCTCCACTTGGTCACATACCAGAAATGAACAGCCTGGGTATTCCCTGTGCAAAGTGGACATTTGATGATGAATTAATTTTGAAAATGGAACCACTGGCTTCTCAAGAAATTATTTCCCATGGGGTATCATTTTAGTTTCCGAGCCTTGGTATTTGAAGATTTTTGAACAGCTAAAAAAGGTAAAAGTGAATTATGACAACATAATTATACACATGCTTACATAATTACACAACACGTTCCGTTAGAGCGCATTTTCAGAAAAAAACACTGCAGGGTTTCATCAGTTTTCACCCTTACGTACACAACCTTCCATCACACTACAGGCTGATGACTCTTCAACAACACGGTGCTCCATCTTTCACACACACAATATCACGTTACACACTTACCGCTTGGAGTTGTCTCCATCACACTACAGGCGTATGACTCTTCGACAACATGGTTCTCCATCTTTCACACACACAATATGATATCACGTTACACACTCACCGCTCTCCATCTTTCACACACAATATCACAATACACACTCACCGCTTGGAGTTGTCTGCATCACACTACAGGCTGGTGATGATTCTTCAACAGCTTGGTGCTCCATCTTCACTACCACAGTCCACGGCTGCTTCCTCTTCATCCTGATGTTAGGTGGCTTCACCTGGTGGACATACAACATATCTCATTATTTATTCAAGGCACATATAATTATGTTTGCATTGATTATCGCCAATTTTACTGAACTTAGTCATGTGAGGCATAGCTCTGCAATAGACCCTCCCCCCTCTATCCTTCAGCAGTGATATAGATAGATTCTATCGCTCTTGCTCTGTATCCTTCGTCCTGTTTGTATTGTTTTCGTCGGGCCCGGTTGCTGCGCTAGGTAGCACTGTGTAGTAGGCCAGCCTCTCAGCACAGGGGCTGAAATTGGACGCCAGGCATGACATGTAGGGCAGCAAATGCCGAGTCTCAGTGATTATTAAAAATAATAGTGGAAGTTAGCGGATCATGAAAAATGCGAGCTTAAGCAGAACGGAGATCCATGTGTTCAAGCCTGTAGTTGTTAAATTAAATGCGGTATGTTTGTATTGTTTGCTCCAGAAATGTATATTTCGTACATTAGAGCATTCGGAACTTTTCAATCACATACAGGCAAATCCGGATAAGACGAAATTGAAGGGACCGAATTGTTATTGTGTCCTATCCGAAATTTCGACTTGGTCATAGTACCGTGAACTACGAAAAAAATCAAAGAGACTGCTTGAGTATCAGTCAAACAACTTGTGATAATGCATGTTTCAGCTACTAGGTACTGCCCTGCCTTTGATCTGGCCCACCCACAGATTTCCACTCTGTTAAACTGGGTCACTGACCGGTCACTGACCCCCATGCAGGAAGTGTTTCCTCTCTCAGATATGACAGGGGAACCACCTCTCATGGCAAAAACTGGGTCACTGACCCCTGGGAAGAAGGTCGTGTCTGTAAACAAGGCCACCCAATGCCTTTGATCTGGCCGCACACACAGAGCACACAAGACTGAACAAAGACTGAATGAGAGGCAACCCACAATTTGAATTCTTCTTCTTCCGTATAGTAACCACGTGGTTCACCCGTGAACACACACAAACACACACTGTGAGTACCACTCGCCTCTCCTTACTCCTCGCCCCCTCCTAACTTCACTTCATACTTTATTGCGTGCCGACTGACCAGTCGGTGTGGCGTCCGTGTAGAGAAGAAGGGAATAAGGTTACACAATGCGCTAGTGTGAGACGCCAAGTTTCGTGTTTCGAGTTGCTGTAGTAAATATAGAGTAAATTTTGTCTTTGGGACTGACTTTCTGTTGTGTGCTATCCGTCTTTCGACTTACGAAAGAGAAATCCCATTTCGAGCTCAGGGTACTTTGTACACATAGATAAAGAGGGATAATTCCGGACCAGAATTTCTTTGTGTGCTAAGCGAATTTTTGACTTAACCGTTTGTGAGTTAGCTGGATTTGCCTGTAAGTAGATCCAAAAAAGTCTGGCTCTTAAACCTGTGTGCTATCAAAGGTTCAGGCCTGTTGTTCTGTAAGTGATTTTGGTTGCTGGGTAATATAAGTTACCGAAAAATAACTAGCCCTACAAGTTTACAGAGAGAAAGAAGCAGAGGGGGGAATAAAGCAAGCTTGGCTACCAACCCACCCATGTTATTATTTCCCACAGGCACAGGAACACTATCCACTTTATCTTTCACTCGAGGGAAATTAGGAGCACCAACCAAATGAGGATAGTTGTCCTGTACAGGGATTTCCTGAAGAAAATTAAGGAGAAGAAGAAGAAGAATAGCCCTATTGGTAAAATATGATATCTTTCTATCCTTTTCTTTAATTTTCAAAGTCAAAGTAATGAGAAAGTCCTCCTGTTAAACCGCATTTTGCATGTCCAGTGATGGCAAAATCATCGCGCGCCAACCAGCCGAGTAACTTCAAGAAAGTAAAAAGCCTGTACAAAGTTTGACAGGCCCGGTACATGTACACCACACAACAAATTATGAGCGTTACATTTCTTTACACCATTTAAAGTAAATTAAACAGCGTTGCCGTTGATGCGCACAGGAGCCTCATTTTTGTTTCACTAGAACATAGCGATGATTTTTTTATCTCTTTAATTTGACCTGAAAACAACGTTTCAGTCTCAGAGAGATCTATCGAATGCCAAAACTGATTTTAGGTAAACCTGATATCGTTACACAAATTAACGATTTAATTCCTTTTCCTGGGCCCAGCTTTCGCATTTGAATATACCACAGACTGAACTGATGCTTCCTTGCCAAAGTAACGCTGAAGGGGTCTATGTCGACCAAAAGTGGGTGCATTCCCTGTCACAAGTGTCAGCATTTTCCCTGTATATATAAGGAATACACCTGGGTGGATTTCCAGTAGGAAAGTTCGATACCACTCAATCTCGCGCCAACCTAGTGACTGCCTTTACCCGATTTGAATAACCCTAGCTTTACTTCCCCTTCCAAAATGGTGGTTCGACAGGAGAATCTTTTGGAAATCCTGAATTCATGTGCGGCATTCAGCCAAGCAAACATGCTTCAGCGAGAAAAGCGGAGAATCTGAATGGATTTAGATAAAGAAAAATGCCCCCCCCCCCCCCTCTCATAATTTCCCACACAGAGCCGATGACGACATGGGTCCTAACATTTTGACAGAGTGGTTACGTCCCTTGAATGACGATGGAAGCAATAAGGCAAATGTGTTAAAGTGGAACCCCCCCCAATTTAAGACTTCCTCTCTTATAAAATAAAGACCCTGTTTTCTCAGTCTATTTGCATGCATGTTGTTCATAACCTCTGTAAATTTACTCTGACGTTAAGACTCCCTCCTTTTTAGACCAGATTTTCTCAAATTGTTGGAGGTCTTAAAAGGGGGGTTCCACTGTAGGTAAAACATATTTTTGAACAAATTTGACCCCACAATAGTGTACAGTACCTAAGGTTGATCATCAGTACTTTGGAAATGAGGGTGGATATTCCTTGTGGAGTGTTCATACGAGATTAACATGGACGAAAGTGCACATCTTAGCATCAACAGTTCAGCCTCCATAAGCTTCATCTCACCTCACTGACACTCAAAAGGAAGATATAATTCGCTATTCGAAGACGAAAGATGCGCTCAGCCGAAAAATAAGATGGTTACACCGGTTGTATAGCCTGGGGGGCTCCATAAACTACTCGTAGATTGTCCAACCATGTAGCGCCCGACACTATTGCTGGAGTAACTTGAATTTGAACTCGAGCAAGACTACCCGAAGTGAGAATTCAAGTTGCTCGGTGCGGGACTCGCCAAGCGGCGTTCTACTTCCACCAGGCGGCTTTTCAGGGGTTTGATACCTTCTTTTAGGCGTCACACACCCCGTATCGTTTACCTTACATGATGTTGCTTCACACAAGTGTGTGTGATCACTCAAAGATTCAATGACTGTCGTTTTGTAACGTTACTGTCGTGTACTAAAGATGCGTCGATTCGCTACACCGGAAACAACGCGGTAGTGACCTCCCCTCCTCAGATGTCTTTGTGCGAAGTGGATTCACAGCGCGCGGCGCGTTGTGCAGCGTTGCGAAATACAACGCGCACTGTCAATAAAACGAAAAACAGAGCTCCAGTCTGTGTCTCTCTCTCTCTCTCTCACTCTTTCAACTGAATTCACCATATATCGCTGCGCCGATGTAAAAACGTGCCTAAGTTCGCGCATGCGCAGATCGTTTTTTTCAGTGTTTTGTTTTTTCCGGTTGATTAGAACGCGTATATTCAGTCTGCAGAAAGTGCAGTTTTGTTGTCTTGCAGCCTTGAAGTTGCTTTTGAGTGTCCAAAGAAAGAGTGTAAAGGCTCTCAGGATTACATCGCGATTTTTCTTGTTTTTCTGGTTTATTTGAACACATGCGCAGATCGTTTTTTCGGGTGTTTGTTTTTCCCCCACTTTCGGTTTCCTTCTTCGTTCCATGTAACTGGTGTATTCACGACTTTGCGACCTTGACATTGTAGTTAGGGTCATGTGGGCGTCGGCATCATTGTCCAATCAGAAATAATCAATGATCATCTGTGTTCCGGTCACAGAATTCTGGTCCGGAACGCAAAACAGTTTGCGCGGAAAAAGATTGGTAACAAGAAAAAGAGAACGTGGTTTGACAACTAAAGGGCATTTTGACCGGCTCGCACTACAGCATCGTTGAAATGTGGGAGAACGACACATCTGACAAATAGCCAGTGATTACCAACATGAGAAACTGGGGATATGAATCGTAATCCGTATGTAAGTTTGAAGCGGCCCTGACGCTGTTTGTACGTCTATCCGGAGAGAAGCTATCGTACCAGGCCTTAGCCATTTTGTCAAGTTCCACTCCCAGTGTGCCGACTACGGCCCTGCCCCCACCAAACCCCCGGTGGCAAGTTCGATTTTGCTAGCTAAAAATAAATGTTCTACTATCTTGTCAGTCTAGAGTCTGGAACTCATGAAACGTACAGCACTATTCAAATCGCAATTGTATCCCCATTAAGTGTTTTT